>NC_067144.1:26753122-27082428 GCF_903995435.1 Acomys russatus | reverse complement strand
GTCTGACAGGTCTCCCGATTCCACGGAATAGGACAAGTGAAGAGACATGGGATTATGCATTTAGATGCAATGTGGGCTGCATTGTCGGGGTCCGGCTGCCTTGAGTATAGTTTCTTCTATTTTCTGATTGCAGAATCCAGTACAAACCACTTAGGGAGAATCCAGGCCTATGTGGCTAAGACGAGATGCCTGCAGCTAATCACTCACAGGGCTGAGCTGCTCAGTCTTTGGGGTAGGCAGTGTGTTTCTTATCATAGCTAATTATATTTTTATTGGGAACAATAACTCTAAGAATAACAGTTTAAAAAGTAAAATGGAAGAGGATAACTCCCATCATCTTTGAACACTTGAGTACCTGCCTGGCACTGGCAGGTGGATTTCTCCCTGCCACCTTATTTGGTTCTCCTAACCGAAGAATGGTGGAGACAGTGCCTCCTAAGGTTACCCTAAGGCAGTCCTAAGGTTCACAGGTTAGGGGACCTTTCTTGGCCACAAAACCAGTAGGGCTAAACTAGGATTCAAATACGAGCCACAGGACACAAAGCCTGTGCTGCACGCTGAGCCTTGCCAGGCCAGGCTCCATGTGCTTTCCATGGCATGAGATCAGTGTTGGGGGAATTCTGCCCAGCATCTCTGGTTAGCAGAGCGAATCGCTTTTATCATTTGCCAACATGTCATGGAAAAAAACAAAACAAAAAAAAATTTTTTTTTTTTAATTCCTGGCTCTATATCTCCTATCGACCACCTGAAGTTTGGCTTGTTACATATTATTTGAATATCTGACAATCTTATAAAAAATCTAACAAGAATACAAAAAAATTCATTTATCCTAGCTCTTATGTTAGTTAAAAATCTCCTGTTCCTCCATAACAATGTGCCTGGGGATCTCTCTGGCAGCCAGAAATGCATCTGAAAATGCTGAAAAGTCAGAATTTGGGCCTATACACCAACTGATGTTACCAGGTGTGAGCCAGTCTGACCATCAGTAATACAATATTTCTTGCTACAGTCTGATTTGGTTAAAATGTGTTTGAAGTTCACCCTTCTCTTAACTAGAATCACCACCTCCTGGAATGGGAGGGCCCCCTGAGAACAGGCTGCAAGTGCAATCCACCCTCCCAGCCAGCAATGGTGCATTTCCTGGCAACAAATACTATTACATTGATAACTACCTAAATAGGTCGAAATGTCTTTTCAATAGTTGCTAATGTTCCTCTGATGCATCACTGGTACCCTTTAATTCTTATGCTAACATTTTCTCCTGTGGAGAGAAAAGACTGGGAGGGAAGGCTGGCCTCCTCTTAGCAATGCCCATGACTAGGGAGAAGATCTAGATGGTTTAAGGAGCCCATGGCTCCAAACTCAGTTCTACTGCTAAATTTGATCACCTTGAAGAAAAGTTAAATTTCTTTTGAGCATTCACCCTCTCAAATGTAAACAAGACACCCTCCACACCCCAACCCCGACCCCGCTCAAATGACTGGCTGAAAAAAATCATGAAAATGAAATGCTCAGAGTTCACTGGAGGCCAGAGTCTTGACAATGTATTTAAGTTTTAAAATTATTTGCAATATTCTTATAGCCTTATCCTAGGGAACTGCTGCTAAAGTACTCACTTATTTTCATGTAAAACCAAACCCCTATATTTTGGTATTGTGGCTTATTTTCATGGAGACCCTCATCAACCATTCTGAGGCTGATTATTTACCACCCAAGCCTTACATTTCCTTTCTCTCTTCCTGGGAAAAAGTTTGCTTTTCTGACTGCTCTACCTATGTGTCTGTATCTACAGTGAAATGGGCTGAGGTGAGCACATCTGTTCCCATTAGGGAGTATGGCTAATTCTAGGCAGTCTGGTTTGGCTCAGAGGGAATATCCACCCACTGCAGGCAAGGTGCCTGATGCCCCTTGTTAGTGAAGTACATTTTAATTTGTAGCACTTTTGAAATGCAAACATCTCATCGTGTGGTTAAGCCACTCACGTCTTGATGCTTTGACCACTTCAATCCCAACAATTACAGCCATGGAAGGAAGTTTTGAATTCAAACTGGGGGAGAGGTGGAGACAATGTGGGGACAAGGGAAGCTGAAGGAAGGCATCATATTAACATAGGGCCCTGGGCTCTGCTATCAAAGGACAAGACCAGAAGACCAGAAAGGACTGAAATAATCTTCGCGTTCTTGGTGGGGACTTATCTGGGTCTGGCGAGCCTCGCTGAGGGAAGGCATGGTTTAGCAGCTCTGCCTTTGGACTCTAGTGTGGACTTGGTTCTCTTGTTCTGAGCTAGTACATCAGCAGTCATGGAAAAGCTTGCAAGCTTCAGGGAAGGGCAGGTAAAGCCAGTTTCCTCTAATTTAAACTAGAAAAATGTACCTCGCTCAGCATATCTCATTTCTCTTTGATCCCTGCTGTTTTCTTTCCTTTTCCAGAGGAAAGAGAACACTATATGAAGAGGTGATGTGGAAGGGGGAGGGGCAGAAAGGAGAAGCAGCTCTTCCTGGCTTTGCAGTCCGTGAACCAAGCTTTGTGTTAGGTCAGCAGCACTCTGGATGCCCCAGCAATGCTGGGCACTATTAATGATGGAAGTGTTTAAGGGGTTTCTTTTGTCTCAGAATCTCTCCTCCAACTTTGATAACTATTTTCTTCTCCTCTCGGCTGTGGATATTTGGAAACTGGTTAGAAGCCAGGCATGTGTACTTTATGCTTCAGGGATGTGGACAACCTGCCTTTCCCTCCCCAGGGGAATGGAAAGTATACTTGAGGTGAAGTTAGGAGGCCTGGATTATTCTGAGAAGGCTGTTACTGTGAAAAGGCTCCTACAACTGGCTGGGTCTGCTCCAGACCTTACGGTTATGTAATTCACACATGCCAAGGTAGAGTCTGGATATGTTTCACATGCAGCAAAAATTATTCTCACTAGGCCAAAGAGAGAGCTCCCTTAGGATTATTATTATTATTATTATTATTATTATTATTATATTTATTATTATAACAATGAGGGGCTTAATAATTGCTAGGCAGGAGGTCGTCGACAAGGATGGCAGAGGACATATAACCAGCAGTGGTATGGAGGTGGAAAAGCTGAAGCTCAAGCTCAGGACTAGAAGATCAATTTGCTTTCATAAGACTGATGATTTGATCACATGATCGCTAAGAAATACCACAGTTAAGATAACTGAATGCTCAGTGCAATTTTTAGGTTTCAGTCTGATGACCTATTTTAATAGCAATACAGGGCAAACTATTAACTATCATGATATAACTATTTCTCCAGGTATTAGCCTTTATTAAAACAAACAAACAAACAAACAAACACTTTAAACCTCAAAAACAAACAAACAAAACAAACAACTTGGCTAAGACCATTACAGAGTTTTTGATTGTAAGATAAGAATACCTTGATCACAATCATCTTGAGGTGTTTGGAGGAAGGAAGATGGGTTCTTTGAACCACACAACCTGGAGAGAAGTCTTCAAAGAGTTTAACAGGGGAATAAGCTTCTGAGAAATCAAAAGAGGAGATCATTTTCAGTAAGAGAAGACATGTGACTGATACCTTCAGTTGGCATGCCAGAGAAAGATAAATTCTAGGCAGGCAGGGCCTGCTACATAATGTGTAGTGCTCAGGGCTAAAGGCCTTTTATTAGAAATTATTAAGAATTCAAGACAGCCACAGTGAAGCATCAAGCTGAGCATGGAGCTCTTCCAAGCTGGGGCCTTGTGCTGTAGTAGCACTGGCTGGACACTCAGTTTTAGCTGGGCCTGGTTGTTGTTACTATTCACCAAGGAGTTCTAGTGCCACTGTCACCAAGACTCAAACTTAAAATCATGTACCACTGCTCTTACAGCTCTCGGTTAACCATGCCTCCTTAGGGTAAGGACTAGAACAATCTGGGGTCTGCCTACAGATCTGATAGATTATGAATGCAATGGACTCCGCGGTTTTTGTTGTACCCACGAATCCCTACTTTGTCATGACTGAAGGATGCCCAATGACTGGGAACTGAAACACATTTTGTGAAAACACAAAGTAAACCAAGCAGAAGTTACTACAAAGGATCTGGGTTTCCTGGATGCAACTTCTGATTTCTTTCTGGCCTTACTGTGAGCAAGTCTTAGGCATGTGCACACAGGTTCAGGAGCACAGGTGACTTACCACAATAGCTCTTTTCAGTTTGGGAAAAATAGAGGAAATAGGAGAACTTGGTCCCAGCCCAGTAGAAACTCACTTGTTTCACTGACAGTGTGCTTACTGCTCCTTCATGCTCCTCTGCTTATGCTAAACTGAAGCTGTGGAAGTTAATTTCTCTTTCCGGGATGCTTGCAAGAGGCCGGAGGACATGCTGTTAGAGGGTAGCAGTCACAACGATGCCGCCGCCGCCGCCGCCGCCGACAACAACATCACATTTATTTATCTTCACCTACCCTCCTCATAACACTATCATTCCAGGGAGGGCTGAATAGGAAAAAAGGAGATGAAAGAGCAAAGACCAACATCAAAAGAATACTTGCAGCACAGAGTACGATGAACACAGCCTCTTTCCCAGCCATCTTAGGGGTCTTGCACACACTGAGCCTGACTGTTGTTGAGACAGACACTCAGTTTGGACAGATGTTGGTAGGCACTGATGATTATTCCTATTCTTTCTATATATGCCCGTCTCATTTTCTAAACCATGTTATCTGAACCTTTCCTGGTGAAATGATCAAATGTCTATTCACCTCAGATAAGGCATCAATGACAAACCAAAGAACACATTTCCCTCACGTCTAGCTTGGTACATTAAGTAATTAGGGTTATTTACAGAAGCATGGGACTTCCGAGTGGCTACTTCACTAAAGAAACGCCTCCCTCCCAACAACTGCTGACTGCCTATACACTCTCAGGAAGGGATGTGGTGCCCAAAACTGTCAACTGCCCATCAACTCCCATGGAAGAGGGCAGCCTTGTGAACCTCTCCTCCTCTCCATGAGGTGAAGCTAATGGACCCATCTTGTGCAGGTCTCTTGTGGTAACCGCAGTTGCTGAGAGTTAAAGAAGACAAAGGCTGTACCATGCTCTCAGTACAGCATATCACACAACTAGCTTACTTCTACTGCCACAATTATATTTTGGTACCAAATCAACTGCTATGTCCTGGATTTATGATTTTTCAAAGCTATCTGTTGACAAACCTTGTCTTTTATTTTGCCTAATGGGGTTTGTGCTGTGTTCAGTAGGACCACTAGGATTCTGTAGTCTAGAGAGACATGTTTGGACCTCTATACTGATAGCTTCTTTCAAAAACCTGTTTTGTTGAGATGAGAGAGGCTCATTCATCATTTTAAAGTGTTTTAACAATTGGTAATTAGCAGAGGTAGTCTTAAAAATATATATAAAGTGACTGACTTTCACTACAGATACATAAACAAAACCTTGACTCATTTATTTTAAAATGATTCTTCCCTGCTATAAACAGAAAGCTATGACATGTACATTTCTGTATGTGTGTGCCATTAGCCTTTGCCATATTGCTGTGAGGTAGATGAGGATAGACGGCTTTCTATCTGTTTGACAAACACACTCTTACATGGACAGGAAGGGCAGGACTGGGGAAATCCCACCACACTGGCTTTTCTCTCATGCTGCTCTGGAATTAGAACGCCATTATTGCTTCTCCTGGCTTGATGCAAATGTTGGACAGTGTAATTTTTATGCAAGCATGTTTTAATATTTTCTTACCTCCCTTTTCTTTCTCCTTCTTTGAGATTTTGTTAATAAACTATTGGTAATTGTGTTTGTTCTTAAACTTATGCTTGTCTTTATGAGGTATTATGAGTTTTAGCCTCTGAAAAGACCATAGAAAATAAAGAACATCTCTAAAATGTATAATTATAAATAATGCTGGGACACTTTGTTTGAGGTAATGGTCCCAGTAAGGTTGATGTGGCTTACAGCAATGCACTGGACTCTTCTCGCCTAACAGCTCCGAGGTGGCAAAGGAGAAGGCAAAGGCTTTTCTGAGGCAGGCTGTGATCATCAATGCCCACTGTTCTCCTGAGAGCCTAGGGAAGGCAAGAGCTCGGGCCCTACCTTTCCACCAAACTGCTGTAACTCTGAAATGGCCTCCACTGGGCTGTGCCTGATTAGTCCTTGACCTTACGTAGGCTGTCTTGGCTCTATTCTCAAGATGGTAGAGACAGACTATTTTGAAATTATGTTAACTCTCTGTTACGTCTTCTGTTGATTATCTGTCTAACTAGAAGACACCCCAAATTTCTTGCCTGTTGTCATGTTTCTGGTTATTGTCTCCTCACGACATCTAGTGAGTGCTTAGGAAATATAGTTTTAAAAAACAAATCATCAACATAATGTAATAATGAAGGAAAAATAGCAGAGAAAAAGCACAGAATGAATTTTCAAGCTACATCTAATAAATATTTAATTAAGAATTTTCTATTCTTCCTTGTTTATTTCTAAATGGCAAAAAATTAGGTATTCATATTAATTTGAAAAAAAAAAGTCAGGATCAAGACAGTGAGTTTCTTTCCTGATGGTAGGCTCTGTAGCATTTTCTGCATCAGGACACATTGGAGTAATGTCTGTTATGTGAAAGTGATTCCTTTTCAAGGACACTGCACTATCAATCCCTCTCCATAGCCACTTCTGTATAGGACTCAGACTCTACTCCGAATGCAGCTGAACCTTGGCTGTCTATCATCCCATCAGGTACCTGCTCTGCAGTTACTACTCAGACATGCAGCGCGTGCATTTGGGGATGGCACACAGTGGACGAGGAAAGGATACAGAGCTCTGTTGTACCAGTGCATGTATTGTAAGGAAGTAGTTACACCGCAACTGCTTTGCTCTTTTAAATTCCAGGCAACACAGTGATGAACATAATTCATAATGAACATATTCAACATTTTCCATCAGTTCAATACATTATTCATAAATATTAGAGATGGGAAAGACTTAGGAGATTATGGAGTGCAGACCTCCTCTTTGTACTTTCCTTTCCCTCAATTGTTGGTCCTAGCTCAAAAACCAAAACCTAAGCTACAAACCACCAATAACTACAAAATAAAACAACAAAGATACAAGGAGGCAGAGGACTCACAGGTTTTATAAGTAGAAGGGAAAACTCAAAAGCCTCGATTCTGGCCAGGGTGTGGGACTGGAGGAGTTGCTGTATTTCCCTAGGAAGAAGGCTGAGTATGCTTGACTCTTCCCAAGACAGGCAGGTCAGGAGAGAGGGATGCCACATTTTCCCTTTGAGGCTGCAACTCAAGGCAAAGCCTGACTTCTTAGTCAAGTGTGCACTATCTGACTCTGCAGCCTGATGTAGATTCAGGACACAAATACTCCAGATAACTGTAGTCAGGACTCACGGTACTGATGAGAAGGGTGACGAGAAGGCGGGTAAGCGAATGGAGTTCAAAATACTAGAGAGTGCTCCCTGGGATTATCTGTACTAGCAAGATGGGAAGACTCTGCAGATGCTCCTGTCTCTCTAGAGGAATAAATGCATGCATTTTCATATTTTCAGCAGCTGGTTCCTGTTGAATGCCATCAGGATGATTCAGCCACCCACCAGGAACACCAGTAACAGCAAGTGCACACACAGAAATCTGCAAAACTTTTTTCTTTTGATGCCAACACTATTACTCTGGCAAAGTTGAAATCCTTCATTGAATTTCCAGTTCTTCTAAAGATGACCTTGTTTCTCTCACAAATACCTGCTCACTCACACATAAAACGCTGGCAGATTAAACGGTAGCTTTCTTCCTGAACTAGGAATACCCTGATGTCAGCCATCTTCTGCATGCCCACATTATCTATTTTATTCTCTCACCAATATCTTGAATGACAAACATTCATATGCACTTAAGTTTCCTGTGCATGCTGCCTTCCTTATAGCTAAACCCTTGCATTTGTAAGGCTAGTTAGTTCTATCTATTGCAACGATAGTTACTTCTATCTCTGTCTTTATATGTTTCAATTTTTAAAAATCATTTTCACGTTTTTAGTGGTTTTCCCCGTTGCACAATATGTGATTACATCTTTGGAAAAACAACAATGGGTACAAAAAATATTGACAGTAAATCCCATCAATAAAGAATTATAATGCCGTGCTCTGGACAGTTAAAATTTCCCTACTAGCCTCCTCTTCAAATTTGGCCCAGATTAGACCATTAAGGGAAGAAAATGCCAAAGATGATAGCTAGCCATCATCAAGTCCACTGCTATATTTTCAGGTCTCCAGATTAAAATCTGGGGACATTCAGCAGAGTCAGGTGTTCTCTGTGGCCATGAAAGCATATGGTTGAAGAGGGAATCTATAAATGTAATGAATACACAATTGGCTTATAACTGATGCCACCAACATGGAATCTGAGATCTTGACCTGCTCTCCAAAGTGAAAGCTTCCAGTTCAAGCTACAGACAGAGCTATAACAAGCTCATTAATCACTTAAACTAGAGATACTAGCAGCTACTTTGGGGATACTGCAAAGAGCTATCCTAAGTGGCCAAGGGTTTGAGGGGAACCTGAAAGATAACATGGCACTAAGAGAGTCTACAGTGAGCAACATTGTTGTACTTGGAACTGGCACTAGCCATGATAACCACTGTACTAAACCTACAGGAGAGAATTTAAGGTTTGGGAGGAAGGAACAGGTGCAATATGGGCTTGTATAAGGAGATTTCATAAATTTTTATTCAGATCCTATTATGTAAAAATCATTCTGTAATTGAACAATAAGATACTGAGTTCAAAATATGACTTTAAGGATTATATTAATAGTGAAAAACCTAGAACTAGGGTAATATTAGTGATAGCAGTAATAAAACTGATATTGAGAAGTAACCATGGGCTACTCATTATGCTAAGCATTTTATAGATGACATTCCCTAAAATCTTTGTAATACCCAAGCTAGGGGGTGACTATGTTCCTCTTTACAAATATGGAAACTGAGGCCCAATAAAATTATGTACAGTGACCAAAATAATATAGACTCGTCTTTTACTTTACATACAAACTGAGAACTAATCTATGAAACAGAGAGTCAGTATAATATACAAAGTGTCATAAAAATTAAGGAGGGACAGTTTGCTCCTCTTTTGGACTCTGAGAAGAAAGGGATGAGAAAATGTGGAGCATTCTTAGGAGACAAGGAGAAGTCCAGCTTGTAGTGTGTGTCAGCTCAGTGAGTCAGCAAGACCTGACAAGAACTCAGATTCTATTCAAACGCATGAGGTATACAGCAGATTCCTAGAGAAGAAGGTCAACTTCTTTTGAAAAGAAAGTTGTGTTTACAAAGTTTTTTCTTCTCTTCCCTCTCTTCTTCACCTTTTCCTTCTTTTCTTGCTTTTGTGAGGCCAGAGGAGTAGTATGAACCCCAGAGAATCCCTAGGACACGCATGGTGCTTTCCCATCATCTCCCAGAACACAGGGACCCTCACCATACAGCCCTGCCCCATTTCAGCTGAGGTCATTGGTACCAAGATAGGGACCCGGAAGAATTGGTGCCTTTGCTCTCTTCTTCTGTTACTTCTGGGTTATCAATCCTCTCTAGCTCTGCAGATATATTTTGGGGCAGGAGTACAAGTGGTCAGAAAACTTTCCTTCATGTCCCACTTTTGCCTTTCTCATTATAAGAACAAGTTGCCACTTTGTTGTGTTTGTTTTCCTTACCATTTCTCTATTAGGCTTTTGGTTCTTTGTAGAACCTGCTTCCCTCTTTAGAACCCATAATTCACAGGAACCAGTCCAGGTGCAACTTCACATTGTCTGTTTTAAGGTTTCCCATTAATATTCTCTTCTCCAAATACAAACCACATCCCCACACCCACCCCACCATGTGTGCGTATGTACATTATATATCATATGTATGTGTGTGTGTGTGTGTGTATGTGTATGTATATATATATTTGTATCTGATATATATATATATCAGTTACAGCCCTATGACTCTCTCTGTCTCTGTGTACACACACACACACACACACACACGTATGTATATGTGTATGTATGCATATAAGAATTAAAATTACATGGTCTGGCATCAGGTGGTTTAACATTCTTTCACTGAGATACCTTAGGTTCCTTTGTTCTTTGAGATACGATGATTCTGATTCTATGATGCTGATATTTGCTTTGTGGACTCTTATTTTATTTTACTTTTTTGGTTTTTCGATAGCCAGGATAGCCAGGGCTATCCTGGATTCACTCTGTAGACCAGGTTGGCCTTGAACTCACAGGGATCTGCCAGCCTCTGCCTCCCAAATGCTAGGATTAAAGGCGTGCGCCACCACACCCAGCTGCCTTGTGGACATTTAAAACTGTGCTTTAAACCTCAATCAGTAACTCGACAACTTGTTCTAGCAGTCACACTCCTATGACTTTTTAAGCAGATTCTCATAAGAGCTCTTTTCAACCATTATCACACTGGACAATCAAAGCTTATGATGTTACTGTAATTCCCCGAAAGAGTTGGATTCCGTTGTTGATTATATCCTATAGGGAAAGTAATGCTTCTCTATCCACGTTTAAAATTGATTGACTCTTCCATATCTGTTAATTCCAGCCACTAGCTTTAAACATCTCCAACAGCTAGCCACTAGCCCCCTCCCTGTCATACTCCTGAGCCTCATTCTCCTGACCTTGCTCATTGAGTTCACCCTTACTGATGTAATCACACATGCTTCACTGTAGATGCATTCGTCATGGTGCTTGTTAGGATTATCATCATTCCTACTGTACCTTAGGCCAACATATTAAATGTACTTCCACTTTGTTGTCTTTCATTTCTTCAGCTAGGTTTCAACTAGATATGTTATTTTACATGATCAATAAATATCTTGTCAGTCAAATGACTCTGATATAATGATAAAAGATTGTTAATTGGGAGCAAAATCTTAAGACTAGAGAGAATTTTGTAAGTCCAGATAGTGGCATTTCACTGACCTTGGATCCACAGGTTCAACATTTATTAATGCTAACTTAGTCCTTCAGAGTAATCTATTAAAACAATAGATATAAAATATGTATATGTATCTATGAATGCATTGACTTTAATGAATTAAGGAAGATCTAAATACTTTTAAAAGAAATACTAGATCTGATCCACACTGGCCATTCATTGATTTTCTGATATAACCTAAAATATTCTTTTGCTTACTTAAGAGCTTGATTTTTTTCTCTCATACGATGAGGGCTGTAGAGTGGCAATATACTTCACAGGCAATGAACATATCTTCTAACTTTAGTTTTTTATGGTCACGGTATGTGCATGCATATAAATAAATGCACAATAGTTTAGCCCCAGGAATGTTTATCCTAAACTCTAAAAACATAGCTTAAATAGTACACTGGTTAGCTGGCACCTCATCGTTGCTGTTTATGCTATAAGGCACACAATGCCACTTTATAAAAGATATAGTCATTTATTTTCATGTTTAATCTAAACTGTAGCATTTCAGGACTGAGAATGGATGCAGATTGCTCTCTCCTGGTTATTTTTGGCTTTAAATATATTGATCATTTTATCATTTTCTTGTGTTAAACTGCTTTAAACACAGCACAAATGTTATTTTCGTCATGCCAGAAATGGGTTTGGAATTGATTTTGAGTTTCCATTAATTTTACTCTTTGCTCTCTGTGAGAAGTTTTTCACTTGTTTAAACCGAGAAAGATACTGTTGTTTGAAAGATGTGGGAGCACAACACCGAGGGGCCTCAGCTAGCCCAGGAAACGCACGTGTTCTACTTTACAGAAGCAGAAAGTTATTGCATTCACTACCATGGACTTAGCTAAAATCAGTGAAGACTCATTCATCTGAATGCACTTTCATGGGCTTCCTCGCTCTTCTCTTCGCAGAAGTGCTCAGCAAAGCGTGCATCTTCTGAGAAGCCACCTGATTGGTCCAGGTTGGCACTGTTTCAGTGTTTGGCCTACGGTGGCTGCTTTAGGAATAATTTTGTCTCATCCTCTCTATTTTCCTGGGTTGTATCAAATTCAGACACGTGGTGTGCAAAAGAAATCCAAGTCTTTTAAAAAAATACTATGTCTTTCAGTAGTAAGGCCAATGCCAGTCCTATTTTGGCCAAATGATATTATCAAGATTTAACAAGAGATACTCAATAATATCTCCAATCTATGAGAAGACATCTCAGACCGAGGAAGATAATTTATTACATCTTGCATACATATACTTTCCCTCCATAATCAAACTTATTATTGGTACCGAAGATAACACAAACTGACAAGAGTCCTATGGCAAGTACTCATTTTGGTTAGTGTAAAAAGAAATAAACAACTATTTCTACATTAAAACAGACACCAGAGATCTATTTTCAGTCATTGTTGAAGGTATTTTTGCTTCTATAAAGGCACCTTGCAAATCTGCCCTGTTATCTACGGTGCTGTCACAATGCAGAATTGGTAGCATTTCAGCCAGATTCTCTAAACCAACTAGATGAAACAACTGCACCACAGCGTTAAGATTCCTTTGCCGAGTCAAATGAAAGGAGAGCTATACAGTTCAAATAGCTTGAAAGGCTTGTCACAAGCACAGCAAAACCCTGTATGTGCTATATATTTTTTCTAGGTTTATAGTACCATCCCCTCGTATAAAAACTGTTCTGCTTTCACTTTGCACTTAGGACTATCAAGAACCACAGGGAGAAATTTAGATAGGTAAACTTCACTTCCCATGCTATTCTTTCTGCTCCCCTGCAGTTCTGTGTTTCTGAACAAATGATTCATGTCTTTAAAAAGTGCCAGGATGTGTCTTCCTCTAGCTATCCAGGCTTTGACTTTATGTGTGTATCATGACACACCTTAAAACACAGAGTCCCACCAACTGCAGTGGGACATTCATTTTAAATACAGACTTAGGGGGAAGAGCTCCATCTACTGAATCAGTTAGATCACAGTTGCACCCTATAGTTATCCCTTCATTACTTTAACACTTGGAAGCCCTGGAGAGAACAGATAAGCTACAGACACGACCACCTAAAAACTAGCTGTGAACCCATTGCTGTTTTGGATATTTCCCAGATGCCGTAGGGCCCCTTTCTTTTGTCCTTCCCAGTTTTCAAAGCTTTCCATGTTTCAATATAAAATGAAAACGGGATGCTTTGCCTTGTGAACCATTTCTCAGAAGCAGTAGAAAGTCATTGGAATTGAAGAAAAAGCCTTAGGTAGGTGAAGGAAAGATGCATGAAGAAAATCTCTGTCCTTGGCAGGTTGAATAAACAAGGAAAATGCAAAGAAAAGGGTAGCCTCCTTACTCCTCCTACCTTGTGTGACTGCTGAGAAAGGCTACAGCTCCCAGAATCAGCTCTCTGGGCTCTCCTTAGCTGCAGTGTTGCTGTGGCTTCCTAAGATTATAGGGAATGCTCTAGCAAGCCAACAAAGTCACAAACAAAATTCATGAGGACCAAAAAGCATAAAACAGCTGATTTTATTGGAGAAGGTCTTGACATTTTCCTACATATGCGACAATTTTCTTAGGTAGTATCTAGTTCTATGATCAGAGAAATTATCTCTATCATACTTATTATCGCCATTTTTTTCAGGGTTACGATGGTGCAGCATGGACAAACAGACCCAGCACAAGCAAGGTAAAGATTTTATCTCATGTTTGCTTGAAAGCTATCTCAGAGATCACAAGTTTAGAACTTTCTTTCTCAGAATACTAGTGACATATAGAAACATTTAGTTTCGCTAGAGTAGAAAAGAATTAAAAAAATAAAAATTAAGAACAAAACAAAACAAAACAACACCAAAAAAACCACTTGTTAACACACTAACAGATACGGAACACAGCAAGTGGTATCTGATTAAACTTTAGCATTAATGTATCTGCATGAAATGCAAGAGTGTGTAAGACCTGTGGAATACAAACTAAGGTAATCTATATGAATACAAATAGATGTTTAAAAGTATAAAGTAATCAAATAGAGCTGACATCTTATTGTATTTTTAAATTACAGAAAAATGATAAAGAAACAAAAGTTCACTAGTTCTTTTTCTTTTATGTAAAAGTAGAATTAATATAAATGTTAAGCGGTGTTGTATCTTTTGCTGGATATGCAAGTATGCATTCATATGTTTATATATACTTGGATAAACACACACACACATAAAGTAATATTGATTGGTAATGAAAGGTAGCATGCTGAATGAAAATTAAAACTCTGAATTACTTCAAATTGGGTATTGAGAATATTAATAGATATTTCTTTTTTAACACATTGAATTTTAAAGTTTGATCTTAAAGCACACAAAGAAAACCAAATTATAAAAGCATTGCATAACAATATGTATTTTGTCAAAAAACTGATCACTTATATTTGTTATAATATTTAAAAAATCATAAGGCAAAAATACAAAACAAAACAACAACAAAACCCAAATGGCTAAATAGCTTTTTACAAATCTTTTCAAGACAACTTCAATTCTGAGTAACAAGTAAGTATGAGAAATTTCCTCTTAGAGGGTAACTTGTTTGAATAGTTATAAAGGCTCCCAACATGTAAACAGTCTCCACCATAACTATAACAAACAGAAAGACTCAATCAGAATGACAAAGCTTGAGAGGGCCATTGCAGACCTGAGAGAGATGACTACAGGAGGCAACATCAAGCCGAGTGATGGAGATAAAGCTTTTTGGAAAATGTAAAGTGTGTCCATCACTGACTGGAGAGACTGAACCTCAGCAGCAAGGACAACAGATAGACAGACCAACAACACCTGGGTATGCATCTGCAGGAGGAAGGCACAGGACCAACTACGCAAGAGGAGAACCCACTTCTTTTGTTATTTGCCTTTGGAAGGCTGGTTTTAAAAAGAGCCTGCACAAAAGATACATGTGTTCCCTTTTCTGGTATGATTACAGGCCCACCTAGATTTAGCTTTCGGTTCCAGATGAGACCAGACATGTTCAGACTAGCACATCTTTGCTCTGTAAGCACTGAGCTGCTAGCATTTTACTGGCAAATTCACATATCCTAAATTTATGCACAATAGATGCCCTTAAAAATCTGCAAATCTTCCCTCAGTCACATTCCTCCTTGAGTTATTTTTTTTCCTCCATTTACTCTGCTAGTAATAAGCCAGAAAGTTAAGGCAGGCAACTCGTACAGGAAAGAAAAGTTGAATAGTACTTACCCTAAGTACAGTGTGCAAGCCTGAGTGGGCAATTCACTTTTTCTCTAGGATAGTTAGAAGGGTATCCAGGTCTGAACTCAGCTCCTGCCCCTTTCCCTTCTGGAAAACTGAGGAGAGTCACTGAAGGTGCCTCACAGAAGAATCCCACAAACCGACAGCCTTACCTGTGGCCATTCAGAAGATTGCATTGGTGTGTATTTAAAACTATGAATAAAGTCAGAGACAGCGCATGCTCAGCAGGCAATTTAAAAATATTTATAACATTGTTGTCTCAAAAACAAATTTCCTCAAACAAAGCAAAACTCACATTTCTTACCCATGCCAAGTTTAACGTTCTGAGACAGAGCTGTTTTGGAGTTTTCCGTTAGGGGAAAAAGGTTTCTAAAAAAATTTTTTTTTTTGAGCTGAAGGAGAATAGTTTTCCCTTCCCTTTTGGGTACTCTTAAAGGGGTGGAATACATTTCTTTTCAAGTTTCAACAAAATTCACCGTTGGTTATAAAAAGACACAGCACATTAAAGGTTCAAGAAAAATAATTTCAGAACAAGTAACAAGAAACTAAAAACTACAGGTCTAAAGCATGTAGCGGTCGGTCACCTGAATCTTTAAGGCAGCCTTGTGTGTTGTAACACAAAAATGTGCACACACAATCAGGATCTAGTATGTTCTGTATGGCAAGGACAATGTATTGATAACCTTATGCACATTGAGAGAGGTTAGCCTCTTTTCTTAAAAACTAAAATTTGAACTCTTCAAAACTAAAAATGAAATACATCACATTTTAGGGTAAATCCAGCAATAATTGTCCGTCATAGCAAGTATAATTGTTTTTAATAGCCAGCGTGGAAAGGTGGCTTGATCACACATTGGTCAGTTAAAATTTGAGATACATAAAACAAAAATTTGATTGACTTAAGGTTTTAAAAGTACTAATTAGAGCAAAAATGCCTGTCTCTCCCCTGCTTGAGAATTTCTCTTTCTCTTCCTTGAATACCCTAAATATTCCATTTATTATCTATCACCACACTCGGAACCAACAGCCCACAGATCTCAAAGACCTTATTTAAACCTCTTACTCAATTCTTAAGTCTCTGAATGGACTGCAACTCCTGCTCCACTTTCCAGTGGTGCTCAGCTGGCCTCACAAAAGCTCCACAGACATATCTTCAACTGTCTCTGATGTTTTCAAACTCAACCGAGAGTGAAAAAAAAAAAAAAAAAAATCAAGGATTGAAAAAAAGTTTATTAAAGTGAAACCAGGAGTGCAGATTTGAAGAAGTTGCCTCTACTTTTATTTCCCTCACTACTCTGCACAGGTGTTTCCTAACTCACGCTGCTGTGCAGGCTGCCGAGGAGGAGGGGTGAATAAAGGTGAGTGAGTGGGCATAAGTCTGACCAGCAGGCATTAGGAGTTGCAGCCTCCTGTGTTAATGGAGGTGGTTAAAAATGTACCCCCCTCCCCCCGGCAAAGCCTGGAATGAGGTTTCTTTTTGGCAAACGATTAAACCTCTATACTGAAATAATTAAAGCTTTGTCCTTAAATAAAGCATCAGATCAACAGAACAAAAACAAAGATAAAAATTGCACACACATATGCATGCGTGCACACACTCTGACACACAGATACACAAAACTAGCCAGTGAAGGGAGAAGGAAATTAAATAAAAGAAAACAAACAGAGTCCTAACAGGCCATTCTCCAAAAAGAAATCTAAATAAAAGTCATATGATATCTGATAGTGCAGGACACGTCGCCAAGAACCAGAGCGGATTGCCTCCAGGAAGAAAGGGCCAGTGTATTCCAGCTCAAAGAGCTTTTCTTTCCCCCTCTTCTATTTTTCCCCTTTCTCCTCGACTGTGAATGCGTTACTCTCAGGTCAGATCTACGAAGAGTCCCAGAATGACAGCTATCACCTCCCACTGTACTCTCACAGCACAGCTAGCTGATGGCTGCTCCTGAGGCGGATCAAGCAGAGCCACTGCTGCCCTCAGCAAGTCCCTTCCTAGTCCTCTGTCCCTCTCAAAACACGCTGGTCACACCAAAAACCTGAGATGGTAGCCGATGGAGAGCGGGGAGGTGACATACACACAACCCCAAATATGCAGGTATAACAGCTGCAATAACAAAAGGGTCCGGGGGGGGGGTGGGAGGGGAGAAAAAAAGAAACCTAGCAAAGTGCAGGAAAAAAAATACCCCCAAATCTCTTGCCTTCAATCTAAAACTTTTAAGAGACTTAGTTTCTTTTATTTTTGACGACTGACTTTCATTTTAGGATCGTTTACTCCTTAAGCACTATTAAAAGCATTACAAGTTCTACAAAAATATAGACATCTGAGTGTAATTCAAGAATTTTCCTCAAGAAAACATGTAACTGTAACAAGTCACCTACCCTAGAAATTCTACATTTGCCCAAACTTCCCCTACTTCTAGTATCTTTCCGTGAGGTCAAGTGCTGGCTCGGCCACCCAGTGCCAGGTTTAATTTGAGGGTCATTACTGAAGGAGCACACACATAGAAGCTTTCCCCAAAAGACTCCTTGTTATCAAGTTACTTCAAACACAAGGCACTGAGACCTCCCAGCCGGGAGGGTTGACTAGTGAGGCGTTGCCCTCTGTCCCATAAGCACTGTGCCCTTAAGAAACAGGGATAGACACACATTTCACAAATATGGGAAAATGTATATGCCTGTAGTTTTTCTTATAGTGTCCATCCCCGGGGATAGAATACATTTTATTTTTTCATAAATGGGAGGAAGAGAGAAGGAGCGAGTCTCTGTATGACTTCTGAACAACTGTTGTAGTTGCTTCCTTCTGAGCCACAGTTGTGTGCAGTTTGTGCTCAGCCTGATCTATATTTTCGTTTTTGTTTTTGTGGTGGCATTTGTGGCTATTTCTCCTTTGCTCAGTTTAGTGTCCTTTATGTACCTTCAAAAGATTACCAAATGGCACTCAAAATATAAACACATTAAGAGTAGAACTTTCAGAAAGAAAGCATTTTTCTGGGATTATAATTCAAGGATATTAGTATAAAAATATAAAGTGTGCTGCATATTTTAAAAGATACAAGTGTTCAGTATACTTTGCACAGACAGTTAACATTTTGATTTCTCTTTTCTTTTGTTAGAGGATTAATTTGAAAATGATAAGGATTCTGGAATGTTTGCTACAAACACGAATTCATAGTCGAAATACACATGCATAGGCAAAACATCAAAAAGAATACAAAGCTACGAGGCAATCAGAAATGCTTAAAAACCTCCGTCTGTCTAGACTTTAGTTTGCTTGAACTAATATATCATAGATGGGACAAGTAATCTCTCTGGGAGTTTGGTCAGTTATGTCATAGAAACAAAATATAAAAGATAAATATCTACTCCTTTACTACCTGTTTTTTTTTTTTTTTAAATAACTGACAAGTGACACAAGCGATGCCCTTTAAACAGATGGATGCAAAAACTTGGGAGAGCAAATGAACTGATGTACCCCATTGGTATTTTGGGAGCTCAGATTCCATAATTAACTTTTTACCCAAGTGGCAAAAGTAGAGGATGTTCTCGCCGCTAAATTGATTATTTGATGGACTCTGACTCTTTCTTCTACAAGATTTCAGGGACACAAAAATGGTAAGAGAGGATGCATTCTGAGTAACTTTTACTGTGAGTAGGAAAGAACAGCAGAGTGAGCAGAGGAACAGTTGAATTTAGAAAGACTAGAAGAGGAGAAAAGAGCAACACAGCCAACTTAATTAGTCATTCCTTTTAATTTTTCATGTATATATGTAGGGGTGATGGAGAGAAAAGATAACTAGGTTTCTTTTGAATATCTTTGTGTCTTTTTAGAGCAATGCTCTGTTCTTGTCTCTTTCTTTTTTAGGAAAAAAAATAATAAAATAAACCTAATAAAAATAGAGAAACATATATCAGACATTAACCCCCCCTCCCTTTGTAAAGAACTCTTTGTTCTCCAGTGAAAATGCTGAAAAATCCCCGGGCAGCTACTCCCTGAAACAAGTGCAAAACACTTAGAGGCTTTTGGGCTGGCTGGGAGCCAGGAGCCCTCCCGCTGTCTGGTTAGAAGAGGAAAAAAAGAAGAGAGGGGAAGAGGGAAGGGAGAGGGAGACAGGGAGAGAGGGAAGGGAGAGGGAGAGAGAGAGAGAGAGAGAGAGAGAGAGAGAGAGAGAGAGAGAGAGAGAGAGAGAGAGAGAGAGAGAGAGAGAGAGATTGGAGCTTCCTTTTAACAGACATAGGAAGCAGCGTTTTTTCTTTTTCTTTCTTTCTTTCTTTTTTTTTTTTTTCAAAACTGGCGGTCAAGCGTTAAGTAACTCCCGTCTAAATCCACCTGCTAGAAATGAACTTGGGTACCCCCCAGGGGTGCACAAAGACAGGGAAGACAGTAACACACTCCATACTCTCTCCCACCCCCGAGTACTGCTTCCATTCTCCCTGCTCCCATACACAAATGCCCACAGCTTCTCACGCCGCCCCTCTTACCCCCCAACAACAAACACAGCAAAATACATGCTCCCTTAGTCTCCTTAAAAAAAAAAAAAGCCTTTCCACCTCGGTTGCGACACAGTGATAAGGGGTAGAACATCTCATACCTGGTGTGAATGCTAATCAGTCAGGAGTTCTCCTTTTCCCAAGACAGGGAACTGTTTCCTTCCAAATTTATTAGAACCTCCTCCACTGCCTCTTTGAAAAACCTTCTTTGTCACCCTCTCCCAAGTCCCGATACTTCTTTAAAAAAAAAATGGCTTCGGAGCTCCTTCTATTCTTGATATTGATTCTCTCTCTCTCTCCCCCCCACCCCTCCTCCTCTCTCCTGTCTGTGTCTCTTCTGAGTGGTCTATTGATAAGTCCCTGGAGGCACTGGGTCAGCCTGCCCGTAGGAAACCAGACACAATGCACAAATCTCCGAGTGCCATTCTGCCATCAGCAAGCAGACCACGTTTAGGAGAGAGAGAGAGAGAGGGAAAAAAAACAGTAGAGCAAGAGACAGAGAGAGAGAGAGAGCGAGAGCAGAGAGAGAGAGAGAGAGAGAGAGAGAGAGAGAGAGAGAGAGAGAGAGAGAGAGAGAGAGAGAGAGAGAGAGAGAGAGAGCGCAAACGAGGGAGGGAGAGAGAGACTGAGAGAGAGGAAGAGAGGGAGGAGAGAGAGAGAGAGTGGGAGAGACAGAGACACACCGAAAAGGAGAGAGAGTGTGTGAGAAAAAGACTGATTGGAACAGGAGGGAGGGAGAGAGAGAAAGGGAGAGGGAGAGAGAGCGCGAGAGGGAGAGCGACACTGCCAGTCAGGTTAATCATCCCTACTTTAATTAGCTGTTCGGCTTAGACATAAAACAATTGAATTTGAATGATCTGTCAGCAGGCTCAGCTGAACCAGAGGGGAAAGCGAATATTACAAAAAGACTGTTGGTGTGTTCTGATAAGCAATGCTGCTCGTACTGACAAACCCTCAAAGGGGGAACTATTAAAACTTACAACTAAACAAAAAGTGCAGATACAAATGGCACTAGATAGAGGTGTTTTTAAAAAACGCAGTTTTCTTTCCTAGTTTTATGAATCGTAGATATTTGTAAGCAGGTGCCAGCATATTGGGGGGTTGTGTGTCATGTGTCAAAGTTTATTAACGATGGTCTAGGAGTGCAGCAGACAGATGCTGCAGAGAACAAGACAGGTACAGTCGGATGCCGAATCTAGATCTTGGAGGGAGACGGATGCTGGAAAAAGAGGCACCATGGCAAGAGATCAGCACAGACAAAGTCAGTGGGCAGACAGGCAGACAGGTTTTAGGCATGGCACACTCTTGTCTAAAAAGGCAAAAGTTCTGATGCAATAATAGGTGCAAAACAATCCATCCATCCTCCTCTCCCGGGTGCACTCCAAGGTACAGTTAAAATGGATTAATCTTTGTGACAAACAGAGCTGGCAAGGCAGACTCCAGCAGACACTGAGGCGATTTGCAGACCCAGAGAATACAAAGCTGGGAAAAGACCTAGAGATGAACCTCTCCCACCCCTAATTCAGCAAAGGAGGAAACTGAGGCCCAGAAACTCAGAGTAATAAATCACAAAAAGGCAATAACTGTTAACATAGAACCCAGAGTTCTAGAAGCCTGGCAAGCTGTTTCACGTATTACCAATCTACTAGAATTCCTTAAAGATTCTGGCCCAACAGATATGAAAATCACCATTGCCTCCAGAATAGCAAGAGTCGTCCATCTAAAGAAAAAGTGCAACCCCCCCTTTTCTCCTCAAACATCTATATTCAAGGGGAATGTTTTTTGTTCAGTTTGAATGATAAGCATAAAGATTAAAGTTCTTGGTTCATTCTCAGAGCAGAGCAGAGAATGTAACATTATAATGTCCCATCTGAGCAAGGCATAGTTTGTGCTACATTTTCAAGCTAACCCAGGCAATGGATTGATCTGCAAAGACCTCGCCCAGAGTTTGGTGAACACCATTTGCTATTTGCTACCATGAAAGAAGATGTGGCTTTTTCATGCAACACATTTCTAAAATACAGGCACAGTGTGGGTGAAGGAGACTGAGGTTTTCAGTTTATGATAAGAGTTTTACATTACTAATGAGATTTTTCTACCTACAAGATTTGCTATGGGAACTTTCCTGCTATATTTCAATTGAAAACAAGCCGCCAAAATAAAAGGGGGCAATTGTGTTGTTTGCTCATGAATTTGATTATATCTTTTTGGGGGCACATGATTGCACTTAGTGTGAGCTCTCGACAACAGAAAATTGAGCGTGCGTATTTAAAAAGGAGGAGGTGCTTATAAAGAGAACAGAGCCATCAGATGTTACTGGAGAGATTAAGCCTCTTGTCCTAAAACAAGAATCATGATGTGTATAAAAGCAAAAATCGTCAGTCATGCTTCAGTAGCGACGGTGCTACTTAGGGTGAAAGAAGAAAACCGAAAGAAATGTCAGGCACCTGGAACCCACTCAAGAGCAAGGCATCTGAAAGAAGTCACAGCCAATGTGATTTAGTTTATTTGCACACTGACCCCTTTACCAAGGGCTGCTGTGACTAGCCAGAAATACAAGGTCCACAGCCATTTTGGAGGTGAGGGAGAGGAATAACTGATTTTGACACTAATGATTTCTTCAGCAGGTCTCAAAGTATACGGACAGGGGAAGCCCAGAGCATGGAGGGCGGTGCTTACAAATGCATGCTGGCACACTGAATATGAAGGGCACGGGCTGCACAGCAAACACAGCTGTTTAACAATTAATGAGACAGGGCTTTGCTTAGAGCCTCAGTTTTCCCATCTGTAAAACGTGATGTTACTGGCCCACTTGAGGACGGCAGGGATTAATAGAAGGAAAGCACACAGACTGGTAACGACCTGGCCGCTCCTGAGAAAGGCTTAATGTGAAGAGTAAATAATCTGAATGATGAGCTGTGGACCTGCCGAGTGTGTTCTAGCCACAGCCTGCCAGTTCAGGACACAAAAACTAGGCAGGAAAGCAAAGATGGAAGGTGCACACTTCTATGAGATACGGCTGGCAACAGAGAGCAACAAACTTTAGAACCCCAGATTTCTAAAACATAAACTTACAATGGGGTTAGGTCATGTGAAGGCTAGGAAATCTCAGTATACCCTAAGTTCAAGAAATATTTCCTAGCTCGCAAAAAAAAAAAAAAAAAAAAAAAAAAAAAAAAAAAAAAAAAAAAAAAAGATGATAGGCAGTAGACTCTGGGACAGTCACTTTGCATGCCGCCTTCTGTTATAAAGCGCTGTCACAGCAACACTAGGAGCTAGGTACTCCAATGCCTCCACCTCACACCAGAGGAGACTCAAGTATAGTGAGCTCATGGAATTTGCTAAATTACAGAGCTCCAAACAGAGCTGGGATTAAACACAGGCAATATGAACTGAAGTCTGCATTCTCAGCACAGTGCTATCCTGGCACCTGGTAGGTTTCCC
This sequence comes from Acomys russatus, assembly GCF_903995435.1. Taxonomy (NCBI): domain Eukaryota; kingdom Metazoa; phylum Chordata; class Mammalia; order Rodentia; family Muridae; genus Acomys; species Acomys russatus. The sequence continues at coordinate 27,059,328 of NC_067144.1, read as the reverse complement.
GAACTGGTAGGTTAAATGAACAGCAAATGAATAAAATGCATTGAAAAATTCCATCAGAAACAATGTAAGTCTCATCATCATCACTTTAAAGCCCCTTGAGCTCGGACTATGTCGTCAGTCCTCTCAGGCCCAGCCCTTGATCAGAAAACCAGGGTGCACGTGCCTTGGAACAGTGTTGAGATGGAATGAGGTGAAGCCTGCTGCCCATGGCCACCCAAGGCATTCGAGTGTCTGATGGAGGTGAAGCCTGCTGCCCATGGCCACCCAGGGCATTCGAGTGTCTGATGGTATTTTTAGCACTTTGAGGGTAATGTTAGCACACAGGTTATTAATTGGCTTAATTCCAGTTTGGATAATTACATCGTGTCTCTTTAATTTTTCCCCTGACAATGCTATCCGTCACTCCCTGTCACAGACGTGCTCTTTTAAAAAGCATATGAACACACACAAACATGTAGTTATATTTAAGGTTTGCATAATCACTTAGGCTGCTACTTCCCTCTTCAAATGGCTAGTGTATAGTATATATATAATAAATAAATGACTAGGGAAAAGAATGAGAGCCATTATAAAACAAAGATAACTAGTTGAAGCTAGGATTTTATTTAGCACTCAAACAGATTATCAAACCATTTCCTTGGTTACTGGATTCCAATAAAAAAATATATGTATCTTTATAGGTCAATATTTCAAGAGTTGATGACCTGATTATGATAAATAATTTCCTTATAATGTGTGATTTTTTTTAGCATAAATAAGTCAATTAAATTTCTGAAGATTTTAGAGTAGACAAAAGGTCTAGGTACTGCATGTATAGATACCAATATAAGTCTTATTTATAATAGCTAGTAATCTGGGCATTAGACCCTGACTTATTTGGTGGTTGCTTTATAAAATTTGCAAACATATTACAGAAGAAAACCTAGTTTAGAAGTTCAGAAGCTTGATAATTAAAAGTAGACATACTCCTTTCCTTTTCCCAAAGAACTTTTGGTTTATGAAAGACTGAATGTGTTCACATAACACCACAAGATTCTCCCAGAGGCCTGTGTCTCAGTCACATGCACAAATAAGTAGCTTCACACAAGGTGCATCACACTTTCCTGGGGAGCTTATTTACTATGCACGAGAGTGTCTAGACCTTTGCTTCTCTAGCCTTTAGTTCAAAATTCCATGCGTACTCTGCACATAACAATAGATGCCTTAACTCAGCATACACCAGCATTTGATTTACTTTCAAGCATCTTTTCTGGTTCAGCTCTCAAAGTCTTCCTTCTTATAAATGTCCTCCGAATGTTCCTTTGTGGTCCTCTGTGAATCATCACATAAAAGCCAGTGCTTATGTGGTGACCCTAATGCTATAGCAAGATTAGCATCAAACCAGTCCTGTTTCCTTTTGAGGATCAAAGGTTAATTCCATGACCTCACCTGAAAACAGGCCTAAGTACCATAAACAGGCAAACAAGCAGCCTATCTACATTTCTTTGACTCTAGTCATCTCCCAGTGACTGCCTCTTGTTAGTTACTCATGCTTTGAGCCTAGCCTTTGTGGGAACAGGCTTTCCACTCTGCTTGGCATATTTAATGTACCTCTCACACTGGTAGATAACATCCCATAAAAGGTGCAAGTACCAAATATTTTCACAGTACTTAATATAATACTTTTATCTGGGCCTTATGTTTCCAGTATATAAAATGGGTATGCAGATTACACTAACACTAGTGATTTGATGCTGTAAATAATATTATTCAGTAGGATATTAAAAATTACCTAATGAAAGTACTCATTTATTTATCTTCCTGCCTCATCGGTAGAAGAAGTCATTAGAAAAAAAGAAGCCCTTAGAGAACATATTCCAAATTCAAACCTGAAATGAATTTTGAATTAGAAGAGAAAGTGGACAAAATTCATCCTGAATATTGGAGATGGTAAGCAAAGTCCTTGACTTGAAAACTGCAATTGAATGACACAGTAGAAGAAAAGGGTCTTTAGGAGACACTTTCTCGGTCACAGAGGAAAGCTAAGTTGTAGAGATGGCTTATCTGATAAGCCTGAGGTCACACAACTGATGAAAAGCACTCATTTTGGGACTCAATTCACCTGTCCCTCTCCATGGTTGCTTTGCCCAGACTTTGCAAGATGGCTTTCATATTCTTAGTTTCCACAATCCTGCTCTCTGTCCTTTTGGATAAATTCTTCAATTCTGGTGCTGAGAGAGAAGTAACCATGCACATAGTCTTATGAACACCCTGCAAAGGAACTGTGCTAAGCGGATTGACCAGTAGCCCCGCAATACACTGATGTCCTAATTCCCTGAACCTGTAGGTTACCTTATATGGCCAAGGGGGTCTTGTGGATGTGATTAAACCAACACTGTAAGGTGGGGAGATTATCTGGGATTTCCTAGGTAGGCTATAAATACAGTCAGAAGTTCTTATAAGAAAGAGGTAGGAGGACCAGTCAGCTGATGTGCTGGCAGAAGAAGAGAGTCATAGAAGCCGAGGAGTGCAGAGGTTTGCAGAAGATATAAAAGGTGGACTGTTTTCTAGAATATCCAAAAGGAATGAACTCTAGGAAGACCCTGACTCTCATGCAGTAAACCAAGTTCAGACTTTTGCTTTCAGAACTGTAACAAGGATAAATATGCATGGCATTAAAGTATCAGGCTTGTGGTAATTTGTTATAAAAGCTCAGGAAATTAATGCAGGCACCACCAGCGACTCTGGTCTGGATATTATCTTTCGATATAACTGAAAAATTCTTAGCTCTTTATTTTCTAAAATTCACTTTGGCAGATATATTACTTTGTTGGTTCAAACTGGGCTTGCGTTACACGAGCCTTTATCAGTCGCATTGCCTGGTTAGCAAATCATGGACGAGTCTTCTTTTTGCTGCAAGAACTCCTTTCTAGGTCCACACCAAGCCACACGCTTAAAACATGTAGCTAAGGGGCTCACTGAAAATCCCATCTAGGACACTTGCGGAGGGCTAGCATTCACATTCTATAGTTAATTCACATCAGTCATTTTAGTTAGAAGGAAGTGGAAGGATCTTGCTGTCCAATTCTTTTATTTTTATGTTCACTTTCATTTATGTGTGTGTCTGTGTGTGCTATATGCTGTGTTCAGGTGCTCACAGAAGCCACAAGAAGGCATGAGATATCCCCTGGAGGTTGAGACTCTAAGCTTGCCATGTTGGTTCTGAGATCCAAGCTCGTGTCCTCTGGAAGTGCAAGAAGCACCTTTACCTGCTGAGCCAGCTCTTCAGCTCCTCAGTGTCCTTTTTTTTTTTTTTTTTTTTTTTTTTGAGTGTCAGACGTCCTGAACTCTTTCTAAATATTGAAGTGTTTTGCCCCCGGTTCTCATTCCATCTTTGTCCTGTTCTTTCCAATGGAGGTCAGAAACAGAAACAAACTGCACTCCTAGGGCTAACTTGTTTCAGAAAGCCTCTTGCCTTACTATATCTCTGCCATTCAGTTAGTACATGCAGTCTGTCAGTGCTCCTTAGACCAGTAACATCACTGTTGGTTAGAAGCTTTCTGGAACTGTAAATCTTTGGGTCTTACTCTAGGCTTGTTCTGTAAGATACTGAGAGGTAGATGACAGAGTGCCTATGTTTTGGCAAGCCCTTCAAGTGACTTTAAAGTCCAGTTGAGAGCCATTTTCACTGGGTAAATGACTGTGAAGTTTAACAAGGCTATGAAAAAAATGTTACACTGTGAGATTACCTGCTAGCTTAGGTATGGCTGTGGCTCTAAAACTTGCTATGAGATCTTAGACCATGCTTTTGCTCTCATTACCTATAAGGTGGAATGAGTTCCATTTATGCAAAAGGAGTTACTGAAATCGTAAATATGAGAAATTCATAGCTCAGAATTATTTACTGTGGAAGAAATGTCAATTTGGACTCTAAGTGTTCTAGGACCAAGGTGCTGAAGACATCTTGGTATTTCATATTGGCAGAGGCTCTGAGACAGTATCAATAAGAGGCTTACAAAGTTGCAAGGTTCAAGTTATATTGATGACTGGATATTTGTACACAACTGACGAATGTGACATTGAGTAACAGAGTCCCTGGCATTGTTGGTCTTTAGAAACAAACAGTGAGTTTTTAAATCCGAAACTCTCCCTGTTCATTGGATTGCAGAATTTAGTGACAACTTTGAATTCCGCACTGACAACAGAAGTCTGTGGGCTTGTGAGGTTCAGTAATGATTCTTCCTCAGTTTCCAGATGTATTCTGCTTAGCTGAGTGGTCCACTATCACTTGTATTTCTAGACAATTATTTTGAACCAGAGGCTACAGAAAACAAAACTGGTTATAGTCACTTAATTTTTAGTGGAAAAGGCCTAAGGTGTAGTGGTAGGAAGCACTGAGACCCTCCTTAGACATGAAGGCCACATCCTTGACAGGTTGTAAAGTACGAATACAGCCACATTACATATAATTGTGATTTTCATAGAAAACCATCATGTATCTGAGTAATGTAAATCCCGTATTTTCAAAGGTTTCTTTTTAAGTGGGAAAAGAACCACTAAGGTAGCTAAACATCTTTTTTTTTTTAAAAAATTCTTCATTGAATTATAGTATGTACCCGTGTGGTCTGAGAGAACTTCCTCTGAGGAGCAAAGACTCCCCAGCACGTTTGGTAGTTTTCTGTACCTTGCAGCATGGCTGTGGGATGGCAAAGGTTCAGGTTGGGTCCCCATTTCTGCTAAGCTACTTACAATGTGTGAGTCAGGAGAGGCAGATGCTCCCTTTAAGAACTTCATGTCCGGAGCATGTCATCTGTCCTTTTAAACTCCACAGACCAGACTCTCTACTTGCAAAATGCAGATAACATGTACTTTGGCAAACTTACGAGTTGTTCTAAGAATTAAAATGAACAATCGACCCAGAATGCTTTGTGAACTATTTTGATTATTTACTCTTTAGCAGGCAAGTAAATAAAGGTACGTATAGTACACTGGGAATGGTAGATTGCATATTTTTTCACATGTAAGTTGCACATAACATTCATGCCCCCCAACAATTCTAATCTGTCAGGTTATAACTAAAATGTTAATTATGGATGTATTTTCTTTAAGTCACTGATGTAATCTCTCTTTGGCCATGATTAATTGCACGCTAAACAGTCAGTGCTATAGCTATTTTGGCCAATTTGACTTTGAAAAGATTCCCTAAATAATAAATTCAGGATTCCAAACAGAGGAAAGCATGACACCCAGATCTGGTACTTGGGGGTTAAAAATATCTTCAAAGGCCATTCCTTAGTTACTTAATACCAAAGATCTATTTAGAAATGTTCATGAGCTCAACAAGTGTTCCTGTAGGAAAGTTTGTGGCAAAGACACTGGTTCAAGATTTAAAAGAACAGGAACATGCATTCTTCCCCAAAGCAAACAGTTCCTGCTTTAAATGGCCAAATTGCTTAATGAAATCTGTATTCTCTGTTCAGATGAAAAGCTCCTACGTTAATGCTATTTAGGCAGCTATATGAGAATGTGGTACCCACTCTGAGTTCTGTTAATAGAAAGAAAATTATGGTATATTTTATTATAAATCACTAATGCAATTCTGCAAAGAATGTATCTGAATATCACACTATTGTTTAAATGTTTGTGCATGCAGTCCTACCTTTTCTGCTGTGCACTTTTAACTAGCAGAACAAGCCGCGACTTGTACTCTCCAACTTTTCTTCTGCTTCCACTCGTGGTTTGTACAGAGCATTTGCTTCTCTGCTGTTTAATTGGATTCACTTCTTATTGGCTTTTCTTGGGGGGCAATTAATGCACACAAAGTGTCTATAGATAAATGCATCATTATCACTGAAGTGAGAGTTGCAATTCTTAATTTTTTAAAAAAATTATGCACTGGGCCACTTACTTTTCCCATGTGACACCTAACCTGACTAATTATAGAAGTGAATAGAAAACATGATTCCCTTTTAAAATGCTCATTTTATGTGCAAGATTTTTATGAATTCAGCTAATGTGTCAAGTACAGACATTCTGCACAATGACGTTGACCGTGAGGTTTTATGCACTACAATTTTGACTGGAAATACTTTAAGTTAAAGCAAGTTACTCATAAAATTACATAAACATAAATATGCATACACCGACAGACATACATTTGCACATCCTTAAAATTAATGCAAAGAAAGATATATTCCTTTGTTCTACTGGAATATAAATGGTGAAGACTAATGAATGAATAAATAAAGCACCAGGTAGCCAAATCAATGTCTGTTCAATTCTGGTCAAGGAGGTGAAGTGAAGTTTCCTTTTGAGTCAGGGAATGTAGTGGATAAAAAGGACGAGAATAGCTGGGGGGATTTCCTGAGGCCATTGCAGACCAGCTTAGTCACTCTTAAAGGCTCATTTTTCATGAGACTTTTGGTTGCATTTGTCACACTTGCTCTAGGTCGCCTGGAGCACTAGGTGCCACATCACAGCACGACAAGAACAAGGCTAAACGCAAGAAGGGACACTGTACGGCTCTCTCTTTTTCAGATCCAAATGGCCTGGAGTTTGTAGATACTTTCAGGACTGCATTCTTTGTTTTTCTTCCCCTCCTGAGACCTTACATAGTCCTTCAAATAGAACTAAGTAGGAGATATTTTTTTTTTCAAAAAATTCTAAATTCCCTTACTTAAAAAAACTACCATCTATAAAATTTCATCGGTATAATTATTCCCATAGTTAGAAGATACTTTACAAAAAGGAAAAAATGAAAACTTGACCAGACAATAAGTTTATTCTAGATTAAGAATTTAGCTACAGTTTGGTGCATATTTAGTCTTCATTAAGCTTGGTACATATTTCAACTTTTCACTATTATATTACATTATTAATAATGTGAAATTAGTAGTTGGTGCTCCCACCACTTTTCTGAAATAGTGCCAGTCATTTCTTCTAAGTCTGTTCAGAACAAAAAGTATGAAATCTAATTTGTCAAGAAAATGAATGTGAAGTTCAGGAAGAGGGCAGCAATCACCACCAGAAGGAAGTCAGCCTTAGGACAAATAGGGCACAAGCTCACTCAGGCCTCAGCTCAGAAGTGAAAGGCAGATGGACTCCTGCTTCTAGGAGCAGACATGGAGGTTCTGATGCGTTAGGGCACTCTAAAACACGCAGTTAGGAAGTGGTAGAAGTGTGCTTCTAACTAGGTCTGTCTGGCAACATTTGGTTTATTACTTCTTTTTAAAAATATATTTTATCAATTTATTCATATTACATCTCAATTGTTATCCCATCCCTTGTATCCTCCCATTCCTCCCTCCCTCCCATTTTCCCCTTACTCCCCTCCCCTATGACTGTGACTGAGGGGGACCTCCTCCCCCTGTATATGCTCATAGGGTATCAAGTCTCTTCTTGATTACCTGCTGTCCTTTTTCTGGATGGGGAGGCCTGGTTTCTTACTTCTATCCTGTATCACCAGGTGTTTAAGGCCCCTGTATGAATTGTCTACAGGTTTCCTACCATGAATAGAACACTAATTAAAACAATTATTATATAAAATCCATATTTGTATTATCTAAGATTCATAGATGTATATTACTACATAAGAGTACATTGGGAGTATATATATCCCATATATTTCATGATAGCTACTAGTTATTAGCATGTGTCAGGTGTTATCCTTAGCACTTTACATCTACTTGGATACATCTCATAACATCTTTACAAGGTATAAATTATTATTATTATTATGTAGTTTTACAAATGAGATAAATGAAGCACTCAACTAGTTAGGTAACACAGCCCAAGATTTTGCCTCTTTCAAGGCCCTGTTCCTAGTCTTCACCCTCCACAATGCATCTGACTTCTGATTTATTCTTTTAGTATTTTGTTTCCTTTTAGGAGATGATCATAGCCTCTTGGTTAGAAGCAAAATTCAAATGTTACCCAGCTAGCAGTGTACTTCCAGGGATCAAAAATTTATAGAAAATCCCCACATCTAGAGCAAAGAAAGCACCCAACAAGATATAGCAGGCAAAATTGAGGAGATATTTTGGGCAAGGTAGGCTTTCTGTACCATTCAAGTCATAACATGCATATAAATTCAATTTGATTAAATATACACTTAATACATGTCTGTTGTGAGCAAAGGGCGTACTATGACCTAGCAGCTCCAAAGATCAGTATGAAGTTAATAACTTATATTTGGAATATAACCATCACATGATAAAAAAAACAACAGGAAACTATTCCAATAAAATTCTACAGAGTTCAATAGCTTGAGAAATACTAAAGATGGCTAAGTATATGTGATGGATTTTAGAATATGAGGGTAAATTCAACAATTAGAAATTGGAGGGATATGGTTTAGGCAAGGGGTATAGAATAAGTTAAAGCTCAAGGGGAGGGAAGCTGAAAATGCATGTGCGGTTAGCCTGACTAGCGTTGTAACACTCAAAGGTGGTAGCAGGAGTTGGAGATGCCATGGGCAGAACATCTAGTTGGAAACATTTAATTTTCTGTAGGAGGGTTCCAGAATCTAGAGTATCAGATTCAAATTTACAGGGAGAAGTTTTGAAAAAACTGCTTAGATTCCAGGAATATAGAACGGGGCAGAGAAGCCATCCATGGGTGGGCCGATGAAGGGGACATGGGTGGCATAGGAAGAAGGACCATGGTATGAACGGTGAACCGTGGAAACAGGCTGTGAAGCACGGCAGTGAGGAACGCTTTCAGAAACAGAGGCTGGTGGGCAAGAGCCAAGTCAGAAACAACGAATCTGGCACTTCCACGAATAATTCAGAGCTAGAGTGTTCTTTATTAAACTCATCTTTGAAAAGACTATCTTTTATTCCTTTATCTCCTTTCTCTAGGGCCATGCAACTACAAAATCATAAATTAAATAAAAAAAAATACTGTAGAAAGCTAGTTTGGAAACAATGAAGTTGATGCTTTAAGAACAGTCAGTAAAATTCACGCATCATTATTTTAGCTTTATTTAAAAAAAAAAAAACTACTGAAATTCTTCATACAAAGGTTAAAATTATTCCTTGGTAGGACTGTGAATCTATTTGAATTTTGTTCAGCAATTATTTAATCCTTTCCTATCTGCCAGATATTGTGCTAAGTATTAGGATCAGTAGCATTTCCATAAATGCTTAGGTGCCTTCTACCTAGGAGCTTTGCTTCTCCACACTGGCATATCTTTGCTGTGATAAGTTTAGGTTATGGCCTTTAAGAGTTTGTGTTAAATTCATCTTAATGAGTAACTTTTCTGCTTCAAGTTTTTTTGAGTACTTTTTTCTGTCATCCAAAGGTAGTTTAGAAGAACAAACAGATTCAAGGCCAGCACAGAAAACAGAGGTTTTGCTTTGACTCATTGGCAAGATACCATCTAGGCGAGCAAGAATAACTTTCCTATTATTTAAAACAACTACAGGAATCTTATTTTGATTGTACACATGCATAAAGAGTAAAGGCAAGAAGGAAAAGCTTTGGCTAGAGAACTAGAAAAGTGCTTCAGCTGTGGGTCAAAATGAGTGGTGGAAGGCGCGTGGAGCCCTTGAAGAGCTACCTCGGGCTTACTTCTCAGCTTGTGTTTTTAAGCCCCTTTATATGCATATACGCATTTCTAACATTGCCCTTACATATCTCTTTAGATTTTTTGTATATATTTTCTCCTACAAAACAGAAATCTTGTCATATTGTTTTGTAACCTGGATTCTCTTGAGGCTTATATTTAACATTCTGAACAGTATTCTGTTTTGTGAATCTATTAACATATAGTAAATCCAGCCCTATTTGTAGCCATTTTTCTTGCCATCTGATTTTCACCATTTGGAATAATACTTTTCTGAGTATCAGTGAGCACAGCCTTTGCATTGGACTTATTTAGTGGGAAAAGTTTGAGAGCTTTAACAGTACTACAGCTAGGTAAGACTCTTAACACAACTACCACAAGCAATGAAAGGCAAATGTCAGTCCTTCAGAACTGAGCCATGGTGGTAGGGAAGTGGGTGTGACATAAATATGGAGCGATGGAGATGTCAAGCTGGAGAGAACGCGGCTTGTCTGAAGGGAGCAGCTGCCACTCCGTTCCGGTGCTGGTGCCACGTGCGGATGCGGGTCTAATGCTGCCAGATCTTCAATTTTTTGAGAAAAGCCAGAAAAATCTGGATATTTTGGAAATCTCTTTGTGTTTAAAAGCTGGATCTAATTATTTTAAAATATTCCACAGATCAAATATAAAATAAGAACAAAAATTATAGGCTAGCTAGATGCAGCTTGAGGCCATGGGTTTATAGCTTCCAAAGTAAAGAAAGAGAAAAGGTACTTGGAGACCTCTTTCTCAGGAAGCACAGTGTGTGGGAATCTATTTCTTGGGTTAAGCAAATAGAGCTTTGCTTCAGGTGTTCCTCCTAACAGGGATGAGAGATGAAGAGTCCGAACCTCAATGTGAACCTTGGGAGGCATGCGAAAACTGCTGCCCATTTCACATCCACAAGGAAGTAACCAAAAGAGGCTTTTACCTTGCTTTGAACTTCTCAAAGAAACATGCTTTAATAATATGCCTGCAGCCGTGGCACTGTACGTTGATACCTAATGACAAGTTCTGCTCATTACCCACGGGAACAAGCACTTTCCATTAGTACCCACCTGCACTACTTCCCTTTATAAAGAGGAGGTGGTATTTGGCTATGTTCTGGTTCTGATTCACAGAAATCAGACCAAGCCCAGCATTTCTGTTCTTAACAGATTTTGGTTTTTCAATCTGTAGAACACAATGTTTCCCTGGGCTCGGTTCTAGCATGCCAAGTTTTGGCTGGCCACAGACTTTGACATCTGAGTGAAAAATCTTTCAACAATGGCATTTAAACGGAAGAATCAACAGACCTTTAATTATAACACTGCTTGTAATTCCCCCCTCTCTTATCATGATGTTCAAATTGCCTCAAATCACTAACTGCATGGACAGCATGTTATTTCATTTGCCATTGGAAATATCATAATTTGGAAACTTGGTGGCTTGAGAATGTGTATTAATTTTTGAAATATCAGTATTATTTTATTCACCATAAATTAAAGAAGCATATGGAACGAAGGTCAAAATTACTGATTCATTAGAAATAAGAAACAAAAAATACTCAGCACATAATTTCTCAACTTATCTAAAATGTTCAAGCTCTAGTTAGATAGCAGGGTTTCTACTTGGAAATTAGGCATTAAATATATAGGAATGGGGAATCACTTGGAGTGAGGTATCACTAGGTGCCTCTGTACTTTGCCCTAAAACGTTAGCTGATCATTTCTTTTAATGACACAGTCTCAGCGTATGTATTTTCCCTACATAATAACAGAAAATTCTACTACTAAAGTACACAAGAAAGCCTTTGAAGGCTCTCTTTTCAGAAATATATGTTGAAAGGTACTTAATTTATAGCCAATCTGACTATCTGTGTATACTTAGTTGGAAAATTGGGGTTAAAAAGTAATTACAGAAAATGTTTATTTCCATATTCTATAGCAGTTAGATAAGTTTTTGTTTATTTTTACAGAATAGCACTTGGTTATATGTGGAAAGTGGGCATAATTACAGTTCCGTTTTCATCTTGAAGAGAAACTTAGCTTTGTATTTCCAGGAAATACATTTATTTAGACCAAACATTATGGCAGACTACTATGTATCCTTTCTGATCTCCACAATATGTCCCCAGGATGGGCATCATTCATATGCCACTGATAAGGAGCTAAGACTTGGATAAATTAAAGAGTTTGACAAATTTAATTAGTCTTTTTGCTCATGCATTTTAAGTGGTAGAGTTCACACACCAATCTTCCATGTCTTCTTAGTCTCTGTTGTTTCCTTTTTCAGGGAAAATATTTCCATGAAATGTAGACAACTTTTTCCCAGTGAGATCATCTTTCCTTTCTTAATACAATGAGTTATTGGTAGACACTGTTAACTTTATTTAGCACTGCTTTGTTACTATGAAATTCGTCTTCTAGTACATGGAATTCATATTCAAAGGATAGGTATAATAACCATGCTTCTGATTTTCTGAAGATTCATGGCTTCATATTTTGCCAGTTTATTTTATTTTATTGAGAGATCAGTCTGGAACTTGCTATGTAGCCAAGGATGACCTTTTAGTTTAGGATGACTTTGAATGTCTGATTCATTTGTCTTCCCATCACGAGTGCTGGGATTATAGGCATGCACCACCATACTGGATTTATGCAGTGTTGGTTATCAGACCCAGGACTCTGTGCACACTAGGTGAGCAATCTACCAATGGAGCTACATTCCTAGCCCTCAAATCTTGACCTTTATTATACCTACAAATATGCCTGTGTTGGTCAAATTGTGTCCTAAGTTTTGGTTCAGGAAATTTGTGGTCTCTGTCTTTATCTAGTTGTTTATAAAATGTAGATCAAGAAACAAGTACTGACTAGCACATAAGAGTCAGTGAAGAATTAGATCTTCTCAGGTAATCAGTACAACTCAGATCAAAGTTTTTGGAGGGGGCAGAGATAGTAATTGATGATAATAACACATATGTTGAATCCATAATGAAATGTCCCTGATCCTATTCACATATCATGTTTAATCTTTACATGCTCCCATTTTGTATATTAGGAAATAGGCTTAGAGAAGATAAATGACTGGCTCAAGGTCACATCTAGTAATCGCATCTGACTCCACAGTTTGTGTCTTCTCTGCTTTGCTGAACACTTGTTAAATGTACATGAACAAAGTCCAAAGAGACAGAGTCAAGGAGCAGTAGTATGGTATAAATCAAAGATGCAGCTAAATCTAAGGAACTAAACTAGGAACAGATCTGGAATAAGTGGGTCCCCACATGGTTGAAGCAATCCCACATGCATCCTGTTACATCTCAGGGATGTAGATCTGAGAGGGATGGGGCGAACTAAAGTATCAGTGGTGGTTTAGATAAAAGGATGCTTGGATAATTTTATGTTCCTATACAGTTTTGTAAATTGGGGATAGGAAATAAAGAGGATATGTCAAAAGGTTCTACTCAAAATTATCTGTCTTAACATGTTTTTAACTTGAGGAGGGGGAGATGGGAAATTCCAATTGTCAAATAAAATACTTTTTTGAATCACAAATTTAAGAGGGTTATATCTCATCCATATCTTTTGATAAATTACTTTAGTGAAGTCACCAGCTCATCTAATTGACTAGAATTAAAGCCAAGGAACCACAGTCTGGGAGAAAAAAAATGGGAAGCTATGAAGTCGGAGAATGAAAGAGGATGATGGGAATGATGCAAATGAGGAGCAGAGAAGGATGATGGGAATGATGCAAATGAGGAGCAGAGAAGGATGATGGGAATGATGCAAATGAGGAGCAGAGAAGGATGATGGGAATGATGCAAATGAGGAACAGAGGAGGCTTTGCCAAGGGGAACAGGACTCTGGGAATGCTCTTCTGGTTCCATAAAGGTGAAGAACTAACACCATCAGCTTAATCACCCTCTACAGTTAGGCCTAGAATTTTTGGTACATAGGACACAATCAAAATCATTCAGCCAGCTGTTAGTTCCTGACTTAAGAATTGAATGGAGTTCTCTAGCTTTACTGTTTAGTACCAATAAATACTCACTGAGAAAATGGGATGTCAAAATTAATTTGGAAGCTGGTAATTTTCAGATCTCCAGATTCTAACCTATTAAACTGTAAGCCAGTCAGCCTACTGTGTTGTATTCTGCATCCCCTCTGGAAGAAAAAAAAGTCTAGACAGTGGAGAAAAATGATATGCCTCTGTCCTGGCCTTCCTTCCCGTGTGGCCCGCCTAGCATGCCTGCATTTTCATGGGACCATTAGAATGTACACTCTGTGAGGGCCAAAACAATGCTGGGAACAATCGAGCTGTGAGAAAGTTACACGAGGAACTATGGGAAGGAATGTGCCCTACACAGACCAGGCTGGGTTAAGGACACTGCTGGCCTCTACTTTCAACCAGCTCTGGGTCTGTGAGAGTTACTTCTGAAATGCTTATGTACACACTGTGACAGGGACAGTCAGAAGCAGCACAAGGACATGACTGGACAAGAACTGTAAAAGCACTGAAATCAGCTACAGAGCACAGACACCCCTGAACTATAGGTCTGCAGACAGCCCCTGGGTGTGACTGCAGATGAGCATGTGAGCCTGCAGCTCATCTTGCCTGGCTTTCTTCCTCTTCCAAGCCCCAGTTCATACCATCCCAGGAGGGCTCTAAATTACAGTGCTTTTCAAATACATTTCAAATATATATCATCCTCTAACTTAAAGGGGAGAGGGGGAGTATTTTGTTATACATGAACTGAATTTGACAGTAAATTTGCATTTTGGATATGTTTTCTCACTTATGAGCTGTGGAAATGCACATTTTGTCTAAATATTGATAAAGCTTTAGAATGAATATAAGAGATGCAATGAACCTAGCAGGTTATGCAGCCCAGGCTGTATATCACAACCATGCCAAGAGGCTTGAAACAGATAGATCCCTCAACCTTGGCCCCTTCCTATGTCTTCCTAAGCCATTCTGACATAATGTCGGTTTGGGTCACAGGTAGCCAATTATAAGAACCAGAGATCTTACCAGTTTCTTCGTTTGTCTTATGAGTGATCTAAGAACCCGAATTGTAAGGGGTACAGTGTCTTCTGTACGGTCACATAGGAAGACATTTGAATTGTCAATAAAAACTATTGGACGGTATGGAACTGGTCTCATTGGATATAGTAGAAATTATTTTATTTTAGAATGTAGCTTATGTTTGTATGAATCAATGATTCACTTCTCTGCGAGCATTGTATGGCATTTCTCTCCTAAGAACAGAGAAAAAGGGGGAAAGGCAAGAAGGAAGGAATGGAGGAAGAAAAGAGTGAGCCGCACAATTGACATGAAGTAGGCCACCCACAAACTCTACAGCGTACAGTGATTAGCTCTGTGTCTGCCTCTCAGTCCAGTGAGGCAGAGATGATTCCAAAGTGCTCACACCCAAGCCTGCTTTCCTTCTGCCCTGCAGTCTCTGGTCTCCCAAAGCCCAGTAGGCAGCTCCTGGGTACCCGCTCAGCAGCACTCAGTGTGTATGAAATTAAACTGGTGCTCTCACCTCCCAGGCCTGTTCCTCCTCTGCTGCCCTGGTTCTGTTTATGGCTCCACTCAGGCTCAAATCATAGAGATGTCTTTGGTGCCGGGCTCTCTCTGGCTTCCAAATATAATGCATTAATTCTGTTCTGCCATGGGTCATTAATCAGTGCTGTCTCTGCTCTGTCCCTCTGCCCATGCCCTACTTAGGGCCCATATTGCCTTTTTGCCTCGACTGCTGTGAGTCTCCCACCCTTCCTCTGGTCTCTCTCTACTCCAATCCATTTTTCTCACTGTTGCCAGATTAATCTTCTGGAGGCACAGCTCTGATTGTGTTACTCTCCTACTGAAAACTTTCAATAGCTCCCCACTGTCCTGTCCACTGAATAAAGTGCAGATCCCTTGGGAGGGCAATCAAGTCCGTTTACTTCCACTCCCCGTCTACTTGGGCCACTTTATTTCCCACTACTCACTTTCACACACTTCAAGCTCCAGTTAAACGCAACAACTTCTTTGTAGATTCTTTACCCCTCTGATTTTTCCACAGTTTGCTTACGGCTTCAGAGATGGGCTTTCCTTTAGTCTGTGTGTTCAAATCCTTGTCGTTCATGGTCCAAACCCATTTTCATGTCTATAGCAAGGTTAGGCCTCCTCTGAACTCCAGGAATACTTACCTACACTACCTGTCTTTCTAATACAGATCGCAGCAAAGAAGGAACATAGCCACCCCTCCTGCCAGGTGAAAGCTTCTGTAAGGGATCGATCAATTCATCCTCTCCAGCACTGAGCATACAAGTGTACTGAGGTTTTCGAGAGAACAGGTAAGGCATGGGTTTACAATTAGCCGGAACCTAAGTACGTGCTTGTCTTCTTGACCACAGCAGATTAGAAGTAGGGAGTCAAGGAGGAAACAAGGCTTTCTCTCAGGCTTGCTTCTTCAAAAAGCAACCTGATAGCCAAAGATGAGATATGAAGACTATCACAGATTCTTACTGCAGTTCAGGGGTAAATACTACAGAAGCAAGCAATCTTTTAGTGCTGTCTCTGCTCTCCACGTGGTTAAAGCCACATGAAACAATTGGGAGATCACAAATAATATAAAAATGTACAGCATCATTTTCATATTTCCACACCTCCATTAGCACAAACAGAAATAGAAATTTATTGTTATTCAAGATAATAAATATGAACCATTTAGAATATTTTGAATTGTGGCTTGTACTACAAAACTTATGGGCATATAAAATTGAGACTATACCTCAAGCTTGAAATTAGTAAGATAACAAATATTTATTTAAAGTGGGGATAAATTCTGACACATGGAATATTCTAAAATATAAACCAAATTTCTGTAAGGAAGTCAGGTAGATAAGTTCTCTTTATATCGGAATATGTGCATATATTCTTCTGAATATTAGTGAGGTATTCATCATTCCTAATAAAATCTACCCATGGTATACAATTTAAAAATATACTAAAATAGTAAAAGAAAATATCTAAAAACACTCACACATTCAAGAGTCACAATCTCTTATTTTTAGAAAATGATTATGTTTTTAACATGTGCTTAATTAAATTTATTACCTTTTAATTAAATATATATATAACAGCCCATGCCATTCTAAGATCTTCATAAAGATTTAAAATTCTATTTAATGGATATGTCATGTCTAAGCATTCCCTTGTAGTTTCATATCTAACTTCTTTCACATGTATAGCATGAATTGGTAATTGTAAAAGCATAGTAAAGTGAGCCACAAGAATTCACTATATCATTTCTATTTTTGTATATGTTTGAAATGTCTATAGCAGGAAGGTTAAAATGTATAGCTATGATAAACATCTTGTGTACAGTAGTTTTGGTCTACTTGGATTTACTTTCATAGGCTAGAATTGAGAATCACATCCAATTCAAAATCTGACTGTAACACTTCTTACTCAAACAGGGAGGCAGCCGAAGCTCTGTGGGTCCAGCTTCCTTACCTAAAAGATAGGTATAATAACGGCAACTTACTTCTTACTAGTCTTGAGGAGTTCCAATACAAAATGAGTAATGTATAAAAAAATAGAATAAAACAGTGAGATCTTTGTTGAGATCGCATCAAACTTATAGCTTACATTGGGGATAAAGTTTATCCTTCCATTGTCAAGTCTTTCTGCCTTTATGTTATTTATGAATAAATTTTAGAATCTTCTTCAAAAAAGATGGCATCTTACAGGGCCATTGTAGGGCTCGTACAAGATCACATGGACTGAATGACTTCTATACTGTTCCTGTGAAATGAATGCTTCTAAGAACACACACAGGGCTGGTTACAGCATTAGATGTGATGTGCCTGTAAAGAAATGTGACATATAAACTAGAAAACATGCTTGAAATAATGTACTTTAAGTACGCTTCATCTCTATTTCTAGGCTAAACATTTATTCGAAATATACTATGAATGTTAACATAATTTGGACCGTGTGAAGCACTATTACAAGAGTTACTATTCTTACTTTATAACCGAAGAGTCTGAAGCTTAAAGATAAGTTAACTCACACAAAGGACACAGGAATTAGCTGTGCTACTCTCAAGCACAGGCTGAGCCCCAGAGCTCACACCTGTGCAAACGGCCCTTGCTGCATTCTGTTTTTCAAAGATTTGCCTTTGAATTGTCTGCTGTTGTTTCAGAGTTTCCTGAAGCTTAGGCTCCAACTTGCTACACAGACAAGCTGGACTTGAACTTCAGTCCCGGGCCTCTGCCTGCCCACTGCTAGGGTTACGAGCGAGTGCTGTCTAGTTCAGTCTTTATCTTTGGAAGCAGTTTTGAAGTGTTGCCAAAATGTGTCCCGATTTTGGATGTTTAACTGGACTTTTGCAAATGGCACACCCTTTCTTCTTTTCTTTCCCTTTCATCAGCATTATCTATTTAACTGTATTTATTGTAGAAGACAACTCTACTGAAATAAAAAGGGCACTCATCAAATAAGCTATGCTTTTAATATGCACACATGTCTCATGGTCTCAAAAGATTAACATGCAGCTTGGTTTCAAACAACTATTTATAGTTAGTTTGTCATATAACCATTTCTGAAATAAGTCATTATTAAGCACACACACATTTAAAAAGAAGCCTGAATTTACATATATCACTTTAAATATCTGAAAGTCTGTATTTGGAAGAATGTTGTGAAAGTCTGAAAAAGGTTGTTTTCTACAAATTTTATGAAAAAACAGCTACAAAAGGCCACAATTAAACAGATATAGAGTGAGATGAAAAACTGGGTCTTTTGTTCTAGGTTGTGCAATATACTTCGACGATGGCAGCAGGCAACACTGGGGATGCTGTGACTCCTCTGCCTCATACAGACATTTATGCATCTGTATTATAAAAAAATGTGCCATCTCTAGCAAGCTCACAGTACTGAGCAAAGTGCTAGAGTTACAAGCTGGGAATTTGTCTTTCAGGGCTGGCTCTATTTACTGGATTTTTTTTCTCTTTTCCTCCCTGGGGGGCCACAGTGGGGCATATTTTTGAAGAGAGAAGAGAAGGAAGGAGTTTTTGTAAGTTCTATTTTGGATTTTGGTGAATAGGAAGGCAGGGAATTTGCCAGCCTGCTACTCAGTTATACTGAAACATGATGCAAACTCAACTCAATTTGGAGCACAGAAGGTGCTGAAAAATGTTTCTGAGGAGGTCCTGAAATATCTAAGCCTTCTTAGATATTATAAAAACCATGTCTGTACTAGAGGTATACAGTCGCATGACTCTTTCCAGCCATGACCCTTGCTCACTATCCCCAAATTAGTCAGGATGGTGTTGAAGAAGGCTTTGTGTGTGGTTGTTTTCACCTGGGTAGGTTGAGGCAGGGGAATAACTGAATTTAAGACCAGACTAAGCAACATTGTGAGTACCAGGTTAGCCTGGTCTACATACTCAGTCTGTCTCAAAAAGTAAAAACAGACAAGCAACAACTGTGTTCCCCAACTCAAACAAACAACCGCAAATCTGCTTTGTGTCTTTTATTCCCTAGGGACTATTAAGAGGAACATGCTCTTGTGTTAAACTCACATGTGAGTTTCTTTTACAGGCACTTCCACAGAGTGGAAGTTAAGAGCATGTTAAGAGCATGAATTGTAAATTCATAAAAAAGTTAAACCTTCCTGTTTGTATTGTCTAGCCTCTTTCATTGTCCTGAGCTTATGTATCCAATGTAGCATATGTGTCCTAAACACACGTCCTGAGCTTATATATCCAATGTAGCATATGTGTCCTAAACACACACGCACATGGACATGTCTCTGTGTGTTTCTCACTGGACATTGTCTTGAAAATGGTTCAGGTTTCTAGAAACTGCCACATAACTTTGTTTAATTTAAAAAACTGTTCAGCAAATGCATGCAGGTCATAATGGCAGGTAACAGACCATTTATTGAGACCGTTTACTGAAGTGCTGAAACAAATTGAAACAAAGTCCAGGGCAGCATCACAGAGCAGACCTTCCCTTGTGAGACACTCTGGGCTATGTAAGGACTGAGTGAGACAATAATAAAAGAAATAGCTTTAGGGTTTATGGAAGCTAGGAGCACGCAGGGCTAGCAGTGTCTCCAGACCTTGTTGATACAAGGATGTCCTCAACCTTTGCTTCCAGACACTGGGTCACCGGTGAAGTAGCCTTTCTCTACTCCTTCTATTTTTTATTCAAGTTGCCCTTGAAATTAGATTTGATGAAAAAAAAATCCTTTGTTCCTGACAAAGCATATGTATCTTGTGGAATCACTCTAAATCCAAGGATTGGGTTTAGCTCCATGAAGGAAAACAATTCCAACAGCCTCTCACGCTGAGATTTCTCACGCTGGTTCTCAGCACAGAAGTCTTTCTTTTTTTATTTATTTTTTTAAAGTTGCATAAAGCTTAGCAAGGTTTAAGTTTTCCCAGCAAGGAGAAAGTGTTTTTCAGCTGTTAAAATTTTCAGATGCTTTTTTTTTGAATTTGGATAAAGCTCAAAAAACATGTTTGTTTTAAAATGTAAACCTTTTTATGTACAGAGGTTTGCATAGAGAGAACTACTATTACTACATGTAAAGGTGCTTTTGGAATAAGGAAGCAGCAGGCGTTTGAACGCACCTAACTCTGTGAGTGTTGTATTAAGCACTACCATAAAGCTGATGGTCTAGGACAACCAATGCACACATTTGCTGCAAGGATCACTTACAGCACAGCTAGTGGATGTGTTTCCATGTGAGAGCTTGGGTGGCCACAAAGCACTCCGACAGTTAGCCAATATACTTTCTAAAGACCTTCTGCTGGAGCTACAAGACACACCTTTGCCCTAAGCCAGTTGGACCCCTTAGCTTGTAGACTGGGCCACAGTTAACACAACTTCAGGCATTACAATGATGAGGAAGCAAGGAAGGTGAGATGGCTCAGTGGGCAAACATGCTTGCTGCCAAGCAGAAACTGACTCTCAAAAGTTTTTTCTCACTTTCACATGCACATTGTGGTGTGCGTTTACACACACACACGCTCATACACACACACATAAAATTTAAAAATGAGGAAGCACAATGAGGCATCAATGCAGAGGAAGAGCGGAGAAGTCATGAGAAGGCTGTCACTTTTAATGAGGCTAGTCACTCTTGGTAGATACATGCCCAGTGTGAGAAGGTCTTACCTTGAACTACAAATTGTTTGATTCTCAAGTCTTTTTATTGATGACCTTCAGGAGGGAACATCTTTTACTGTGTGTGTGTGTGTATGTGTGTGTGTGTGTATGTGTGTGTATTTGTGTGTGTATGTGCGTGTGTGTGCACGCACGTGCATGTGTGTTTCATAGGCAAATCTATCCCAATTTCAAATATTTAACTTTCATAATCCTACAAAAACTTACTTTTTGGAAAGCTGAAGACCAACACCCAATAATTTATTGGATTTCTAATCAAGAATTTTCTAAAATTAAGAAAATTACTCACTCAGTGGGTTAAAAACATTGGTTGTTAAGCTTGACAGCCTGAGTTTGGTTCCCCTGGACCCTGCAGTGGAAGTAAAGCACCCTCTGACTTCAATGCATGTGTTGTGGCTTAGCCATGCCCTACCTCCAAAAATAATTGAGCAACTTAGAATTACACAAAAGTGGTGATCGTCTGACTTAGTCTCTGCAGTGGAGTTCCATTACTTTTCCGTCATCTCTTAGTAAACTACTCATCATCTATTCTTACACATTTATTGAGCCTCATCAAGATCTCACCTCACGAACCTGCATTATACTCCCGTGTCAAGAACTCCCCAGTTACTTTCGGCTCTATGGTGGCTTTGATTGGTAGAAGGTTCGTGAGAAGGGAAATCACTGAGACAAATGCAACTGCCTCCACTTTTCTTATCTGGCAATCAGGAGCCCTGATGGTTCTTTTCTGTCTTATTGTGGTGGAGTCCAACTACAAAAAGTGTAATTACATTTGTATTTACTTTTCATATTTAACCTTAATTAAACATGTTATGACTGTAACTCTGAGATATTAATAAATCATACTCCTTGAAAATAACTTTCTCACAATGAAGTCTTCCTTACATTTTTCATGATGCACAGAGAGAAAATTTACACAAGTTTTCTCTTGATGTAGAAACTTGGAAAACTGGCCATTATCTACTTTACAGTGACTTTGAAAATAAATGATATAAAAACCATGAAATTCTAAGAACTACATTAAATAAAGAGCACATATGTGCCATCAAATGCAGCACAGCTTGTCACCCACACCTCTACTGGAAGGAAATAGATGTACAGCATGTAGATAGCAGCTTCTACGTATTTATTGCTGACCATCTTTAGGTGGGCGTGCCCTAGTCCAGTATGACGTGTTACATAACATTATGGCTTGAGCCCACTCAGCTACTTACGTTAATCTTCCAGAAGCTGGTTAGCAGTGCAGTCTAGAAGCCTAAGGGAATGTAGAAAGCTGAAGAATACATAAGTGGGTGAGAACACGGGACTCCTCTTACCATGCAGGTCATGGATTAGGATCATAGAATTAACAGGGAAAAATTAAATGCTTTGAAGCTTTTAAGTCAGTTTAGCATGAGTTAATTTTTATTTTGGAGTTTATGACTGTGCATTATTAAAATACAATTGAGCACTGTTTCATAAAGATAATTAAGTTATAGGCCACCTTTTCAAAGGGCTTTCTTGAAGTCTTTCTGTTTTTTTTGGGTAGAGTTATTGTTGTCTGCACAAAGTTATTCCACCTTCCACAGCTTATTGTCCTCTACACAAATGGCAAATTGGTGGAGATGCACACTGGCACAGGCAAAGAGCTGACTGCTAAGGTCACACAAATGGGGACATTGCAGCGTTTCAGCTCAGAAACCTGAGCAGATATCTTGAAACTGTCCCTTTTTGTGCTTTGCATAGCTTCTATATGGAACATTTCAGTGCTCTGAGAGTGCATGTGTAAATATTCATCTGCTAGTGTTTTGGCAACTCCAAGTTACCTAAATTAGTTTTTATCAACACTACCGGATTTTAAAACCAGTGTAATAAAGGCAAGTTTCAAAAAACACAAACAAACTCTACAGTACATTGTGTGCTCTGCTGTTTCAAGCCTCGGCTTCAAGACAAAAGGGAGTGAGACTTTGTCATTTGCTAGCTGCTCATAATCAAAAGAAGATCTGCCAGACAAGCTCTTCGAGGGCTCTGTCTGTCTGGACCAGGTATATGCTGCAATACACAAAGGGCTTTGCAGGGGGAGAAAAATGAGTGTTCGTGGACAATGATGCAGCTTTCTTAATTAAGATTTTCATTACTGATACATACATTAAGTTCTGCAACTGCAAGAGCCAAAGCACTGTCATGTGCAGGTAGATGTCCCCGATTCCATCTTCAGGCAGTAAGCTAAAACATATTAAATGTGCACCCAGCAAATGTTGTGGGAACCAGGGGAGCACCAGAAATATTTCTGTTGGGATACAGAGAGGACCATTAAAAGCAGATTTGTAATGCATCTAATGGGCAGAAGAAAAGCCCAGATCAATAGAGAAAATATGAGTGTTTGTGTGTGCCTGCTTGTGTGCTCACTATGGTAGTTCCTGGAGGCCCCAGCACACAGACGAAGGTGTGCAAAGGACAGATGACCTAGGGCTAATACCCATGAAGTAAAATGAAAAGCTCTAACCAATGAGTGTTGCTGAGAATGGTAGCAACATGACTAATCTAGGAGAGTTTTGGAAGTTAACAAAGATTCCTAGCCCAGCCTTCAGACCGCCTGGGTCACTTAGACCGCAAACTTACCTGTTCAAGTCTCTGTGAACAGGTTGCATCCTATTCCCATCTAATAATATTAATGAGATAGGGAGGAATCTTTCTTTGTAGAGTAAGTCATATTTACAGAAATAATTTTGATAAAAGATGAGAACAATCTAAAACCTGACTTTCCTAACAAATGAGTGTTTAGAGTGTATGCTTTGCTTGTTTTTGATTTCTGAGTTAGGCTCCCAGTTAGCCCCAGCTGAAGCTAGCCCTGCACTCTGCAGCTTTCTGTTTCTAGGCTCCCAGGCAGTCCAGACTGATGCTGGCCTTGAACTCTGGAACCTTCCGCTTCCACCCCTAGCACCTGGGGTTACAGGTGTGGCTAGAGTGCATGCTTTTGATTCCATCTTGACTCCTGTCTAATTCATTTGAGAGGCTGGTGTAGTAAGGTCCACGTAGTTCTCGGTGGTTATTCTGGCTTCTATTTGCATCTTTTCCTGTTTAAAGCCCATGAACATTTGTGGGTAGGTTCCCCATACAGAGCTTCTGTCTCGTCTCTGGAGAACATACCTTTTATTTAGAGAGGCTGAAAGTAACCAAAATGACTGTTCTATACCTTCCTTTCTTGGCTGGCGAGAAAGAGTGTCCTCCTAAAACCATATATTGAAATGAGACAGGTAATGTGATAGTGTTGGTGGTGAGGCCGTGAGTTGCTGAGAAGAGCTTGGGAGCAGAGCCTCCATGAACTGACCGCATCCTTATGCAGATGTAGGAGGAATAGCTCTCCTCTCTTGGCCATATAAAGACTCAGCATGACAAAAAGGACTGTCTCTGCAGTACAGAATCCCACATGAGGAAACGAATCTACCATGACCTTGATCTTGGTATCTTAATTCCTATAACTGTGAAAAATAAACTTGGGGTTTTAGATTACCCAGTCTTGAGTATTTCAGTATAGTGAACTGAGAAACATGGAAAAAAGGATTTATCTTGAATTTAAACAAAACCAGCCAGTACCACACTACTTTCTAGGAAGAAGTAAACCATGACCCACAGCTCAAAAGGAACTTTTCCAAGTGTTTGCTTTAGTGGATTGGATAAAGGGAGACATCCAAGTAACCGTGGTCAAAAAGATTTCTCTCAAATTCCTTCAGATTCAGATAGCTAAGGCAGTTTTCCAGATAAGAGTCTATAGCTTGAACTGTCCTCTGACCCTCTTTCCTAGTTAGATAAAGGACTGGGGATGGATGACCTGGTCTCCCTATATAGTTGGCTGAGTGTTGTTGTAGGAAGCAGAGAAAGTGTGAACGTGGAGGGACACACACACACACACACACACACACACACACACACACACACACACACACACACACACACACTCCAGAGGGACTTTGCCCATACTACTTAAGCTATGTGGCGTTTAGATTCCTGCTGCTATTCTTTACTCAGACATGCGGTGCTGTAGGCCTGGTGGAGGGGTGTGTTGAGTGAGTGATGGACAGCAAACCAAGTGGATACGATTCAAGCATGGTGGCCATGGATGAAAACAGCCTCCTCCCCAAATATCCTTTCACTACTCCTTTTTTAAAATGTGTCTTTGATCAGTATGTGAGGGCCACTTTGGAGGACACTATCAAAGGGTTTTAGCACAATTTTTACTCATATTCTCTTACAGGACACCTGATTCTATCACTTCAAAAAAATGAGTGAGTTTTAAATTAGAGGTTATAGTTGTGTTCTATGTACAAACAAACAAAAAAAAACCCCACCAAAACAAACAAACAAACAAACAAAGAAGCCAAACCCCAGAGATTTATGAGGGGGGTTTAAAGGAGAACCTGCTTCAGCTTTCTTTCATGCAAGAAGGTAAAGAGGCTAGCTCTAAACAAAGATTTGGAAATTAGTCTCCAGACAACAGTCAGGAAGGGGTGCCTGATGCCTCATTTGTTTTCAACAGTTCTTACAAGAAGAAACGAAGAGCAAGGATTCAAGACAATACTTTCACTGAAACATTCTGGAAAGGGAAGAAAAGCACCCTGGAACACACGTCCATCAACCATCTGCAACTGTACTTCTTGTGCTCACGGGATGTTCCAATTGTCACTCAAAACAGCTTTGTACAACACCTCCTGCTTCTTTGAAGAGCTCAGAGAATGTGCCCTGAGAGCCAGCTGCTCCCTATCCTGAAACACGGAAGACAACCTGTCACAGTTCGAACTGTCTATGCTGGGGTGACACTGTCAGTGTGGCATTTCACTTTCCCTCAAGTTGCTGGAAAACATATTCCATTTCATTAAGTATGTAGTAAGACACATGGGAGTCAGAGAGAGGGGGACAAAGGTGAGGGACATTGGTGATATGGCCTCTAGCATGTTATTTATGAGAACATCCAGGATTTTCAGTCTACATCTGTTGGAAGACTAGTGTCAATCCTGCCTTGGAGACGTGGATCAGGCAACATCACCAATGTGTATTTTTCATTCCCAATACTGTTCTGATTCTGGAGTCTGACAGAAGAGCACAGATGAACATTTTATACTCTATGCTTGTGTGAGT
Organism: Acomys russatus; assembly: GCF_903995435.1. NCBI lineage: Eukaryota > Metazoa > Chordata > Mammalia > Rodentia > Muridae > Acomys > Acomys russatus. The sequence goes on along the minus strand of NC_067144.1, from coordinate 27,033,485 downwards.
GAACAATTTGGAGGATGGGATTGCCAGATAAATACAGGAATATACATAACCAGGAAGTGCTAACCCCCTGCTGAAACACCTTGCTTCCCAATTGATGCTTTGTTCCTCAGAACACCCCAGGGAGAATAATGAGGGTGGATGTGGTTGTCCGAGTTGGAGAAACAGAGTCTGAGATGACTAACCTCAAAGGATTTTAGTGAGCACCTTTTTGCAATAAAGAATGAGGATCAGCAACCACAGGCTGTCAGATTGATCAACTGCCATTTACAAATTTTAATTTAAAGGCTAAAAATTTAAATTAGTAAGATAATTTAAAATAATACAAATAATGATTTAAAATAGTAAAAGCTACTATTTACATTAAGTTTACATTAAAATGTAAAAACATATTCTATTAATAATATAATTTTAAAATTTACCTTTTGTTGTTGATTTATAGTCACTCTCAAGGTATCAGAGAATTTTCAGAAATAATTTTTTAGGTTAAAATTTTTCTATAGAAAAAAAAAAACAAAAAAATTTTTTTTCTATAGCAATTTTTACTTCCATGTAGTAAAATTTTTGAATATTGAAATATCCAGGTTTGGATTTACTGTTTGGAAAATATATTACATTCCCCCATGATAATTACAACTGAGAGGACAGAATGATGATATAGAGAAAAGGGGTAGGCTCTTTGTTGATGGAAATATAAATCAAAGGAACTTTACAGCAGAAAAGGGAAGCAATATATACATTTTATTTTAAAGATTTTTCTATTTTATATTTATCCTAAGAAAATTATCAGGAAATTGTGTTTAAGAATATGTATGCAAAAAAAGAATATGTATGCATGGGTGCATGTAGACACAGCGATTGAAGCAGGATTTGAAAGTTAAGAATCAGTTCTAACCGTCAAGAGTGTCGTCCATCAGTGAGGGGCTTAGCCAATGTCTTCTCCATACACTGGGGGACAACACTGCTGTCACGGTCATGCAGATTTTGTATTTATTAACCTGGCAAACAACTTACAATGCTGAGTGGAAAAGCAAACTACAAAACCTCCCTTTTTCCTTTCATTTTGGAAAAAGACAAAGAGAAAGAAAAAAGATAAATAGATAAATAGATATGCATGAAAGTATATTTAGCATATATTTACAGAGATTGTCTCTGGGCTGTGAGATTTTGAGGAATTTTTATTTATATACTTATTAGTATTGTACAAATCAGTAAAAACACCTGTTTTCTCAGCCTTTGAGCTATGATTAAGTGGAATGAAAACACTTAAATGTGAATAATTTTTACAATGAAAATTTGACACATTTAATTTTGGGGGAAGAAAAATTCAGGTAAATCCTGCAACTACTCTCAAACCCAATATGACTGTCCTAGTCATTCATAGTTCACAGCTGCTTTCCTAACAGGTGACACTGCCTGACTGTCTCCTTGGTTTGTGATATGACCCCTCGCTTCAGGTTTCCACTTTCCATTTTGAGAGCTTGATGTGATATAGTGTAGTTTTTTCTCTAAAGGATTTTAAAATATGAAAGTCTGAATACTACAGATAACTTAAATACTTGCAGGTCCTGTTAGGTAAATTCTAGGAGTTTTATAAGGTAGGAGTTTATTCAGGGATTATAGTAATATTGCGAAGAGCCTGTAATTAGACAAGGAAGTAGTTACTAAATACTATTAAGTTAAAATATTATAGAATTTTATACATTCTATATGCTGAATTATCTTAAAATCTGGAGAAGAGACAAGAAGGTGACCAAAATATGTTAACAGTTTTTTCTACATAGTGAGTGGGATTATGCTTTCTGTTTACTCTATACTTTCTTAATATTTTATGATAAATATGAATTATAGAATCTGAAAGAAGCATTTAAAAAAATACAGCTGCCTTACTAGACAGCTGCCAAAATTTACCCCAGATGTATCTGCAGTTTAGTTTTGAATCAAATGGTCCTAATATCACTTCCTAAAAGGAAGCCAGCAGGGTGGCAGAAGCTCAGACAGCAAAGGCCAATGTTGCCACCCCTTTTTTCCCAAGAGTAGTTAGAGAAGGCTCAGTATCTACCTAAGGAGCCTTCCTTCCCTCTGAGGCAGCAGGAGCTCTACCATCCACAGTCTGGAAGCTGGTTGTGGAGGTGGAAGGTGGGTGTTTTAGTCACCATTTCTAGTTCCACTCATTTGTCCACAAATTTCGGGATTTTCTTGTTTTTAATAGCTGAGTAGTATTCCATGGTGTAAATGTACCACAGTTTCTTTATCCATTCTTCAACTGAGGGACACTTAGGCTGTTTCCAGGTTCTGGCTATTGTGAATAAGGCTGCTATGAACATGGTCGAGCATGTCCTTGTTGTGTGCTGGAGCATCTTCTGGGTATATTCCAAGGAGTGGGATAGCTGGGTCTTGAGGAAGCCCTATTGCCAGTTTTTTGAGATAGCACCAGATAGATTTCCAAAGTGGCTGTACTAGTTTGCATTCCCACCATCAGTGAGTTTTGTATCAGGTTTTCTATAATTCATTAGATTTCTTTCTCTTCTTTCCCTATTTTCCTCCCTTTTATTTCTCACTAGTCTCTCTCCCTCTCTCCCTCCTCACTTAAATTTAAATAGCCTTTTTGTATCATTAGATGGCAGCTTTTAAGACTTAAGAGAAAATTCACATTTTACCACACTTCAAGCCGTTTATCTACGTATTCATAATTGATCATACATTAGTAAAATGATGAGAAAAATCAGAGTTGTCATGCATGTATGTGTGATGCACATTAGGGGTGTGGCAACGAGGCCGGGGCTATTCATATTTAATCAGAGAGAGAATGGAATCTGTTTTACCTGCAGAAGCAGCTGCCATGGTTGTAGGGCAATGGTAAAGCATGGCCACCCTCCAGGACTGGCTATGGAGAGGAGGAGGGAGAAGAGACGTAGCTGTGTCTTCTGTACTACCAAGGAGATCGCTGCTATGCTTCTTTGGTCAACTTGCAAACCCATTTGTGCTCATAACTATTTCAAACCTCAACATTTATCAGATCTCCTCACCACTTACTCTTGGCAGGCTCTCACCCCCTTAGGAGCTGTTATGTGGGAAACCTCATAATTTGTCAGCATCAACCCTATACAATGGCTGGCATTTGCTCTTGGTTCTTCTTCCTTCAAATAATAGGTGCTCCTCCTCTTACACTCACATTCTAATCTTATCAAAAACCACCCAGGACTAAATATGGTGCCTTTCTCTCGCTCCTGGGCACTGAATCTCCCCTCATCTGTGGGCTTCCCATAGGAGTGCAAACCATCAATGTTTTTATTTTCCAAAACTTCTTTTGACCAGTGTCTGCCCTCAAGCCACCATGTAGTTCATTTCCTGAATTCACAGTCTGTGTTTCTTCACCTTTCCCTCTCCTCATGTAAACACAAACAAGTTATCTTTTTATTACTTCAACAAAGTGGTTTTGCTAAGGTCAACAGTAATCTCCAACAGATCCATTGAACGTATAGATTTCAACCTTGCCCTTTCCTGTTCTCTCAGGAAACGCGTTTTACTTGCCTCTGTGTTCATGTTTTCTCAGTTTCCTACAACTATTTCAGATGTCCTCCCACCCTAGTACTTTACTGATTTTATTTTTCTCTCCCAGGTAATTAAATAATAAGAGTTGCTTAAGTCTTAGTCTCGGGCTTCTCAATCAAGACCTGTATTGGGCTTTTTGTGCATGCCAACAGAATCATTTACCAGGATTCCGATGACCTGGAGTCGCACCTCTACCTCTAGTCTTTCTGACTCAGTGAACCACAGCTTTCTTCTCTAGAGTTATATATTTTTTCAGTACAAGAATGCTACATGCAGATTGGCCATTTTAGGTTTTATTTGCTGAAATATCCCTGGAATTTACTCACGTTGCTCATTGCTTTTCAGTGATGAATGAGTCTCACGACGTGCATGTGCAACAGTCTGTTGGAGCACCCACCCACTGCAGGCGATTGGGCTGTTTCCTGTTTAGGAGAATTGCCAGTAAAGTAACTATACACACTGTTTTTTTTATGCGACTATGTTTCCAATTCTTAAGATAGATGTCCCAAATCTTTATTAAAACTTGATCACATCATGCTCTTTCTTCAGTGTGTTTTCCAAGTATCTTTTAAAAAAGGGATGAAAATCTTTAATATGGCTACAAAGGAATTAGCATTGTCAGATCCTCTGCACGTTTTCATTTTCAGACTGGGCTGCTCTCTTCACTCTTTTCTTCCAACTCTATCTAGGGCTTTCAAACACGTTGCTTCCCCGTCTGGACTCCTTTCCCATTACCCAGCCTCACTTCTTGATTTATATCTTCAGATGCTAGATCAAATGTCACTTCCTCAGAAAGGATCCTGGGAACTTCCATACTTAGTTAGATGCTGCTCTTCTTTTTGCTCTTCAAGCATCTGGTACTTTCATCTTATGGTAGTAAGCACAGGTTGAGAGTGTATGCTCTTTGTCTGACCACTTAATTAATATCTGCCCTATGTCCCTCACATTAAAAAGGTCCAGGATGAGGGACAATGTGTTTTCCTCACTATTAGAGCTGTAACATTAGTAGACACTTGCTTGTATTCAATGAAATTTGGCCTTAAAATTTAAGAACAGATGGTCCCAATTCAAGTTCTATCTCTAACACTTATTAAGTATTTGTGGAAAAATTAAACATGTGTCCTCAGTTTCCTCACTTGTACAATTATCTTAAGAGCATATCCTTAAATAGGGTACTTTAAAAAGTAGATAACTGTTTTAAACAACACAGTATCCAAAGTAAGGCAATCATTCAGTAAATATTGCTACTATTAGTTTAAGGAGAGATACAAGCATTGTATTTATTTTTCTTCCTGTAGGTTTAATTTAGCTAGTCAACTTTAGTTTTACCTGCTTCCTTCAAGTTCTAGCTGAAGTAATTTGGAGACTCTGAAAAGCCCTTAAAACCAAGTCTTGGAAAAGCAACAGAATTACTGATTCTGACTCCAGGTGTGTCCCCGTAGATAAGTGGGAATTTGTTTGTTGTCAGATCCATTTTCGGTTTTTAATCTCATCTCTTTCTTCATTCCAGACTGCAGATCTTCTTTATGCCTAGTTTCCAAATCAGTTTTCTAGCCCTCTCTTGCCTCTTGCCTTACCTCTTACTGTGGCCCACAGAGATGAACCATCCTGTTGGTAAGAAAGCTCTTCGTCTGTACTGCAAAGCAGGTCCAATGTGCCTCCCAAACTGTATGAGCAGGATTTTAGCGTCTTTCGTATTTCTCTCCAACGTAGACTAGTGAAGAGGAGTGACCTGGCAAGGTGCTGGTCTATCTTCATGCATCCTCTCATGCTCTTAAAGGTTTAAGGTGAAGGCCTGAGAGTCATGGAGCTCGTTTTGTCTTTACCGCTGTGTTACACCTTCCAACCATCAGTTACAAAAATTATTTTCTCAGCTGTCATTTTTATTATTGTTTGAAATTTTACATATGTATTAATTAATTAACTCCTATTGTGCATGTGTACGTGGTGTGTGTGTGTGTGTGTGTGTGTGTGTGTGTAAGATGGAGGACAACTCTGTGGAGGGCTTCTCTTCTGTCTTTATATGGGTTCTGGGAATTGAATTCAGGCAGGCAAGGTTGCTCTACCAGAGCTTTTAGCTGTGGGTTATCCCTCAGGCCTTTTAATCTTCCTTTTTACCAGGCTTAGATCTGGAATGACGAAGACCGGTGCTACTCGAGGACCACTTTAAGATCACAACATTTAGAACATGTGATTGCTTCAAATATCATTATCTTATTTTTTTTTTCTTTTTATAGTTTACTAATTTTTCAAGATCCAGCTGAATGGCATTTTACATGAAAAATTTCAGCTGTCAAGAACCAGTTCTGAGAATGAAGTCCTATAGTACTTCCGAGATGATATCATTCCATTTGAAATTTAGCCATTTATTGTCTTATGTGCATATAAAAAATTCAATAATTTAACTTCTTAACTCCACTTTAAGTTCCTTTAGAATAAGAAAGGACAACAATTATATATTTTAACTCCATTACACACGGCACATGCTTACTATCTTGCAGGATGAATGTTGCTATGGCTGGCCTATCTGACCAGGCTTTGATGTGAGGGACCAAGTTATAACTGATAGGAGTCAGTAGAAAGGTGGTTTCTGAAGGGCACTGGCAATGGCCAAAGAAAGCAAAGATTAGTCCAATTATGGCGGCACAGGTCTGTAATCCCAGTACTACATAATAAGACCTTGTTCAGAGACAGAGAGAAACAGCATGGGAGCAAAAGAGAGAAAGGAGGGAAGGGGAAAGAAAAGGCTAATAGAAAAAGAATATAAGGCTAATATCTTTGAGCTGTATACTAATCCTTTCTTGGGCTATGCTTTCATATTAATAGTATACTCTTTCATTTTCTCTTATGAAAATAAATGTAATTCAGGGCCCAGTGATAGAAAGGAAAAGAGAAATTCAAGCAGAGGGAGATAATGTTCCTGGTTGTGGTACACTGGTTTGCAGTGCACTTTCATTCTCAGAATTAGCCAAAGATTAAAAAACAAACAGTCATTACACCCTCAGGGGGGAAATGAAGAGGAAGGGTCTTGAAAATGGTATCTGAGCAATGAAAGACACAGAATATTTTAAAGATCACTGAATTTAATTTATTCAACCTAAATGCATAAAAGTACAGGTGGGGACATTATTTATGCAGGTATATGCAAATCACTTTATAAAATAGGCAAAGCCCTTCTGCTTTTTATAAGTTGCCAAGGTGGTTCCTGATATTTTAAAAGCTATGCACCTTAATGTAATTTCCTTAGAGTTGGAATCCCTTATAGGAGTCAGTCATTGTGAGAGCAGGTTTGTCCCCCTCCCCCCTCCTCTCTGGGACATTTTACAAGGCTCTCATAACCATCACAGAAAGAGTGTTTTCCACAGAGATGTGACTGGAAAAACCCCTTGGAAATTGCTGAGGAAAAGTCACAGTGTTCAAAGCAGAGAACATAGGCTTTGAAAACATGAACCCATCTGACCCCTTGAATCGAGTACAGTGAATTCCTGAGCTCTGAAACATGGAGCCCGGCTGTGCATGCCATATTGGTGCTATAAGACTGGCAGTAGGTTGGCTGTGGCATGGTCTATTTCAAACTCCTTCACAGTGCCCAGTGTTGCATGTTCCCAGATGACATTTGGTTGGCAGAAGCGGGGCCTCCAAAGCTGGCAGTCTGGAACGCAGCCCACTGTGTTTTGACAAACACATAATTGACCATCTGATCACCAGCCTACGTTCTACACTCAGGTCACTGGGGGAGCTGGGCTTTTAATAGGTCCCTACTCCTCATCTTGTTCCTCTTCTTAAACCTTTCTAGAAAGCAATATAGAGGCAACTTACACACACCCACACATATACTTCAGTTTGCAAAGAGAACATGGTACATGAGACACAAGCTGCTGAAATTCTCCTTTAAACTGTCCTGGCAGCCTAAAGTGAACAAGAGAAAAGCACACTTATGGTGAACTCTAATTCAGAGAGAGGGAATGAATATACTGAATTGTTTCAACACCCCGCTCTGCATAAGTTGCAATTCAGTTCAATGGCTTGGAAATTTTGCTTAGGAAAAGGCAGCAATGGAAAAAAACGACAGGAAATCGGGGATTGATTGACTTTAGAGAGCCATTATCAAAAAGTGCGTTTGTCTTTTTATATTCTCTTCCCTTCTATCTCTTGTTCATTGTGGGCAGAAGACCCCTCTACATCCCAAGACCAGGAGCCAGCAGCTCAGAGTGAGGTGAGACGCAAACTGAAGTCTTCTGTGAACTCCCATAAGGATGGGTTGGCTTTAAGTTGGCACCATGTCACACCAGCCTTTTTCCTAAAGGCAAGGACTGAGCATTGTGCAAAGATATGCTGGTTACACAAATAGTAACGCGCGAGCCAACACTCCTACTGAACGACCTCTCGTCTCCACTCCACCTACTGCACAGTTCAGGTCTTATGCAATTTCCTTAAATTTCTTTAAAATATCTTCAAGGCTGTAAGGTCACGTTTGCACTCCATTCCTTGGCATCAGAGGCCTTCTGACCTGACTACTGGCTGCTCCCTTGCCTACCATGCTCTAGCACACCAGAGTCCTCAGTACCTAGATCTGGCTGTTCCTTGATGCCTCCTCACTTTTAAATGATCTTGGGGCTTTTTGTTTTGTTTTTCTTCCTGACAATAGACCCTTTTCTTCCCCTTCACCCCAGGCCCACTGGTAAACCCCTATTCACTATTTTTATTTTATGAGTCTACTTGAACCTTCTTTATGGTTAGGCACTTGTAGGTATCAGCATTCCAGGGCCTGTCACAGAGCAGCCTCTACCCACCCAGTCATCTTCCCTAGCAGACTGTGAGGACTTTTTCTTTCTCTTTTTGCACTGTGTGGGTGGAGCCCAGGCCTGCACTCCTGCTCCACTCCACTGCGCTCTACCACAAGAGCTCTAGCACGAGCTGTCCCTCAACCCCAGACGGTGCCATTCTTAACGAGAGGTTCTCATTTATCTTGGAGTTCCCAGAACCAAGCACTGTTACAACTGTTCTATAAACGTTTGATGACTGAAAACTAAATTAAGAACTGTGCATAATTAATCAAACCCAAGCCAAGCACTATCAGTAGCTCTTGGAAGCAGCATGCTAGGAGACTACTAGCAATCTGGTGAAGGTGGAAAAATCCCAGCACTGAGGCATGTTCTGATGGTTATCATAGGAGCTGGTGAGTGGCTGGAGTGAGTTAGAGGGGAAGTGGGATAGAGGCTGTGATGTAGCATCTTTTTTTTTTTTTTTTTTTTAAAACAAAGAACGTCAGTAAGGGAACACATTATCATCCTTGCAATGATTAACTGTTAATATTATAAGGTACTGTCCTGAGGAACATGTCTGAGTCTGAACTACAGAGAAGCTTTGCTTACAAGAACTGGGCTTCCCAACAGGGCTAGTCTGTGTCATCTGCTTTGAGGCAGCATGGCAGCTTGTGGGGTTTTCCTTTCTGTTTCTGCTGAAGAATAATGGGACAGAAAACTCTTGCAGGAAAGCATGGCAGCCATTCAACTCCTATTTAAATCTGGGTCAATTCCAGCTTCGGACATTGGATTCAGTGCCAAGGACAGAAGGTCAAATGGGCTGAATTTTGCACCTGTCCAGAGGAGGTCATTGAAGAGGCACTTGGGAACGAGAGGCACTGGGGGGATAATGTTCTGGTTTGTTCCCAAGGAACTTTTCCTTTGCTTTTGATGGGCCTCTAGGGTACCACCCCTGGAGCCATCAGCTGCGTCTGTGGGGGCACTTGAGGACACAGGACTGTTACTGGCCCTGTCATCCTGCTGGCAATAAAGGCAACTGGAGGATTTCAACAAGTCAAGCAAACATGAAGCCTGGCTGGGGGTGGGACAAGGTCATGAGTACATGAATGGACTATTAGCTTATTACAGGTTTTTCTATTCCCAGCCTTACTCTATTTTTTTTTCTTTTTAAAAAAATCTCTCTAGAAACTGCTCTGCCGATTACTGATGTAGCACAGACTTAGTTTCACATTTTCCTGTGAGACAGCCTTTCAATTATAGGTCTCTCCCTTGATTTTTACTAGGTGACCCAGGTCTCTTATACCGGTTGTGTCTGAGGCTTGCCCTAAAGCACTGACGTCATAATAGCCGAGCTAGGCGGGCAGGAGAACATCGTGCTGACTCATCTTGGTGAAGTGAGGATTAATGGCTTGTCTAACACTGAGCTATTATGCGAACTGTTTTTACACAAAAGAGCTGTTACAAAATGATTTGCCAGTCAGAGGACTAGAAATATGCAGTGCTAGGTAAGGAAGGGAAAGGGGAAGGAGACACACAGGGGTAACTGAGCCTGCACACTGACATCCTCCAAAGCATCAGCCGACCCACAACATCAACACTGAAAACCAAGGGAGAATGAAAGGCTTAGAGGCAGGCAGGACCGAGCCCTGTTGTACAACACAGCAGCAGTCTCTGAAGAGTAATCCATCTCCTTTCTATGTCAGACAAAACGTCACACACTTGACTTTAGCCTTAGCATCTTTCAGTACATTCTGCTTCCTTAAACATGTTTTTCGAAAGCTTCTAGGAATGACAGTGAAAGCCACACGCAAGTGGAATCAGAGACCGCTTTCTGTGCAGATCACTACAACACAGGAACTACCCACAGAGCAAAGAGTCAGAGGGTCCCAGTGTGAACAAGGGACAGAGGGAGATGCGGCTAGGAGGACACCCATGAGTACTTAGAGTTCAAGCTGACTGCCTTTCTCTGTAGGATTTCTTAGGTGGTGCCTCTGGTAGTGACTTAATTATTCGGTTTCATTGCCTCAGAACCTCTTATAAGCAGTCCAAAGTAATTATCCAAATCTGTTCAGTGAGGCCCTGTTTGGTCTTTAAATAATAAATGCTTTTCTTTTCATTTAAAATTAAGGTTTTCCCCATTTTTTTCTTTTTTCTCCACCTCGAAATTTCCCCATCTTTTCTGAAAAGGAATGGTACATTCTATAAACCTGCTGGCACATGTGAATCCTGGATTTCTTTTATTTTTCTTCCTAGACTTTATAATTTTGCACACATTTTTAGCCTATTTACTTTTCAGTCTTGTACTTCTTGGTAAAAGGATATTATAAATTTTGTCAATAAATGAAAGCTCTGATCTGGAAGCTAAAATTAAAAATGGTTGGACCTAGGGATGAGTGAATAACTGAAGAATAAATAATTGCCCATTGATTGACAGTGGAGCAGAGCCCAACTGTTGCTGAGATCTGGCTGTGGGCTGTAAGCTTCAGTTCAGAAGAGCGGCGGCTTTTGCAAATAGCAGCTGCAGCGAGGGAAAGGGCAGTCTTTTCAGAGGACATGGTTGGGCTGTGGGCTCCCTCACAGAGGGCTGCGCACCAGGACACTAACAGAGTTGGCTCCACGCAGGAAAAGCACTAAAGCAAACTACAAGGACTACTTCACCACAGTGAAGTCAGCTAGGAGATAAGACACCAAACCCGAGTTTCACAAATCCAACACTTTTTTCAAGGTGAAGAAGCTACTTTTACTCACATAAGGAGCAGGAACAGGCAGAAGACGGGTGGTCACGGAACTGAAAAGGAAAAGAAAGACAAGGAATTAAACATAAAGGCATGAAGGAACGCAAAACTTTGAGATATTGATGGGACTCATTACTCTCAAAATCTGTCACCTGTAGCAAAAAAAAAAAAAAAAAAAAAAAAAAAAAAAAAAATCATTAATCTCTGGCTTCAGAGATTCCAAGCGCTGTGGCCTCCCGTATGCCCCAGTATAGAAAGGGCCGGGGCCTCTCCTGTGATTTCATCTGGTCTCCACTGCGCTTCTCTAGAGGAGTGACACTGTTCACTGCAGTAGTCACTAGCCAGACCCGTTCCCGTCAATTCTTTAACTTCAGCGAAAGGCTAAGTGTTTAGTGATCCACTTACACTAGCCACCTTCCACGTGCACGATGGCCATATGTAGCTTGTGATGACCTTACTGAACATCACACAGAGCCTTCTCTCCTGTTGATGGTGATATTGTGATAGGGTGATTGGATAGGGTGATTCTGCACCCCAAACTGGCTCTAATGAGGACACTTTCAGGTTTGGGTGAAGTTCACCATGATAGTTTCACATTCTATGTTTAAAAGTCTAATAAGTCTTCCTTACAATCCTCAAAATACACAATAATGCTGGAATGGCATTAGAGTTTTGACAGATATTCTTCTAGAATAAGAAATTAATATAACAGAAGTCCTCTCACCAGGCCCCCCAGATCACATCAGATACACACTGCCAAACTGTGCGCCCTGACAGGATCATCTTAACCAGTTCACGGAAGCCTCCAAAAGTATCAAGACGATGTTGGCAAAGGCTATTAGCCTGAGGACCCCATCACCCTGAGCAAGGCCGAAGAAGACAGCTAACTTCAGGAGGCCTCACTTTTCAGCAGGTCTTCTGGACAAGTGCACCACGGTAGAGACTGCTCTAAAGAACTGTTTCCCCTGTGTGGTCAGTGTGAAGCCTGCCTGGGCACACGCAGTTGAGAATAGCGGTGGTCCGTGTGGGACAGAAGGGGTTCAAAGGAAAATCTGCATCACAGAGCACATCAGTGCAAGGGATACCTGGGATCTCTTGTGCTTTACACTTTTTCACAAAATTGACAGGGTTAATGGAAATTGTAGGAAAGATAACTAGATTATATATGAATTATTGAAAGTATTTACAAACTGGAAATACAAATAGAAAAAGGCTACTCTTCAAAGACTATAGTTTTGTATATTCATGTCTTCTTTAGAAACCAAGACACTAAATCACTGACTGTATTGTATATAGTTGATGCCATTTTACCTCTTCCGCTCCCTTTTTTCTTCTTTATCCCCCCCTGCAATTTCTGGACACCATTTCTTTCTCAATCATTGGGGGAAAAGGGAAAATATGATTAGTGGTTTTTCTATAAAATGTGTTCAATTACCATGTATCTTTTGCATGCTATAAACCAAATAACTCTCAAAATAGATTATGACCTTTGAAAACTACATTGGGTGTTTACGTTCTGATGTAGGCAACTTCTCTATTTGAAGTCCAAGGAGCACTTATTCACAAAATTAGTCAAAATTAAATTCTGATGATAGAAAGTTATCAGATTGACTGACACATGTGAAGACTAATAAACTATCTTCCCTGATGCTAGATGATGCACAGGCTGCCAACAGCCAGAACAGAACAGTGTATGTTATAGTTTAAGACAAAACAAAGTTAAATTGCAAATCTTGGGGGAGATAAGCTTATCCTGACATATTAATGCAAAACAATAAAAGAGAACCCAAATTTAATACTAAGGCTAAAAATTTAATTTTATAGTTCATGTAAAATTCATAAATGTCCATAACTGTCAAAAGGTCCCTCCTTCTTGATTGAATTACAATCTGCTATGTGATTTTACAGTATGTATTAATGTCCATAGATTTACTTTTGCTCAGTTGAAACTGTTATGTATTGATACATGCCCTTTTCACCTGAGTGACATTCACCTTGTATGTCTATTAAGTTGTTTTTTTTTATATGAAATGCAAAGAATTAAGTAGAATACTTTTGCATAGGATTTAAAACATTTGCATTGAATATTCCAGGTTCAACACACAAATATGTAGCCAAGGATATAAAACTGTAAAGGCCAAATAATTCAGGACATTAAAACAGAGCAGTGGGCACACACATAAAATGAGAAGCCAAAAGTGTAAACTCCAAGGACCCAATTGTAATGTAATTGTAACTTAAAAGGCTAGTTCACTTAATTTCAATTTATATAATGTTCTAGGGCAGTGGTTTTCAACATTTCGAGATGATGCAGGTTCCTAGAAAAATTCCTTTCCCCAGAATGCTCAAAAACAAGCTTCAAGGAGTGTCTGGCTCCAAAGAAGTCCACATATATGACTACTCTGGGTGCAGGAATAAAGAAAATGCAAAAAGTGTAGCTCTAAGCTGGTAAAGATGTGGGACTAGAGACACACAAGCTCCTTTAAGGTCCCTTAGACTTCTATCTGCCTGGATCTTTATAATATTTTCCTCATTCATTATTATTAGCATATATTAATTGTACAAAATAACAGCACTCATTATAATACTTCTATGATGTATTAATGTACCTAGGTCATTATCCACCTATTATAATTTCTTTTAAAATGTTCATAGAGAAGTTACTGTGATGGGCTTGGGGAGTATGGAGTGGAGAAATGACAGCTGGGGAAAGAGTTCCTATGCTCTGAGTACCTGCTGTGGTTTGAGGCATCTGGTAAGGAAAGGTGTGTCTAGTCTGCATATATGTCAACCTAGGGATATGCAAGGAGCAAGCAACATGGCGTACACAGAGCCCCCTATACTACGGTATGGCAGTCTTCCTGGAGGACTGGTTTTCCTTTTGGGTAAATAACTTACACTGTTGTTTGTGTATGTATCCACTTCCCCATTAATTTTTATCTTGGATGTTTTACAACAAACAAAACAGATGCTCTTCTTGGCCTTCCATTTTTCTTCTAGTTTAGTAAAACAAATAAGAATATACTGAGGAGTGGAAAAGAAAAAAGTCCCTGTGGTTTTTTAGGAGTAATACCTGAGGCCTCCCTGAAATATCCTGTCTGAGGCACACCGGGCCGTCCCAGTAGGCACCCCGAATGCTGGACCACTCCATCTTGAGGACGGCCTGAGTCAAGTGTGAGAAGCACTGGGAGAGTGAAGCACTGAACCCACACTACAGCCGGGGGTGGGGTGGGGTGGGGGAGTGATGGTGGAGGGGGAGTGGGAAGTACTGTTACCCTGCACTTATTAGAAAAAGGAAGAGATCTCAGAAATTAAGAAACTTACCCCCAAATCACACAGTCCCTGGGCTCTGAGTGAGTCTGTGCCATGCCAAAGACCACACGCTGTAACCACTAAATTACACCACCTTTAGGTGATTCCCACTTGATATTTACCCTTGAAATCTGGGCTCATTCAGGGTATGCAGGCTGGTTTATTCTTCGCTTTGGAAGGAGATAGGTTTGGCTTGATTTGCATTCTAAATATTTCACAGCGGTAAGGGAAAGCTATTATTATACCCATTTTATGGTGAGGAAGCTGAGCTGCTTGCCAGCTGAGGTATCTGGCTGGGTTAAAAACAGAAGCCCTCTTGTCAATCCTTTACTCCTCTCAACTGGCTCAAAGCTCAGGTATCCTTACCGGCCGAGCAGGCTTTTCTGCACATGGGGTTAACACTGGGTGACAAAAAGAGAACAATAATAATTCAGTAATGAAATGAAAAAATAGTCATCATAACTCACAAAACTGGTTACTTTGAGGACTGTGAATAGAAAAGGGAGTGCTTATTCATCACAGATGAATCAGAAAATTAGAATGTGTCACGGTGCTGATGACAGAGCTAAGGAATTCAGATGAACTCAAGTTCCACCCTCCTCTTTGTAGCCGAGGAGGGCAAGAGGTATGACCTCCAGACAGGAATGGCCCCTCGGGCAGCTCTTCAATCTTTGATTATTCCTTCTAGAGTTTAGGTGGGTTTGTACCTTTGTTTTGTGTGGGTAAGGTAATTTTAAAATACTCTTCTAGTGTTCTAGAAATATTGTATTAAGTAATTTGTACGTGGGAGTCATCCTGAACACTAGGATGATTTGTGCCTTACTGGTTTTGCTAATATCATCTGACTTCCAGGCTTACTAAAGGCTGGGGAGCTATTGGAATGTCAGACATGCGTGTCTCTCAGAATGAGCCCAAGCTCCAGAGTCTCATGTCCCTTGGTATTCCATCTTTGCTCTGGGTACATGACTTTCTTTATGTGAAAAATTCAAAATTCAAGACATTTTATGCTAGATTTAATGGCATTTCATGCACCCTGAATTTGGGAAGTTTTGTTTTTTAATGTAAACTTGGGGAAAGGTTTGTGAATTAAAGACAGAACATAGTGCAGACAGGTCCTTTGCAACCAACTTTAGGCGTTTGCATGAAATGTTTTCATCTACTTTGGCCAGTGGGAGGAAATCATAAACACTATGTAGTCATTCATATGTTAAAGGTCTGCCTTACCACACCATATTATTTTGTATCCATCTCAAGAAACAAAAGAATCATAAACATGTTATGATGTAACTGTGAACAACATTTCCTTTAAACTTCTGATAATGGGATGAAGTAATCACCAATGGAGAGAGAGGATGTGAGAACTCAGGTTCACTAATTAGGCATGGCACAGCCTATGCGCCTTTGCCAAGATACAATTAAACTCCTGCCCACCCCATACAAGTCTCCTGACTCTTCATGATGCTTACAAGAACAGAGAACCAAATATGAGAAAAGGAATGAAAGAAGCAATTCCGTGAGAAGTGGTAGAGACTGAATTTGTTTATATTTAAGACGGGTTCTATTTTAATTATGATGTTTTTATTCTCTGAGAATCTCGTACATAGATAGAATGAAACATGACCATATCCACCCTCAGTTCCTCCCTCTTCCCCATGCAGATTTTATGAACATTTTATAATCCAATTTCAGTTTTTCCGGCATATTTCTAATTTCTGAAGTAGTAGCTTTTAAGTGGATTTGGTGTCAGGACTGTTCTCCTATTCTAAATTGTGTGTGTGTGTGTGTGTGTGTGTGTGTGTGTGTGTGTGTGTGTGTGTCCTTAAAGGATATGACAATGTTATCGTGTGGCCTATCAATTAAAGGCACACAATGCTGCTCTAGTCTACCATAATGCACTTGCTATAGAGATTGTTGCTATCAGGCAAACACTCCAAAATTTCCCCACATTAGAAGCAGAGAGAATCAAAGTGAGTGGTGCAGTGGATCACAGAATTAATATGAACACAGTAGAAGTACCCAGATCAATGTGAACAGAGAGTGATCCCCACGCAGACAGTTCCCTCTAACGTTTATACAAAGAAAAAAAAATAGGGCACACATATTAAAAGGCAGAAATTAATCAGGTCTTCAGGCCTGATGACTAGCTGAGCTGCAGGGACAACATAAACAAGGTCTGTGTTTTAAGGACTTAGGAGTAGTTTTCTGTAATACAGACTGCAAAGTGTTACTGTCATCCTTGTCAAGACCAACTATTTGCTTAAGCGCATCCAAGACCTTTCACAATCTGGCCCAAGCCAATCTCTGTTTTCTCCTCCACTGTTTCTTTATATACTGTAACAGACTATTATGTTTTCCCTGCGCATGCCCAGGACATCTATGTCTTCGAGCCTTTGCTGACAGTTCACACTTTAATCTCCCAAACCTTGCAAAGTGTGCTAAACACAGCACGACACTCCAATGTTTGTTGAATAAATGTCATCTGTCTATTTTAGGAGACAAAGATGATAGAAAAAAGTCATTAAATTGGTAAATAAATAGCAGTAGAAAGAGAGGTCAAGGAAAAGTTAATTTTCATGCTTTTTAGGAGTGGGGGCAAGATGAGCTTTAAGATTAGGAGCACTGATGCTCTTTATTCCTGGGTCTAGCCAATGCTATGAGTCAGTTACTTTTTTGGGAACGAGTTTAAACTTCAAGGTTAAATGAACACAAATGCTCTGTCCATCAGGGTCTAATGAAAAGTTGTGGCTATTTCCACACCAGCACAGTGCAGTGAAAATATGCAGTGCCTGTCTCAGAAACATCATATATGACAGAACTTTTAAAAATAGTCCTGTTTGCCACATAAAGAGCTATAGAAATAAAAGTAACTGTTAAAAAATGGGAGTAAGTTAGTTTCAAGAAGAAAGAGCCAAGTTGTATCTCCAGTTTTCTGATTATAACAGCAGCTGTTACAGAGAGGGTCATGATTGGCATTTCTGTCCTTGGGCAAAATGGTATCAAATAGGTGAGTAGAGAGTTTAAGACTTCAAGATGAACACCCTAAATATGCTAGTTGTAAATAACCAAATAAATTGCTAAGAGCTGTTATGAAATTTCTTTCTTCACAGCTCTTTAAGAATAGGAAAGATCTTCATCTATTTTGGACTGAAGAAATGCAGCCTCCCAGCCAGGGAGTGGATTCAATAACCTCTCTAGCTTTACTTAGCTTTAGATGACAACAAAATCCTATAAAAATGCTGACCCTACAACTACACAGAACCATAATATAGTTTAATAAAATACATGCTAAACTTAAAGGGGGATTAGGCAATACAGACAGTAAGTTATTAAAATAAAAATAGTACATATGGTACTTAGGTATTGGTTCAATTTACCAAGTGCCATGATGCAAATAAAACTGAGGAAAAATGTACTAGAATCTACTACAGCTTTAACATAATGGTTAGCTAGAGACCAACAACATTTCTAACAATTCATTCTTACATCTAAGACGTTTAGCTGAATATTTCATAAATCTGGAATTGAATATGCATATTAAATAAATTTTCAATTAAAAAAAGGTAGAAGAAAAGTCCAGAACATAATATAAAAACTCAGTATTATTACCTCCAAATCTAACTTCAAAGCCATCAGGAGAGCCAGTGAACAGCTCCTGTAAATGATGAAATGGGCCCTGTGTGCCTAAGAATACGGCACGGACAATGTTCTGGGATCTCTAATGGGTGGTGGCAGTCATTGGCTTTCTTGTCTGTTTACCTTGCAGCTCTGGAGCTCAACGGAAGTGTCCATTACACACAGCACAGGTTCCGATGAATGCTTCTGATGACCCTGTCTACCCACATTTATTTGCAGCAGTTTGCTAGATTTCTTAAATAGAAGATGAGCCCATTCTATCTATGGCTCAGATCAGGACCCGCTCACTGAACTATTGCCCAACTCTTATAAGCTAAACAGTAACACGCCCCAATCAACAGGCCATCCATAGTAAAGGCTCCGGAAGGTCAAAACACACACACACACACACACACACACACACACACACACACACACACACACACACACACACGACATTGGCAGTACACTATATAGAAGAAAGCTATTTCTAAGATGGAGGTTGATTACTAAAACTTTTGAGTTGTATTTAACCTTTCTTTGGAACACCCAACCCTAGACACCCATCCCCCAAAGTCAGTTTCAATGTAACTTGTAAAGAAAGATAGGGTTACAGAAAGAGATTGAGAGAGAAATGTAGTTTAAATGTCTTCCAACCCATTATTTTCATAAGAACACGAATCAAAGAGACAAACTATGCCAATTTCTTCATAGCTGCCTTGTCACAGGCGATTGTGCTAGTCCTCACTAATGACTTCTCGAGGTTGTTTATTACTGTGATCAGGAGCTGGGAGGAGAGAGGTCTAAGACCTTTCAAAAGAGACATTTTGTTCAGTATCACTACAGAAAATAAAGTCAGCATTAGACTAACTTGGATACCTTAAGAAGTATAACGGCGGTGCATGGGGCTATGGCTTTGGCTGTTACAAACACCACGAATGGACTGACAGCAAAGGGTCAAGCTTACCAGCAGCCTGGATTTTGAAAAGCCGTGGCACAATAGGCTTAATGCAGGTTGTTCGATTCATAAAGCGCGCTCCCTGCCTCCCTCCCTCTTTCTGTTCTGATTTCCACATCCAACCTCTGATCACCAGGCAGTTGAAGGAAAATGACCAGATGTACAGGGATGGTTTCATTGTGGACACTCCCAGTCAACTCTAGCCCCTACACCACAGTCTGTACTCAGTGATTGCTTTAATACTTCCTCTTAAGAGAATTTGCATTTTCTTAACTGTCTCTACAAGATCCAAATTTAGTTTTTTTCATAGGTAATGAAACAGGTATTAAGTTCTCTCTCTCTCTCTCTCTCTCTCTCTCTCTCTCTCTTTCTCTCCTCCCCCCCCCCCGTGTGTGTGTGTGTCTGTCTGTGTGTGTGTGTGTGTGTGTGTGTGTGTGTGTGTGTGTGTGCGCGCGTGCTAATATTGGGCTCTACCTGCACTCTTATTTGCCACCTGCTTCACTTCAAAAAACCAATTTTGCTTATAGCTTAATTTCAAGTAAAAAAAAATGCTACACACACATATATGTTTTCCTCTCAAAATTATAAGCATTTGGGATTTTCTGTTCAATAGTTTATAAATAAAGTCTTGCTGTTAGTAACTTAAGAGCAATTTATCCAGAAAGAAGAAAACAGCAATGGCTTGCACTGCAGCTCAGTAGCATACTCATCATCCATCTCTCATCTCTGTTCTCCCTAGCTGTTTGCTAACATAACCTCAGGAAGACTTGACAGTCTTGGTTCCCTAGAGAAGCCTGGCTTCAGACACCCCCCTGTAAGCATCTGGAGTCTTGGAGTCACTTGTTGAGAGTGTGGGAAGTGAGACTGTTTCCTCTTTGCTCCTTAGCTCACCCTTGCTGAAAAGGTTAGACTGCAATCAACCTAGTGGGAATCCTCAGACCGAACCAGGCCCAGCTCATCTCTACTAGCTGGGAACCCACAGCAGTATGTGGAACACAGGTATGAAAATACAAAGGCTCAACCACATTTTCAGGAAAAAACTACATTGCTTCCAAGATGAGACCTAAAAAATGAAGGCAAATTAGAAGAAACTGAGAAGATATGATTTTCAAGTGTTAGCCAAGGTAAAATTCCAAATGGACCAGTTTTCCAAGGGAGACTCAGGCTCTGACTTCATTGTCAGCATGTGACCATGGCCTGCACCAGACCCTTCAAGGGAAGTCCATTTGTCTCTGACCCGGGAAGCCCAGATGACTCACTACACAAAGGGCCCCGTTCTCACCTCCAATCACCTTGCACCCCAGACTGAAGGATCCTGCTTTCCTTTAATGCTGTGAGTGTGCACAAGCATGACTTCTCCCTGGGACGTGGCCCACCCACAACTCCACAGAGCTAATGAGCACACACTGAGCGTCCTTTTCTCATTTCACACATTTGCTCAGTGTTGTAATGACCCAGCCGCAGTGAGACCATAGGGCTTCACTTGTCAGTAGGAGAGCTTGGCACTGGAGGAGAAGAGATGCATCTACCCTAAGACATCAAAACAGCTACAGGAGCCTAACCTTTCCAGCAGCATTTCACCCAAGGGGGAGGAAACAGCTTTAGACATCCTTGAACGAAACTCCTTCTTGTTCCCCCCGATTCTTGCGGTGTTGACTCTATGTACCAAATATTCCACAGTAAACCCTGGGGTAGAAATGTCTGACGTCTGCGACAATACTGAGAAGGCTCTGCACTTCACTGGAAAACAAAACGAGAAAAAGAGCCACAGCTCCCTTCCTTCTCCTGAGCAGTGTCAAGAGGCCGCTTCACACAGAATGACGTAACTCATCCTTTTTTCCCATTTCAAGGAACAGACTCATGCTTTTCCAGGTTTATTTTTACCAAAGTGAATGCTTCTAAAGTTCTTATGATAACTGTTTTCTAACTTTTCAAAAACGGAGGAAAAGCTGAACATGATGATGGTGGGAGACTTAATGGAATCAGCTTGTCAACATGACGGAACTGAAAAAGCTTTTACAGAATGTGTTTGCACGCCCCAGAAAAACCATCTTTAACATAATGTATACAGAAGGCAGAGTGGTTTTTGTCATGGCGAAAGAAAGGAGCATCATTAATTTAGACAGTAAGTGTAAGGTTCTGTTAAAAACCTTTGTGGAGAAGTCACAGAAATGCACTGTGGTCAGGCAAAAGGAAGCAAGCAGGTTCTAGGTTGTGGAGGAAACTAGTCAAGGAAATCATCAGATTTAAAATCTGTCATCTCTGTGACTGACAAGAAGAATTCTATGCTGTCTCCTTCAATTCTAAGTACATGGCTTCAGAGTTACAAAAATTTAGATGCAAATAGAGAAGAAAAAGACCTTTATTGAATGTGCTACCTGAGGCCAACTATCAGATCTCTCTCATTCTCCAAACTGGTTTATTTAGGTACCACTGGGAAGTGAGGATGCCAATGTTTTGCGAACTTTTAACGTCTCCCTTCTTTGCAAATGATTTATGTGTACACTATTAAATATGCACAAATTTTACTTTTTTCCTATGGTGGGCATGTACAAGAAGAAACAATCTAATATTTAAAATTCTTGAAGTGTTTTGAATCCTGTTTTGGAACCAAAGGTCTTATTGAAGCTCTGCAGCACATCAGCCATGCTCTCTGGGCATCTGTAGGTAAGGATACCAAGTAGAGGGTTGGATGGGAAAAACTGGTATCAGAAGCAAATCCCAAAGCTGAGCATTGAACAATTTACTTTTTTTTTTTTTTTTTTCGAGACAGGGTTTCTCTGTGTAGCCTTGGCTGTCCTAGACTTGCTTTGTAGACCAGGCTGGAACAATTCACTTTTATTCACCTGGCTACATATGTCATCGTTGACAGGTAACCTGCATTAAGTTCTTATATCTGCATCTCCAGACGTTGGTCAAAGCTGGTCCTCCCGCAACAATAGGGCTGTCTTGTGATTACAAATACCCTAGTGTCCACTGCAAGTTCCCAGGGTCTTTGATCCCCAATAAAGTTAATCTCTCACCCCCACTCTGTAATCATCACCCATCACTTTAATGCAAAATTATTCCAACTGACAATAAAATATGAGGAGAGGCAGGATGAGAAATGTGAGTGGAACTTAAAAAGAATAAAATTTAAAAATTAGTGACTTTACGCTTTTATTAACACAAGTCTGCTAAGGTTTCAGAACTTACTTTGAGAGTTAGTTTTGGAGGAAAGAGGATGTAAGAAGCAGTTCTCAGATGAAACTTTACATCTTTCCTTAGCTCAACAGATGCTGAACTAGTACTGACTGAGCTGTCACTGAACTGCAGTCCTGCCATGGAGGCTATCCTATCTGTTTTGCACTCTTACGCCTCTATCTTCACTAGTTAAACTGCTTTATAAGGCAATCGTGAGTATCCCAACCTGACCAAACCCATCCCTCTTTGTCATCTTTATTTGTTCTTTTCACTTGCTCCACGACAAGCATTAACCCCTCCTAGAGGACTCCATTCTTTGTAGCCTACATTATCTACTCAGCTGACTTGCCCTACTTCCAACTCTCTTTCTTTCTTAAACAGACATGAAAATATTCTAAAGTCTACAGAGAACATTTTAACTTTTGACATGGATCTTCACAACTTGGTCTGAAGTTTTCTTTCTTTTTTAAGCAACTAACAGGACCCAGTGCCCAAGACGCACATCTGAAATTTTAAGTCTCCCTACCAAGATCCCCTCCAGTCTTCCAGACAGAAGCACCTGAGCGCTCACCAGAGAACCACACTTTTCAATAACCTACATCTCAGGACCCAAGGAAACACATTCCTGCACTTCCCTGCAAGGAGGCAGCTCCTTCATGATCTCTTGTGCTCTTTGGACCTCGCCACTGAGGCAAAGGACAAATACAATGCCAGGAACATGAGGTTTCCCTCAACTATTGGGCTAGTCTTCCTCCTCACATAGAAGAGTTTACTGTGCAGAAAGAGCATCATTGTGCCCTCTAGTTTCTCTTCAGAAATTTCCATCGCACACAAACAGTAGTGATGGAATTATAAATATCATTATTCCTCCTCCATGGCAATAGTCTTATTATCTTGCATAAACAGAAGTGAACAAATACCTACATGACACCAATCAATCCCTTTTTTTAAAATGCAGTTTTTATATTCCTAAACAGTGAGAGAGGAATCTAATGAATTCAACATGTAGTTTACTTGTTTATTTTTTGAATGTTAATGAAGTAAAACCAAATTATTGCTTAAGTTCTCTAAGACTTACATCAGCCATTAACACTGTCCATGCCAACATGAGGCAGGATGTTGGTAGCAATTGCTCCAAGTCCCCTGAGTTAATAAACAAGGTGCATGGCAGCCTGGGAAGCATGTCAAGATGCTGTCCTGGAGATTTCCACCTGTGAGGTAGCTACGGAACATTTGCTAGCAGTGATAAGAAGCTAATTGAGGGCATTGGGTAAAAGTGGTCTGAAGAGACTGAGGAAGGGGGCATCTTCTCACTGGATCCCCTTCTTCCTAGCACTCTCTCTGTTTCCATCTTCTAGAGCTTCACACCCTTTGTCTCTCTGTTCCTCACATTCTTTCTCCTACCTATTTATAACAAGTAACAGGAATAATTTAAGAGGTATTGTGGCAAAAAGAAAAGAATTTAGAGACTTATGATAATATGCTGCATGCACACATGCACACACACACACATATATAACCTATATTTGATTGATGAAGAAGCAGAAACTGGGACTTTTGAGATTTAAAAAATTCATGGTATGTCTGGTCATATTAATCTCCAGACCAGCTGGGTTTCAGCATTGCTAGAGAGAGCTATATCAGGATCGGGGGTGGGGGGTGGGGGTGGGGGTGGGAATGGAATTCTACAACAATTCATATTTGCAGAGAAAGGAGAACCTCTTTAGAAACGCCCATTGAAATTCCCTCAATGGTATTTTCTTTTTAACCTATATACAAACAGCACCAAGAGAAAAAGTCTAGGAATTCTCTCATAGGCTTTAGGAAACTACTGAACCCTATGTATTCTGCTCATCCCATCCTCTTAAGCTAGTGCATAACTAGAGCATGGTATCTCAGTGAATAACATGGTTGGCTACTTTGCTAGGATGGCATATGGAGACAGGGCCCATAGGGACAGAGCTGTCCTTAAAAATGCATAGAGAGAGGGACAACCCAGGCTTATCTGAATGTACAGCATCATCTACAAAGCATATAAAAGCATTCCTTAATCAACCACTAACTTCTTTGCCCAGTGATTTGGGTTGAAAATGTCATATGATGAGATGGGTGTGGTGTTACTTGCTGTATTCCTAGCAATACTGAGGCTGAGTCAGTGACTTAGTTTTGAGGGTAGTCTGAGCTACATAGTGAGAACCTATTTTAAAATACACTACAAAACTCAAATAAATATTAAGCTTGTGGGGATTCTTTATTTGGACTTTAGGTAGGGGAAGGTGGCTGAAACGGTGAACACCGTCTGATGTTACTGATATGAGGGAACAGAGAAAAAGGGGGAGCACAGTATGGGAGACTGAAGAATAGCACCACATTTGCCTCTTGGGGCAATTATCCCTTTTTTCTCATGACAGGTTCCTAATTCTTGCTCTTTTTCACACCCAGGGCTCTTCCTTTGAAGGTTAACATTCTATGACAATGGCAGGGAACATGGCTGATGCTATAATTTGGACCATGAATATCTCCCAAAGGCTCATGTGTTGAAAAGCTTGGTCCCTAGTCTGTGGTGGTTTGGAAAGTGGCATATCCTTAAGAAAGGGTCTGCTATGAGGAAGTCTGGGCATCACAGGCACGCCCTTGATGAAGACATTGGGATTTCAGTCCCTACCTTTGTCTTTCTTCTTCACCTAGTTCTGAACCCAATCCAGAAGTCACAAACTTCTACCATGATATACTGTGCCCCATAGGTCCAAAGCAGCAGGCCAAGAGTTGTGAATGAAAAAACCTCCAAAGCCATGATGCAAGACAAATCCGTCCTTAAAGCTAATTAGCCCTGGAGTCTGTCACGGACAAGCAAAGCTGACCAACAGCTCACAAAACAGTGGTGACTAGGAAAGAAACCCTGAGCATGGCTGCATTCTGAATGTGCTCTATGTCCTCCAACATGCTCATCTCACTTTTGGTGGCTTCTCTGAGGTCTACAGGTAAACATATGTGTAGACAGGCATAGGCTTCAGATAAAAAGAACTCTACTTTCTCAATACAGCTTTTGGCCTTTCTGGTTTCCCCTTTTCTCTTAGACTACAAATCTTTACTTTCTTTTCCTCTCCACTGTTAGGGTTGAGGCCCTCCAGCTCCTCCAGGCCCCATCTCTGTGGTTTCCAGCTGTGTCTTCCTAGCCATTGAGCTTCTTCCTTATCAACTAAGCTGCTGACTGATGCTGAGAACAGACCCGAAAGCCACACGGCCTGGTGCTTCTCTGAACTATGGAGACATGTCCTCTGTACACTAACATCTCTGGAGAGCTGGTCCAGGTGGCAGCGCTGTGTGGGAGGTTATAGACCCTTTAGGAGGCAGAGCCTTGTTGGAGGAAATTCAAGGCTTTACAGTGTGACCTCTCTCTGTGCTACCTCTCTGTGCTACCTATGTGCTGATGAAAAGCAGTCAGTCAGCCTCTCGACTTACAGGCTAGCCTCACACCCCTGTTGCTATGCCTTCTGCACCAGGATGGACTGTAAGTCCTCTGGAACTTCAAGCCAGAACAGACGCTTCCTTCCCTGTTCTGCTTTTTGTCATGGTATTTTACCATAGAGATGGAAAATATGCAGCCAGAACTACTTTGCCATCCTATATTTATTTGTATTTGCTTTCTATTTTGCCTATCTAGTTTCACTAACCACTTGGTTTGATTCCTTAGAATGGCCCTGCTACCTCTGCTTTGAGAAGTGAGCCTGGCCTCTTTTCATGCCATGAAAGCAGAGGCCAGGCTTTGTGCTTGACTCTGTGCTCAGCCTGAACATCAAAGGGACCACTGAATTTTGCTTTTCTTTTTCCTTTTTTTGTTGGTTTGCTGTTTTTTTTTTTTTTTTTTTTAGACAGGGTTTCTCTGTGTAGCCTTGGCTAGGCTAGACTTGCTTTGTAGAGCAGGCTGACCTTGAATTCACAGAGATTTACCTACCTCTGACTCACTGAGAGCTGGGATTACAGGCATGCACCACTGCACCTGGCTTGCTTTTCAATTTTCTACTGCTGCCAACACACTTTCATATCAAGTCACCAAAGACAATACTTATAATAAACTAATATACAAGACACCTATTTCTGTGGACCTGATCTTTTCTTCCTTGGTGCTAACTTGAAGTTCCCTAATTCCTATTTACTTCTCAGTCCAATTAAGATCAGGTTTATTTAGCTGTGTTTCTAATTAAATTTTTTTGGTCAAGTTCATTTTCTTTTTTTCTTTAACAAGCAGCAAAAGGTCTATCTTATTGTAGTGGTTGACCTATGTAAGCACCAGGACCACGGTGCACACAGCTTTATTCATTACTTTCCCTATCTTTGGCACTTGTGGGCTTATCTGGCCTTGCCAGTCACTTGTGATGTCGGCTTGTAGATGGATATCATGGGAGTCTGCTGGCTCTTGAATATGGTCTCCTTCAGTTTCAGTGCAAGCTGTGATACAGATGGTGGTCCTTCTTCTTAAATCCTGAGTGTCTTCTCTGGGCAGGGCATATGTTTGTTACAGATGATGGCCAGAGCTAGGTTAATGATGGCATTTGTCCCTGTGTTCTCTGTACCTGTCCTACCGTTTGCTAAGGTGTTCTTTGGAAGCAAGCCCCGGGGAATGGACACTCATAAACTGGAGGGTCATTTGCCAATTTTCGATCAACTCCCTGATTAAGTTACCTGGAGTTGGCAATGCCATAGTTTCCAATGCAGTCCTCTTTCACAGAGGAAGATATGGACGAACCTTTCTGAAGGCTAGCCAGATTGGAGGCTATGGCTGTGATGGGCCAAAATAGACCTTTCCTTCCCTATTTTGCTTTTATGTCATGGTATTTTATCACAGCAATAGAAAGTATGCTTTCCAGCTGAAACTGGGAATCAGAACTACTGTGATGGGCATCAAAAATGTCTACGTAGCATTTCAAAGTTCATTATTCACTACCACTACTTTCTCTTTACAGTCAAGTTTGTTGATGTATAATTTATATTCAAAACAGTTCACCCATTTTACTTTCTTACCAGTCAATAAGCTTAGCCTTCTGGGGTGATTCATCTTGTCAGCCTGACACGATTTAGAATCACCTAAAGAGACAAGCTCTGGGCATATGTAGAAGGGTGTTTCCAGAGGAGTTTAACTGAGGAGGGAATACCCACCAAAAATTAGGAGGCCCTGTCTCATAGGCTGTGGTTACAGGATGGATAAAAAGGAGAGCAGTGGCTGAGCACCAGCATTCACCTTTCTCTATTTTCTGATTGTGGACACAGTGTGACCAGCTGCCTCAGAACTGCTTTTGCTGCCACACCTTCCTGGCTATGGTGGACTGGACTCTTAAACGGTTAGCCAAGATATGCCCTTCCTTAACTTGCTTTTGTCGGGTATTTTTGCCACAACATTGAGGAAAAAAAAAATTAATGCAACTCCTATGTCCCCTGTCTGACATCTTTAAAAACGTAGTTCCCAACATACTCCTTTGTTTCATATGCAAATTCTTTTGGAATCTTTCAGCAGCGTTTCCTAAAAAACTCATTGTCTTGTCAAATTAGGTACCTCAGCAGCATTTGAGAAATACGCCAAGTATAGTCAGGCCCTTTTGACACCCCATGCCTACTATCTATAAACACAAATTTCATACAACAGTTCATGCTACTGGTGATCATCAAATTGGTTTCCATACAGAATCATAAAATCAAGTGCTATCGTGAGAAGCTATGTTTAGGCTCTGCTTTTGTTAAATTCATAGAGGAAGGTTCTAGAAGGCTCTCTCTTCCCTGCCTAGTACTTCAGTCTGCAACTTTGAGAACACAACCACTTTAGATTTGACTAATTGAGATGAGGTTACACTAAAGGACAGAGAGAGAGGGAGAGAGAGGGAGAGAGAGAGAGAGAGAGAGAGAGAGAGAGAGAGAGAGAGAGAGAGAGAGAGAGAGAGAGAGAGACCCTGATTTAATAAGATGGGAGTTTGAACAAAGACACACAAAAGGAGAATGCCAAATAGAGATAAGGTGGAGGAAGGTCATAGTTTTCTAGCAAGCACACCAAAGATGACCAGAAAGTCACAAAAAACTAGACAGGAGCCAAGGGACCAGCCTTCCTGAAACCTTGGTCTTGAAAATTGTCATAGAAAAAAAACTGTATGCATTATACTTGAGCAGACTGGAATACTAAGTTTCTCCATTGATCAAGTCATTACTGTCTACTCTTGATCAGGCACTGTTCTAGAATGTGGAGTGAACGGACGAGAGTGTCACCATCCTGCTGCACGTGCAGCTCATTACATAGTGAGGAACCAATTAGTCACATGCTATAGACAGAACTTACTCATTCAATAAACATTTCCTAAGTAATTGTGATAAGCCATATACTCTTTTAGGCCCAAAGGATAAAAAGTGTTAACAGATCAAGTTATCCATCTTCCATCAGAGTAAATTCTACAAGAGGAAACAGAAATTAAGTAAGAAAATCTGTAATAAGCCACACAACTTTATTCTCTGTCTCACACAAACAATAATAAACCTTACTACCTAAACCTTTTAAGTCTTGAGAAATGCTCAGGACATCAGCAGTACTTAAGAATATTCCTAAATCAAAAAATTTTAATTCATTCTTGCATCTCTGGAAAAGCCTGAAATATCTTTAAGGTGAATGAGCCTCAACTATTCTCAAGAGTTTCTGATTAAACACAGTCCTACTGAGTTAGAGAGCAAACATGTTACTCCACAGGCTCAAAGTAAAGACCAGTGCACCGAATCTTCAGAGTGAGAGGGGAGTAAGTGCTAGTGAGCACACAGGTTAGAAATGCTTAGAGGTAGCACACCTCCACAGCTGGGCCTCTCCATTAGTCAGGGAGCCACTCAACACACATTAGGCAATTCCCAATTGCGAGGATGGAGGATTGTGCTCGGGGCAGACTTGGCGCTGGTCCCCACTGCATTTACACTGTATGGGAAAAAACATGAATAGGGACGTTATGGTTGTTTCCCTTATGACCCTGGTAAGAATTTACGGAGGGTGCTAGGAAGATGCCTGGGTTCGGGAATGTGCCCACAAGGGCCTTCTGAGGAGGGATCTTGGAGGAGGTGCTGCCTGAGCCCTCCAGTGGGGATGGTGGGCATTATTTATTCATGCTAAGATCCTGAGGCCTTGGGTTCCTCTTCCTCATATCCTTTCACCCACGCACAGGCATTTCAAATACTTGAAAGCATTTCTCAGATATACTAAGAACACCAAATCTAATCAAAAGTGAAGGACTCTCCAAAGGAAAGGGACCAAAAATAGAAGGGGAAAAAACCCTACTCTCATCACTTGTTTTGGAAACACCCCAAAATGATCAAAAGTTATAAACTAAAACATATGAATTAATCACTTGCCAAGTTTCATTTTAAACCCAAAGCCGTTTTGAGGTTCATAAACTGAAAAAAAAAAACCCTTTAATTATGAACTTGTGTTTTCTTTCCTTGGCCCTTAGATGGCTGGAAGCACTTGCTGTGAGGCAATTTGGAGAGGAGAGCTCACTGGTTGGAAACATGAGACACACAGAACATACGTTTCATGAGATCAATACTTGCTCACGGCTAAATTCCTGATGAGCACAAGAATACCTGGGAGACACACAAGAGGCTTGACAAATAACTCTCCTCATCTGTGTGTGTGTGTGTGTGTGTGTGTGTGTGTGTGTGTGTGTGTGTTTATGTCTTTTGCATGTGTGCATGGGTGCCAATTAGAAAGCCAGCGGTAGATGTTGGTACTTTTTCCGCTGGTCTCGCCTCATTCTTTGAGAGGTAGTTTCTCATTGAAGCTGAGGCTCATCAGTTTGGCTAGCTTGGCCAGCAATGAGCTCCAGGAATCCACCTGACTCCATCTCCTTCCTCTAGCTCCACAGCTCTAGAGTTACATCTATGTACTGCTGAGCCCAGTTTTACATGAATGTAGGGGATTCGGGCTGTCTCCCCAAGCCCGAAATAGCCGTTGAATGACTAATTAAAGCAATGTTCTGGGCATTTACGGGATTCTCCATCTCATTTCTTACTGGACTTTCATCTTGCTTTAGGATAGTGGTCCTCAGTCTGGGGTTATTTTTGTCCTCATCAGAGGACATATGCATTTTTAGTTGTCAAAGTTCAAGAAGTTGCTCCTGACATAAGGAATGCTGCTAAGCATCTTAGGCTGCACATGGCAGCCCTGCACACCACCGATCTAGCTGACTCTAAATATGAGGTAGGCCAAGGTTATAATTGCTTTAGACTCTTTGTTGACACGGTGGTGTTGCCGGAGTGTGTTCTGCCCTGTATGTGGAAGGAAGCTGTGTCCCAGAAGCAGTGCTGGAGAGGGGCCACGCTGCTTTCCTTCATTACTTTCCTAGCCCAGCAGAACTAATCCCACTCTAAGGCATGCTTGGAGAAAATCAGACTTGCCTTTTGCCCTTACTAGATCAGAATGCACTTATTTACATGAAAGACTGTACTCAAAATACCAGTGACTAATTCCTTGCAGACTATTGCTAATTTCTTTGAGTTTACCAAAGAATACTTTCTAATTTCAGTAAAAGTAGACTGTTCAGACACTAGTAAGAATAGGAATTTCCTCCTCAAATGCACTTTAAACATGCCTTGTGAGGTTTAGCACACCAGGCTATCTTTTATCAGGATGAACAGCATCACCCATTCTATGAAATCCCAATAATGCATTCTAGACACTGGATTTGTATCATGTCCTCTGCTGCCTTCCTTGCCATGCACATCAAAATGTTGGTATATGATTCCCAATCCAATGGAGAAGCTCAGGGCACAGGGCAGGGCATGTGCCAGTTTCCCCACTATGAGGGCTGCTCCAGCAATCATAGTGTTGTGGCCTATAACCCAGTTGCCATAGAGACTGAATACATGGAGAGTACAGCATTGTAACTGGTAGGGAAGACACATTTTTTAGATGTTTTTAAAGATATACAGATAAGACACCAGAAAAAAATTGAGACTATTAAGAGAGAAGCAAAGCTGAACAAAGTCCCAGATGGTCACAGATTATAAGAAACAGAAACAGCAGAGATTACAACTATAATAAAACTACCATGAGCTTCCCTCTTCATCGGCTGCGTCTGGAAAATTTCAAATATGGGGGGAAACACGCATTCTAAAGGTATAGAAATGACCTCAGAACTATGATGAGACAACTGGTTTTTGTTTGTTTGTTTGTTTTGAGACGGAGCCCTATGCTATAGCTCTGGTTAGGCTGTAAGTTTCTATGACGACCACTTTGACCTCAAACTCAAATAGACCTACCTGCCTCTGCTACTTGAGTGCTTGGATTAAAGATGTGCATCTGGCCTGGGAAATACCTGGTTCTTAGTGGCAGTTCCCTTCCATGAGGGTGGAAAAAAAGAGAAAAATGCTATCTTTCATCCCATTGCTTAAAGGAGGGGGTCTCCTTTAATATCTCCATAGCCTGAAAAATTATAACCAATGGATAGATATGATGTGCCATAGAACAGAAATCAGGAAATAGAACAGAGAAGTGATGTAGGCACTGCTCATATGTAAACCGACTTATTCTAGTTTCCTAAAGCAATGATGATTTCATGTAGACAATTTTGTTGTCCTTACAATTTTGATTTACATAGCTATTACTAAAATCAAGGCATGCCTGGAATATAAGAGGTCAGGTATCAAGTTTCTGGAGTTTTTAAGTAGAAAGAAAAACTACAGCTAGGATATATGTTGGTGTCATGATGGGTGAGAGTTAATTAGAAGAAAAGTATCAGACAAGTTTTTGATGTCTGAGTCCTGTAATGTTTCATAACACTTCAAAATAATATATCCACTCCTCACTGGACATTAATTTCTCCCTGTTTAAAAAATGCCTTTCAAATCTGCATCTTGGGCCCTTAGTGTTCTCTTGAACATGAACGTTTTTATTTCAGATATAGTAGAAAATACAATTGGACTTCTCAAAAGCACCCTAAATTCTATATGGCTGAAGCTAATTATTATTATTCTCCATACTTTTTCTCCCCTTTGTTCCCCATGGGAGTAAACAGCATTAACTATTCACCTACTTGTCCAACTGATATACCTTATCTGTTGCTTTTCAATTACCCCTCAATACCTACTACCCCATATAGACATGCAAATCTAATGCAAATTCTAAATAACTAAAAGACTCCTTTGTGCAGAAAAAGCAAGACTTCCTGCTAATTGGGTTTAAAACCAATACTAACTTTTTAAACTTACAAGTTTTACAAGTCTAATTTTCTTTATAACTACCTTTTATGAATATACACACACATTAATCCATTTCTAAAAGACTTTCTTTGTATAAAGTAAGAAAAAATGCTTTCAATACTTTCAATACAAATGAGGCTACTTACTAGGCAGAAAATCTGGAACCTCCAACTATTTCAACTGTTACTCAGAGGCACCAAGGGCACCAATAAACACATTGGCTATTTTTATAGTTATTTGACAATGAGGAGTTTTAAGTCTATACCTTATTAGGGAAGTTTCCAGCCATGTCCTCCTGTATGTTTGGGTTCTATTCTTATCTAATTTTATAAATAATTTCCAGAGCTGGTAAAGGTAGACAGTGTGCTGTGTCACTGTTAACCATATTTCTGGATTCTTGCAACTTTCGGCCTCACATTTTTACAGTGTTCCCTCTAACATCTCTATGGCACATCATTTCAGGGTAGCATTGTCTGTCACTTATTTCAGTGGTCTGTCGTATTATGTTCTCTTATGTTTCAAGTCTTTACGCATGGCTCTACTTGTCCAGAGTATCTATAGTCCCTGACAAACATTTATTGAATGAAAAAGAAAAATAAACATTTCAGATGTTGCTATTTTGAGCATGGAACAGAAATAGCAGTCCATCAAATGTTTTGGATAAACCTGCATAAGTACTCTTATTTTCAAAATTAATTTTGAAGAATCTCAAAATTTTGCCATGGAGAATCATGGGTCCAGACCACAATATTATGTTTTGTATTTAATAAAAGTTCCTTTCAACTCAGTGCAAGAAAGGCTTACCCTTTCCTACAATTCATCTAAAAATACTTACTGAGCACCCCATGCAGTGACATAGTTCTAGGTACAGGGCATGTCTTGGAGTACAAAACAGTAAAACACCAAACAAATAAACAACATGAAAAAGCCTTAGATGGTGGGTCTTATAGTCCAAATTTGTAAATCAAACACATGTTTAAAAGGAGTTAGTTCTATGAAGCAAATGGTGGGCCCTCAGGAACGAGGTGGCAGTCACTTGAGTCATGGTAGTCACTGTGTGAGGGGCAAGAGACTGGGTGCATTTTGCAGGCTGTGTAAGGCCTTGCTTTGAAGTGAAGATCGAATAAAAGCCTAATGATGATCCATGAGCTTTACCCAGGGAAGCCATGTAAGGCAGCAGGAAAAGCAAACGCAAAGGACTTGCACTGCAGACACACCTGGGAGGCTGAAGAAGAGCGAGAGAAGGGTCCAGTGCTAACCGAGAATAGAGAGGTGATTGAGAACTGATGGAGAGTGTCCTGTGGAGTACCGTAGTCACCTTGACTGCTCTTTCAAGTGAAATAAGCCTCCCACCCCTGAGAGAGTTGTGAGCAGAGGACTGACTTGGCTTGACTGCAGTTACAGTGCACATTGCTGAGCAGCTTCCCTTACAGAATAGCCTATATATGTTAAGGGAAGAAGCAGGAAATACAGTTAGGAATGAAAGTAGTCTGAGTCAGTATAGTCATGGGATGAATGGTAAGGATTTGGAGGTAAAACTGAAGGATTTGTTAACTGGTTGGATTTGTGAAAGAAATAAAGGGCTGGCAGAGAAATTGGTTTTCAATTTGAGCAACTACTAGGATGGAGATACCATTTACCTAGAGGGTTAGACTGCATATTTGTTAGATAAAATATGTATTCCTAGTATGCTAACTTTAATATGCTCATTAGACATGCAGTGGAGATTTGAGTAGGAATGACGTGTGGACTAGAGACCCAAGCTGGGACTGAAGCCAGTGTTACATCATGGGAGTGATTGAAGAAATAGGAAGGGAGCAGTTCAGGGATGAGTCCTGGGATACTTTGATGTTCATACCTTGGAGGTCTGAGAATACACCCAGTCAAGGAGATTGTGAGGGAATGGCCTGTGATGTGGGAGAAATCAGGAGTGTGTGAAGGAATTGAAAGCCAAACATAGGAGGTGTTTCTGTCGAGAAGGAGTGAGGTGAAGAAAGGGAAAACTTGGTCACTGAGTTTAGCTACGTGGAAGTCACTGGGCATCAGCACGGCCAGTTTCATTATTCTTGTTGGTGAAGAGGCTAATTGGAAGACCAGAGAAAATTAAAGAACAGCCTTGGAGAGAGTCTATGATGACCTCAAAAATCCTGGGAACTGTCTAATGTTCACTGAGACACTGCTCTACAGAGGGTGAGGGCCAAGAGAACCTTTAGGATAAGTGGGGTTACAAGATGCGTGAATAAGGACAAGGATTATTTAGGGGTGAGAAGGCAAAATGATAAAGCATGTGAAAGAAGCATGCCTTTCAGAAACATTTATAAGTATGGGGGTGTGGGTTTAACACACAACGAGGACACTGAGACAGGGCTGCATAGCTTGTCTAGAGTTGTAGTGACAAAAACCAGAAGCTGTGGGCACCGATGCAGAGGGTAGGTTTGCTGGAGAGCAGGTGTGTGTGAACCTCCTTTTAGACTGATGCTTTTCTTTTCTCAATGAGGGAGACAGGAGGGGCATCAGGTGACAGTATGGATGAGGAAGGAGATGTTGGAAGTTGGAGAAAGAGAACATTATGAAATACTCTTGCAGAGATGTGGGGAAGGTGCCATAGGCAGCACCAAAGGCCTCCTGCACTTATCCTGACATTTAAGGGAGAGCTGTCAGTGTGCTTGGTTTTGGATCTGGCAGGTAGCTGGTTCTGATTTCTACAGTGAAAAGCAGAGTGATAAGAGAAGAAGTGTTTGTGAGGTACAAAAAGCACAGAATCTAAATATATAAGAAAGTGAGGATATGAGCGTCTATGGACAAAATTAATAAATCAAGGGGTCCTTTGGGCTTCAGAAATTGTTAATCGGGCTAACAGACAGATTGGGCTGGGAATACGTTATGTCGTAATTGGAGAGTGGATGCCTGTAATTGAGACTATGGGCAGTTGTAATTATTAGTGATTAAAATGTAAAAATTACAGCCATAGCAATGGGTAGTTGGAGTGGGGTGGAGGGCAGATGAAGAGAGTTCAAGAAGCTCACAGGATTAGTGAGTCGAGGCTGAGTGTTAGGAGCTGACTGTGACAGGGAGAGCTGCTGAGCCAGGGCCTTTACAATTCTCAACCCTGCATCTCACTTCCCATCTCTCTAGTGTCTGTAAACTTTTAATTCCTCAGAGTCCAGAGCTATAAATACCCACCCCATCCTCTCTTCTCTCTGTTCCATTTTCAAATATGTTCTCTCCATCTGAGTTTATCACTAACCCAGCCACCTATCACTCTTTTACTGTTACACCTTGCTGATTTTGCTGGCACGCATCACTGTCTGATAGTTACCATGTATTTGTTGCTTTGTTTTTGCTTTGAGGCGATAGTTTCTGTTTTCTCTTACTGGAATATAAGTTCCATTAGTGGGATGGAGTACAATATACCCAATAAGTACTTCAAGAATGAGTGGTCCACAACATACTAACAAGCTAGTGTTTTCTCAGGTTTTAACATCATGCTGTACTCTTCCACTCACGGCAGGCATCTCACTCAACAGTTACCCTGGACCAAGCTTATTAATTTCTAACTTGATGAATTTCAGCAAATTAATGCTGTATATTTCCTACACACCAGTTCTTCAAGCACAGCTTTTCCCATCCCCATGGTAGGGCCTGTTGATCTCTCCTGACAGCCTGAAATCACTAATATCTGCTGCCTCTCAATCCCAACTGTTTCCAGGTTGTTAATCTTCCCTCTAAGTTTGAAATTATTATTTGGGTCAGAAATATGGCTTTACACTTATGGGACAACCAATAAGAACTGCAGACAATGTTGTTGGATAATAGATGTTAAAAAAACAAAAACTGTGGTTTTGTTAGCTTCTTCCAATTCTATCTTCAGTACTTTGGCAAAATTTACCCCTTTATTGCCCCCTCCCCCGCTCTTATCCAAATGTTGAGTATCCAGTTTGCTGTATCAATGCTTTCTTCAAGCCCAGAACCAAGTCCTCTGTTTGCCATGCAGAATTCCTGGCACAGCAATTTCCTTATTAAATTGTTGTGCATGCCACTATTGCTCCTGGATTTGCTTGGCAATTTTAGTATATTAAGAACATAGTTGCCAAGATCATCTTCCCCCTTGGTTTTTAGTTTCTATTTATTTTTAATATACAATTTCCTGTCTGTCAAACTTTATGGGTCCTCTTGGAGTTTATTTTTCCTTGCTTTGTCACTGGCCTGGCTCTTCTGTCTTTCTTCTTACCAGTCACCACTTTTCAGTTTGTTCTTCGTCTCATTTGAGAAAACTCAATCAGCTTGTATGCCTTCTTATAACCCCCTTGTATATTTAGAGTAGTTTCTCAAATAATATAAAATTTATAATATTTATGAATAGGTGACATAATGCCAAGATATTCTGTTTCTTCTTTCAAATAACATCTGAAGATGCACCTGTACTACCGAGTTCTATATTTAAGATATTGAATAAGAACCATCCACCCATCTGTTTTCATTCTGGCTTACATTTTACAGGACCTGCAGAAGAGTGCTGCTGTGTGGCTGTGTGAACTGCCTGGAGTAGTTCACAAACTGGCCTTTGCTTCATATACTTGTTTCTTTGACAAATAATAAATAATAATGCTAATAACAGCCCACTGTGCATTTTTGCAGTCTATTCATAAATCCCAGGAAAAAGGAAAACTAACACGCAGGAACTACAATAGAAACAATGAGATAAAACTAACCTCTTACCAGGTTTTGTTACAGTAACACTTACTTCCAAGGACCTATATTCTAATAATTACCTGCTTAATTCATTTGCAAACTGTTCCTTTGCCAACACTATGAATAATATCAGATGCCCATGTGGTTTACAGGATGGGGAAAACCAAGCACAACATTACAGCTATGTGAGGGATCGAAGAAAAGCAGCAAGTAAGAGGTTTACTCTGCTGGGTGCACAGCCTGTAAGAATTAGACTCCTAAGTAGAGCTACTTGACAGAGTATCAGCCTGATCTCCCACATCCCTTTCCTCCTCCCCTTTCCCGTTCTCACTCCAGATCTTTCTGCAATAATGGAAGACTTTCTTTTTGTCCTTTTCCTATTCCAGGTGGGAAGTGTATCATTTTGCATGAAAAACCTGTTTTCCTTGAGCATGTAACAAATGGTCTGACTGAAGCTGCTGCATGAAAATGGCAGTGTGCTTAATGAAGGAGGAGGAGACTAGTGTTCAAAGGGCGGAGAGAGTCCCTGTGTCTGCACATGATCTCCACCTAAATCCTTTTCAAGTGAAGACCAAAGTGCTATGATCTTCCTGTTTTTGCAGTGGCCACTAGATGGCAGGTCCAAAAATCTGACTGGAGCCTCACTGGAGAGGGCAAGTGGTCCCTGGGAGCGACAAAATTTCTGGACTCAGTGCAACCAGCATTGGTTTATCATAGGCCAATGCATATGGCAATTGCACACTGCTGCTGAGGGCAGAAGTGATGGAGGTCCTTTGGTATGTAGGGTTGTAGAATACTGCCGTCATACACACAAGCAGAAACAGCTAGATCTTTAGATCTCCACTGGGAGGTATTCTCAGAGCTGGCTTTTCTAATGTCCACCTGGTTTTACATGTCTTTTCAATATCTTGTCATAATCTGAAGGATGTAAAAAAAGTCGTCTAACCTGTGTCATGAAAAACAGATGGAATAGACTGACTGACTGTGGTGGGGTTGCATATACATGTACTTTGTTTAAGAAGATACATGCTATTTCCCAATGGCCCTAATTTAGTCTTATTTATGTATGCTTATTTCATATAATGGAGGCTGACCATTTAGTCTTCTTGTTAATTATTTTGGAAAAGAGAATGATTACTTCCAAGAGACCTATTATTTACTAGAAGAAAACAATTATAACTTATGATTAGAATGGCATGAGTAAATTACGAAGAACTTCTTGCTGTGGACAGTGCAGTTTTCATATTCTTACATTGTGATGCGAGAGTCCTCAAAGCTGGTCTTCTCGGTCTCTGAAGGAAGCTGTCCTTGGGCCAATTATTCTGATGATGGAGTGAGTCTTCTCCTTTGAACTTTTTTTTGTTGTTGTTTACATCATCCTGATTTTAACTACTTGGGCACTGTGTACTTTTCTTTTAATTAAAAACTGACCTTATGATTTTTTAAAAGTAGATACTCATAAGCTCAAAGATAATTTATTATTCTTACTAAGGCAAGTGTGTTCTAAAGTTAAATTTATTTTTATACAAAAGCTGTGACATGCATTTTGATATACATTTAGGTATCCATGCCAATTAAAATCTTGTAACAATAAGAGTAACACAGACTCAATTATAGCCATGTAACTCACTTGTCATTCACCTTTTGTTCTCTTTTCTTTTAAAATTTATGTAAAAGAATAACAGTAACATCTTGATTTCAACTATCCTTGTTTGTGGACATTAAATGTCTACATAAGACACCACATTAAAAAAAAAAAGAGAAAGAAGGCATATATACTAGTCTTCAGGATAGAATGCACAATGCACACCCTCCCCCGCAAGAATAAGTATGTCTTATATTCATTTATGCCCTTGGAAGAAACTTCATACCAGCACTGATTATTTCTATTAGTTTGAAGGTAGGAATTAAAATAAGACCAAGCTAATTTATGTTGAAGTTGCATGGTTATTTCTGCATAACTGTGGTAAAAAATGCCAACCTGTACTTTGATCACAGAAAGCACTGAGTAGAAGCTTAGAGGCCTGGGTTTGTTCTAGTTTGGACAGTAACTCACTGTGTGAAATTAAGAGGCCATGACCTCCTTGGCTACCTCACCTCTGAAATGAGAGTGTTTTAAGGTGAAAGCCCATGATGCTTCTCTGCTTTAATAAATGTAATATTCAGCTAAGTAAATTGCTATGCATGGCAGATTCCTTTATCTCTGAAACTGAGTGGTATTCTCAGATGAGAGAGCACTGCTGTTAAGGAGCACATATGAAAGCTAGCATGACCCTACAGCACTATGTCTGCCCAAGAGGGCGGGGCTGAAATGGGCTTTCCCATCACCACTCCCTTCTCGTTCTGTAACACCCTTATGTACTTAGTTGTCTACAATCCTGAATCCTTAGGCAGTAGTTGACTAATCATTAAAAAAACACCCAAAGAAAACAAAAAACAAAAAAACCCTTTTACCTTTCTCTTGAGCATGCAGCTAAGCTCCTTTCCCCAGCCTTCCATGAAAATAGTTAGAGGCTGGTGACCCCATCCCTGTCCAGTGGAATTCTGGTGGGATGTCCACACTGCTCTGAGTCTGTCCTAGAAGAAGGTCTCTCTATTGCTTTATGTTTCTCTAGTCTTCTGTCTGGCTGTAATACTTAGGGTGACCCTACAGGGTATGTCCAAGAGAGGACAGAGTCTCTGCCAATCTGAATCCATGATTAGTTTTTTGTGTGTGTGTTGGTACTTTGTTTTGATTTAAAAAAATTTTTTATTAATTTATTCTTGTTACATCTCAATGGTTATCCCATCCCTTGTATCCTCCCATTCTTCCCTCCCTCCCATTTTCCCATTATTCCCCTCCCCTATGACTATTCCACATGCTGGCGAGGATGTGGGGAGAGAGGAACCCTCCTTCATTGCTGGTGGGAATGCAAACTAGTACAGCCACTTTGGAAATCTATCTGGTGGTATCTCAGAAAAATGGGAATAGGGCTTCCTCAAGACCCAGCTATTCCACTCCTTGGAATATACCCAGAAGATGCTCCAGCACACAACAAGAAAATTTGCTCAACCATATTCATGATTAGTTTTTACATGAGCAAAATAGAAACTACTATGACGTTGATCCACTAAGGCTCACAGGTTTAAGTATTACAGAATTTAATATGACCTGGAGTAAGAGCCTTCCTAAACCAGACACATTGGCTCTCTTTCCAAGAGATCATTTATATCTCACAATGTTTTCTATCATGCGTTGATTTTTTAAAAACTTATATGTAAGAGCTTTGTGTACAATAAATGCATTTTACTCATTTTCTTCAAACTCTAGTTATTTCAATGAATTCAAAATAGAACATAACTACTTTAGAAATTATAGAAGGCTATAAATACAATTTTGATTAAAGAGTGTCATAGCTTTTTGTCTTACTCTATATAGGTAGAGGATAATATTTTTATACTTGCTTTTGGTTTGGAAATAGACTGTTGCTAACTAAAACTCTTTAAACATATTTTCCTAGTAAATAGTCTTAAAGTATACATTGAAAATTAGGACAATAACAAGTGAAAAGGACATTAATTGAAAAAAATAAGAACTAGGAGTGTATAAAAAAAGGGCTTTTAGGGCTAGAGAAATGTCTTAGCTGTCACTAACTCTTGCTACTCTTGCAGAAGACCCAAAATTGGTTTCCAGTACCCACATATAACTTTCTCTAACTCCAACTCAAGGCGGGTCTAAGGCTTTTAGATCCTTTGGGCACTTGCACCCACATACACAAGCCCATACTCCCCAATTGATCATACTATCAAGTTTTATTCACTCGGGCTTCTACTGTCTATGAGATTACAGTGTGCTTTGGGCATGCTGTGTCAGCATCGGCTTCTCTGTGCCCAAACTGGGTACTTCCAGTTTCAGTTCATTCAAGCTTGCCAGTGCTGTGCCTGAGACAGTCAACCTGTGGTTCCTTATTAATAGTGGTTGATTTTCTTATCTTCTCTCTCAGAGCCTTTCTTGCCTTTTCTTTGGCTCCTCTATCTTCTCTGCTTCCCAAGTATTGAAATGTTCTAGTATTATTCCCTGGAATTTCCCCCTTAAACTTCTACTTGACTCATCACATCCAGCGTCAGGATGTATTCAAAAGTAACTAAAATTCGCCATCTCTAGACAAGACCTTGCCGTAGAGTTTGAGCTCTGCATGACCTGTGGCGTCTTCGGTGTCTGGGACATCCTCAGTTTCTCACAGTCACCTTTAGGGCAGGTCCCAAAGCAAAAGATTTCTGCCCCTCTACTGCATATCTCTCCTTCCTTCCCTGTGTTTTCTGTTCCTGGAGGATAACATCAACTTAGAAGGATTATTTCTAAGCATATTACTATGCTTGACACAAGCTAGGCTCATCTGGGAAAAGGGAACCTCAATTGAAACGCTGCCCCCCTCAGACTGGCCTGTAGGTGAGTCTGTGGAACATTTTATTGATTACTGATTGATGTGGGAGGGCCCTGTCCACTGTGGGTGGTAGTACCCCTGGCAAGGTGGTCTTGGGTTGTATACAAAGCAAGCTGAGTGACCCATAGATCACAAGGCACTAAGCAACATTCTTTCATGGTCTGTGTCTGAGTTCCTGCTTTGGTTCCCTTCAATGATGGACTATGATCAGTCATGTAAGCCAAACAAACCCTTTCCTCCCCAGTTGCTTTTGGTTACACGGTTGTATTAAAGTGACAGAAAGCAAAGTAGGAAAGTTACATTCTACCTTTCCTCTGCTGTGTCTCGTACTGAAACCAGGTAATTAAAACCCTATAGTAGTTTGAAAGCATTTTTGAGATTTTTAGTTTAAGCTTAAAACTATGGAAGTGGAATGCAAATTAAAAATAGGATTCTTAAACCCTATGTCAAATATCTACTATTCTGAATTTCTTGAACAGACTCATGTTTAAGTATAGAATAGAATTAAAAAAGAAAGATTTTCATACCCTTCTATAATGCCAGTGTTCCAGTAAAGTCTCCACAGAACCGTAACTTTGGAGGATTGCTCTTAGATTCAGTCTTTCACAATTGAAACACATGCTCTACACCCTAATTCTCACTATTTGAAACCAAAGGAAATGAAAAGGAAAGAGTTTTGTGAGGCAGAAGGAGCTGTGCTCACTGATGGCCCTTTGGTAACCTCTGTGAATCAGAGTTTAAAAAGATGTCTCTCTTGGTTATACCTCATGAGATTCCAGGTTTGTGAGTGCTGTTCATTTTGGAATGAAATAGAATATTTTTCAAACTATTGGCTCACACTTAAGTGATATATTTTTATTTGACATACAAATGAGACTGCTCCTATTTAATAATTTACATTAGTTTCCTGGCCTTAAAATTTAGTCTTCAGTGTTTTTTTCCTCACAATTTTCGACATTACTAATAACCTCCTGTAGCAACCATGGTCCCTTCGCTTTCCCCAATGTGATATATTTATCATCTATTACACAAACCTCCTCTTCTGCTTCTTTCCTGTGTACCACCAGCTCTAACATCTTAAATTTTCATTTGACATACTGCTTACTTAAATTATTTCATGTGTGTTCCCATCCATGGAAATTCATTTTTGTGTGACATAAATCCCTACCCTATTCTATTTCACAGTAATAAAACTTTATACTGAATTGCCTGAGAGATAGGTAACCAACCACGCAGTTTAAATTAAGTGCAAGATACACATGTTTGAATATTCTGCTTTCTGTCTAAGATGTGTAGAGACAGGTCCTGCTTGTATTTGAGCATTCTGTCATCTTTCTCAAACTGGTATTCTTGCTTAAACCAAAGAACAATTTTCTCACTTTGAGTCAAAAGTAACGTCTGCTTTGCACAAAAGGCACAGTTATGAAATAATCTGTGTGTTAAGTAACTCTCCCCTAAACAATCATTACAGTCGGTGCAGTCTCAAAGCGGCTGCCTCATGACTTGAGCACATGCCAGAGATGAAGCCTCATCCTATGTGGGGTGTCCTCATTGAGGGCTGTTCCTCTGCACCTTTAACACTTTCCATGCCTTGCTCAAGTTAACCTTTGCTCGTTGCCATAGCCATGGTAAATACCCTGTTTATTGGATTTTATTAGCATTTTAAATTTTGACATTTGGAAAAGCACAATCCTCCTTTTTCATTCTGTCATTTCTTAATGTACAAGTGTCCAGGCTCTTTCCAATTTTAAATTTCTCTCTCCTAGCTTCAGAAGATTGTAATTTTGGAAAGTTGCAATTATTCTGCTACTCCATGGCTAGAACGTATCAATTCTTATGACAACATTTTGGTCAGAGGCATTATTCATACAATTGAAGCATCAGCATTTTAGTTCCACATATTTTGTGGAACTCTTGCATATTTAAGCGAAATGAATTTTGGTATGAATCACCCAGTTAATGAGGTGGATTTTCCACCATTTTTGGTGCTACAGAAATAATAATGTTGAGATTATTAAGCACTGTGGAGTTTCCCAAGTGCTTCCAAGCACACAGTGCTATCTGACTTTCAGCGTATGTTAATAGCATCCATTGTAGACACTGGGACAGGTACACAAGGCACTTACTTTAACCACATGTCTACTGCAATGCTAGAGCAAACTCCCTTTCTACAGTTCTTTTCACCATGCTACATCTGTGCTGTTTACTTACCCTTACATAGTTATGCATCTCTATTAGATTATGCCCACCCAAGCAGTTCCACACAGCCCTACAGAGACTAGGAACCACATCAGCACATTGAGCCAGCCACCATTGTTTATGTAGACCCTAATGAGACCCTACCATGTGTCTGTCATGTCTCCTATGCTATCTTCATCTTCTTTTGTATGCAAACAGTCTTTAAAGAATATATTACAAATATTACTAGTATTTGGAAGAAGGCATTTTGTCCATAAGTAGAGGTATGGGAAAATCAGGAGTGTGACTTGAGAGAAACTGAGAAATGAGATAGACTCAGAGCTCCTCATGGTCAGGCAGCATCTGATCCACAGTGATCACATAAACAAGGACCAAAGTGGCTCTTGGGGGAGGCCAACCAAGGGACACAAATAGCGTTTTCACATCCTTGTGCAGGCTGCAGTGGCTTAGGACTGCTGCAAGCTAGACATTTTGTTCCGTTCCAATAGATCTGTGTTCCTGGAGCCACATCTCCACTCTACACACTAATCACTTCTCTAGGTGAGCTTAAGTACCTAATTATTAAGAGCCCTCCAAATTTCTAGTGTCATCTTCAAAATAGTTAGTGCCCTTTCTGTCCCATTTGCCCCCTGTGCTTGGTACTGAATCAGTATAGCAAATATCCTTAATGAAGAATCATGATACAGGGTTAAATTCACAAATTAAGCAATTCCGTTAGTTTTTATGTCAATTCCTTTTATCTTTGAATCTCTACTTCCATTTGCTTAAAATCCATCCCACTGTGAAACTAAAAACACAACGCTACCATGATGATTCAAAGAGGACAATTGAACCCTAGGACATTTTCAAATTCTTGCTACCTGTAAGCTCTTGCATATAGCAGTGTATTACCTGGCTTCAGGGGACTAGCAGGAAAATACATTATCAGATTTAACACTAATCTTTAGAATCCCAGATTTAATTCCTGTCCAGGTTAAATGCCCTTTTCATTATTACAGTAAAAATACAAAAAATTGATTATAACCATTAATGGAGATTTAAAATATTAACTTCAATCACTTTAACCCAATATCTATAATTAAATGCAAAAAAGCTAAGTTAATGTAATGTTAAGGCTGAGCTTCTAATTCTACAAACGTCATGAAATTTAAAATCAAGGTTTCTGGTACCACCCTCTCATTTAGACAACAGTCAGTCCTTGAATGCTTTTCTACAATATATGTGTAATTTACATGTGTGACTTACAGTTCCTGGGGAAAATTTAAAACATGGCAGACTCGGATTG
Source organism: Acomys russatus (assembly GCF_903995435.1). Classification (NCBI taxonomy): domain Eukaryota; kingdom Metazoa; phylum Chordata; class Mammalia; order Rodentia; family Muridae; genus Acomys; species Acomys russatus. The sequence goes on along the minus strand of NC_067144.1, from coordinate 26,988,549 downwards.
AACTTGTGAATGACTACTCAGAACATAATGTAATCAACAATAATCAACATAAATACAATTTATGTCTCAGTTGAATGACTAACACATGCCTGTTCAACAATTTGCCGATTTCCCCTACAAATTCTTTAACATGGTCTTCTGATTAAAACTAGCCATTGTTTGGAAAAGAAAAGGACATCTACGTAATGAACAAAACAAGCATTCTGTGGGCTATGATAGATTGACTTGTTCCTTCAACACACAACAAAAGAATATTCGTGTGGAAATAATATTTAAGAGATTAATGCAGACTATGTATTTATGTTTGTAGGTGCATCCTATAGACAATCAAAGGCTTTGTGGATGGGCAGAGAGGGACACAACTCTTATTAAAGGTACTTACTGTAAGCCAAGGTGACTGCCAGCAAACTGCTTAACTAACGGCTTTGCACATTTTTATTAAAGTTACAGTACCCTGACCCATATGCTAGCACAAAGACAAAGCATGTGCAGGAAAGCCACCAATCAGCTTACACTGTAGGGCTGTTATGGAGGTTAAATGAGTAATGTATATTACAAAGGTTCTAGCAAGTTCTTCTGGGATTTATGATACTATATCAGCTATCAGTACTAGAAAAGGAACACCCACAATTTAATCATCATTTGGTTGTCTCTAGAGGTTTCCCGGGGGGGGGGGGGGCGGCGGTGGGGAACTTGACTATTTAATATTCATTTTATTGAAAAGTACAGGAGGACTTTTTCATTTATTTATTTATTTATTTTTTGATTTTGGCATCATTTATTTATTTTTTGTTCTTATGTTTCAAGTAATTACATTTGCTATAAACGTTTTGAACCATGGGCTATAAAGATGGCACAGCCAATAACTCCACTGCCTTGCTAACTCCACCCTGAGGACCTGAGTCCCACCTGCAGCACCCATGTAAAAGCTGGGCATAGTGGGGTTCTACTGTAATGCCAGCGACACAGAGATAGGATGCATACATTAGTTTACGGTTTATCACAGAGTGCCACATATGGTCAATATACGACAGATCAAGGTCTATCAGTTAACCCTGAAAACAAGTGAGTTAAAGGGTGCTTGAATAGTGGGTATCATGTTAATATTTTTTTCCAAGTTTTATGAAACATTTGTGTCTGAATTGGAAATGCTTGAAAAATTCTAGTCCAACATGCAATTTTGAAAGAAAGCTATAAATCATAAATTTAAGGGCATAAAGAGAAAATGCCACCTCAACCATAGCTATAATAATAACTACTAAGCACATTCTGGCAGGAATGAATAAAAATGGCCATGTCTGCTATGGATGGCTGGTGCAGAGCCCAGGAGGTAACCAGGTGAGGAAGCGGCTGAAGCAGGATTAGCCTTACCTGGGAGGACCCCATTCCACAGAGGAGCCAGCTTGTTGGGGTGTCAGCAGTGAGGATGGAGGTGGGCAGGGAAAAGGAAGGAGCTTTTCATATGAAAGCAACTACTTTAGCTGTGGAATGAAAAGAAGAAAGCTGCCCCTGCCAACAGTAATCTCCTTTGAGGCCTGGCAGGCTGGCACACAGTAGCTACATGTGATCTAGCTACTTGCTTTTTGCCCCCTCTGGTGTGAGGTGCACAGGTGTGGCTTGGTGGAGGCAGATCCACCAGAAGAACAGGCAAACTCCTTTCCAAAGATACAAGTACTAGTTCTGTGAGGCTGCTGTTTAATCGGCAATTTAAAGCCCAGATCCTGGCACTCTCACAGTTAGGACTTGTTCTTGGGAGTTGTACAATACAGCCAAGTGATAAAGGGACAGTAGGAAGCCATAGAAAGTGTCAATGACAACTGACACCAAAACCAGAAACAAACGAAAAACTTAAAACATGTGATCTCTACAAAAACATACAGCCATTGTTTTCCTGAGTCCTATTGGTTTCTTATGTTAATTCAGCGGTATGTGGATGAGGTTTCTCTGAAGACAGAGGGGCAACTGGATGAACGTGCAGAAGATCACATAGGGAACTCAAAACTACATCCACTCATGCCAGAGCCGTTTCAAACAATTTTGGGTTCTGAACAAGGACTACATTGATTTATGCTGGTTAGTTTTTGTCAACATGATACAAATTAGAGTCACTTTGGAATAGAAAATGTCAACTGCAGAATTTCCTACATCACATAGATGCGAGAGGGGGAATTTCTTGATTGCTGGTGGTGTGGGAGGATCCACTCCACCTGGTGGTGCCACTCCTGGGCAGGTGGGTGTGCGCTACATACAAAAGGCGGCTAAGCAAGGCAGAGAAACAGGCCAGTCAGTAACATGCCTCCATGGTTTCTGCCTCAGTCTCTGCCTCAATTCTCTGAAGGATGAGCTGTGAACTAAAATAGCCCGTTATCTCCACAAGTTGCTTTGGGTCAGTGTTTTATCACAGCAACAGGGAATCAAAGTAGAAAAAGTATAAAACTTTTAGCTAATATGAATTCTCTTAGGAAATAAGATTTTTGTAGCATGAATAAAAGCAAGCAAGCAAACAAACAACCCCAAAACTACAGCTTTCTAATCCAAAGACTTATCTAAACTTATTCCAGTATGTTTTAATCTAAGATATACTTTTAAGACCAAGCAAAACTAAGGATTTCAACAGGTAGGAAACAACAAAGAGCAATGGCTATTTTTCTGAGGAAAAAAGGAGTTTTCTTTCTAGAATACTTCAAATCAAATGCTTTTAGATTCTTTAAAGATTTTATACAAAAATTACCATTGAGAGTAAGCATAAAAATTTCTGGAAATAGGTAAAACTGTTCATTTCTCTTCTTACTTTGGGAGCATGGTAAAATCAAATGATAGAGAAATTACATGTGCTGACTATGCACTGAGCACTGTCCATGTTTATGGTATTGCACTAGTTGGGTAGGGAACATGGGGGCTCTACTTTTGTCTCACAGTTATGAACAATACCTTTCCCCCCTCTTATCCTGAGGGAAAGACTACCCAGAGCTGGGCTTAGTGGGTTTGGTTTTAGAGATTAATTAAATTTAGAAGAGTGATAGGTGTGGTGGCTCACACCTTTAGTCACAGCACTCAGGAGGCAGAGGCAGGCTGATTAATTTGAGCTTTAGGTCAGCCTGGTCTACAAAACGAGTCCAGGACAGCCAGCCAAGGCTACACAGAGAAACCCTATCTCAACAAAACAAAACATTTACAAAAATGCTAATTTAAATCTCATTTCATTCAAAACTTTTGAAACAGTGTTTTATTTAAATCATTTAGATGATTGTTCACCAATTACCCTCTTGCTGAAATGCCAAAATGTGTCAACTAGAGCCATTTTTTAAAAAATCATTAAAACAAATCAATAAAAAATAGTGCTTAAAAAAGGGCTCATCACCCAAAGCCAATAACAATACCTGTCGTGTTGTTTAAACCTGACTGTCTCATGTAAAGGGTGCCTCTCAGCTATATGAAATATCCCAACTTTGACTCTTTCACTCCTTCTATATTACTTAATGCCAAAATATGGAAGACAGTATCTTTAGAAACTATTTTTACTCTAACAATACATTCAGAAGAATGACTACTTATTTCATGGTCATGAAGAAACCCTGTCACAAAACTGAAATGAAATGGCTCATGAACTTGATGCATGTACTGAAATATAACAGTTCTGCTCACATCTCTTCTTTCTCCTTGCTATGGCATTGCAGATATACATTCTTGTATATGAAGAAGGGAAAAACCTACTTTGAGTATTTGTGCTTCTGGCTAACCTAGTCAAATAAGAATAAAACTTTCTGTTTCTGGATCCCATAGAAGAATAATCCTCAGATTTTGCATATAACTAAAAAGAGCTGTTACTGCCTTTAGGGTGTGCAGGGTAAGAGCCATTATTTCTTCAAGGTGATTTGAAAATTGCCCTTCCCAAGACTTCCTGTCTCCCACATAAAGTACCATTTGTGTTCCATTTTATAGTTTGTAAAAATGCTTTCACATGCATTGCATTGTTCAGTTAGAGGCAGCACTGTGTGGAGATTAAGAAGACTAGCATTGGTACCCCAGCTCCAGAATGTTTACTAAAGCAACTACTAGCTGTATACTGTGGAGGGGCCACCTCCCAAGCTAAGCGTCAGCTATTCTCATTTGTAAACAAGCACTGACTGATTCCTGCCTTGTAATAAGGTAGTGATTAGCAATAATGCAGGCGGAGCGTCCATGCTATTAACAACCATGGCAGGGATAATAAGGACTTCTCAGTAGTCTGTTTCAACTCACCAGGCTGGAAGCAGAGGGTCTTCACAGTGACTTTAGAATACACACAACAAGCATCCAGTTAGAATAACAGCCTCTTCAAATCTTAAATCTAAACCATCTTCCTAAAATGGTTCTTTACTTCATGGCAAAAAAGAAAACCTTTAATACACTTTCAGGGGAAAAGAGTTCATGATTTGGAACAAGATGTAAAATTTAATTCTAGGTCTTGTCTAGCCCTGAAACTAATTCTCCTGCAGTGCTCTTTGCTTCCATCAGAGTTTATTTGGTGGGCTCAAAAGAAGACTGGAAGGGGATTTCTTTACACAATCGCTGTCCCTTTGGACCCAAGTTTCTAAAGTTCACAAGCACCGAGCATATCTTTTGGGTCTCACCCCTACTTTCAGAAGTATTGGTAATTTTCGAACACTAGGCTGTCACAGCTAGAACACACTGGAACATTTTACATTTGTTTCTCAGGTTAGTCTCTGGCAGCTAATTCAGTCATGCTAATTCATCCTGTATACTTACAAATTCAGACTCTAGCCTATGTGAGATGCATCTGATGTGCTCATTAGAAGATAAACTCATTTGGATTTTATAACAACACCAGATAATTGTTACCATTGCTGTGATATGACACCGTGACCAAAGCAACTTAGGGAGGAAAGGGTTTATTTCAGCTTACACTCAGGTCATGCTCCATAACTGAAGGAAATCAGGCAGGAACTCAAGGCAGGAATCTGAAGACAAGAACTGAGGCAGAGGGCATATAGAATTGCTGCTTATTAGTTTGCTCCTAATGGTATGCTCAGTTTGTTTTCTTAAACACCTTAGGACCACCTGTTTAGGGGTGGCACCATTCATAATGGGATGGACTATCCCACATCAATAATTAATTAAGAAAATGGCCCTACAGGCCAATCTTAAGGAGGTGTTTTCTCAATTGAGGTTCCTCTTTCCAGTTAACTCTAGTTTATATTGAGTTGGCCAAACACACAAACAAACAAACCAACAAACCACAAACAACCATAAAGCTACCTTCCTTCCTTCACTGAGTGGTGAATCAGGTTCACTGTCTAAAATTTCTTGTTTGTTCAGGCAATATATGTTACTTTCTTTGCATGTTTGAGGCCCCTCTGCCCGTAAAAAATTCAGTAGGAGTCCTGAGTGCTTTACCTGTTCCACTAATGTTCTGAATATCCTGCTCTGTATTAGCAGGCTACACATGAGTTCCTTTGTAACATACAACTGTCATTTTAAAAATGGAAAGCGGAGAATATAAATGTGTCAGTGGTAAACTGTGGCCATTGAATCCCAGACAAGTAAGCAAACATTTACTAAAGAAATACTCTGTGGAGAATTCACCATCATACTTAAGTAGATACCCTCTGATCTCTGAAGATGTTTACAATTTTTGCTGTGAGTTAGGGAAACAGGACACCTACACAGGCTAAACTGCTTAACAAAGATCAAAGACAGAGGGATACAAAGAGTATGCAAGGATGTCAGGATAGGGAATAGGATAAGAAAAAGAACCTTCAATGGAGTACTTTATGGAGGCAAAGAGTGTTACAGATGGAAGAAGAGCTTAACAGGCATGGAAAAGAAAAGGGCAAGCCAATTGACTTCTCTAAAGCTTCAAAAATGTGGCAATGAAAAGCAAAGGAGAACTGCAGGTAGACAGAGATGTATGAGGAGCCAACTCAATTGCCTCCCAGAGATCACCAAGATTTATTCAATAAAGCTTCATTCATTTCTTTGTAGGGGAAACAGACGCTGATGGACACCTTGAAACTGAAACCAAGGCCAAGAAAAGAATGGTGGGAATGATGGGCGGGAATAATTATTTTAAATCACTGAAAACAGAGGTCTGTGAGAACATCTTAAGAGAAGAGTGGCCTATTTTCAGTGGTCTGGAAGGCAGGTAAGGGCTACTTTACTCTTCAATGCCTAGCTTGGGAGTCTCTGAAAAGACAGAGAAGAGACCAACTAAAGAGATATTGTTGGGAGAGAACATCAGAATTAGTGGTTGGCTGAAAGGACATGAAAGACAAAAGAAAAAGTGAACTTTAAGTTAGTCCTAGTGCTGAGACCAGAGGGAAGAGCACCACAGAAAAGAAAATGGATGTCCACAGAAGAAGAGGCTTTGAACTGTATGTGTGTGTGTCTGTGTGTGTACAACTCTTTAGACCACAAACACACAAAAATGAGAATAATGGTTTTATTACATTATATACAGCCTGCATTTTATTCACTTAGCTAATTCTTTTCCATACATGGTGTACAATAAGACCATGTATAGGGTTTACAATAAGGAAGCAAAAATTCTGTCACTGAATGGAAAGTATCTTAAATCTTTACTACATTTTTTCATTTTTATGTCGGTTTTGTTGTTTGTAATTCGGAGGCCACTGACACAGTAGTGTTTTCATTAGTGACAGATGTGCCTTCTCAATATGACTGAGAATCAAGTAATTTCTCTTAGTGTACTTGCATATCTTTTTTCTTAAATAGCATTTATGCATTTGGATGAAGCCAGTAACTGAGATGCTTTCGGGTTACACTGCATTAGTTTCTACGCAGCTCCACCTTAATTGGAGCCCTCAGTATTTCCTGGAAGAGGTGTATGTGCACATGCATATTCTGTGCTTCACTCATATTTTGGTATTAGGGATATGGTATTTAAACCATAGTTTTATTTTGGCATCCATTGTGCTTAGAAGCGAAAGGAAAAGGAAAAAACACACTTATTTTGCAAAAGTACCATGTAGGAGCTCAACGGCATGGTACCCGTTGGTCCTCAGTTGAGGTTAAATGAAAAATTTCACCTCAACAAACATAAAACTGAGCTTTCACACCATCTCACTGTCAAGGTGTATTGCTTACATCTAAAAAAGAGCTCAGGAGATCACTTAGCAATAGAAATAAGTGCATCTATGAGGACAGAGAGTGGGATATGACTTTCTCACGTACTCTGGTGCCTCACATTTGACCATGTCCCCTGGAGGGGGAGACCTGGTGGCACTGAGAGGAAGGACAGCAGGTTACCGAGAAGAGACTTGATACCCTATGAGCATATACAGGGGGAGGTAATCTCCTCAGGAACAGTCATAGGGGAGGGGAATAAGGGGAAAAGGGGAGGGAGGGAAGAATGGGAGGACACAAGGGATGGGATAACCATTGAGATGTAACAAGAATAAATTAATAATAAAAATTAAAAAAAATATATCAAATTTAAAATACATGGTGGGACTGTTTTGCATATTAAGAAACAGCAAAATCAGGGGGCAAAAACATATATAATAGCCTAACCTCTTTATGATGTGTAAGACCTAAAGCCTACTTTGAAGAAAAAGTAACAATGGATAAGAAAATAATTTCCTTATAGAGGTTATAGAAAAAAGAAGTAAAGAAACAAAAACACTTCGTATATGAAAGTATTAGTGTATTTCTGATCTCTGGCTACTGAGAAAATATGAAGCATGACAATTCATAGTTATTTTATTAATGGTAAATGCTCCTCTTTGCTCAAGGAAATGAAATCCTTTAGGCCATTTCACTAGACATCTATTCTGCTAAGTCATATTTTTGTGTTCATTTTTATATAGTCCCATTCAGTAGCCTTTATCATTTTAAATGAGACCCTGTTCTTACCAAGACATCTTATGCATTAATTATGATTAAATACATTATTTGCAATCTGTTTGGTGCTGACTTTGTAGTGCAAGATACAGTAGAATGGGGGTAAATGCACGTGAAGACCCCACCAGTCCTGTATTTCTACTTGTACTTCTAAGACAAAAATTAATGATAAAAATGTTTTTCAGTGTTTAATATGTATCTCTGTTGCTGATCATTTTCAGCATGATGCTATAAGTACCATGATGGCTCCTCCTATTTCCTATCTAGATAGGATAGTTCATTCTCGGTTATTGAGTCATTTACTTTTTAAAAAAATAAATTGGACTTTCACACAGAATGTTGCTCTAGTTATGACACAGAGACAACTTAGTAATGTCCTTTGAGACTTTTCTCTCCTTCCCACTTATATTTGAAATAATTATTGTGGGAAAATTCTTTCACAGAAAACTGCAGGCAGGGTTTATTTTACAAGTTACAAGTTGACACTATATATATAGTTTGTTTGTAGTGATGTTATATTTTTGGCAACCCTGGTAGTGAAAAGTCCACTTTATACCAAATGTTATCCTTGTTTGAGAAGTTGCCCCAACCAATCTATACCATGTTACCATTAGACTGTACATCTCAGCTTCCTTCCTATAACTCTGCCTTCTGTTATCTCATTTTCTTTTCTGATCACGTTTGATCCTATTTTCCTTATGTGATCACAATACCTCCTCAGTATTTTTTTGGTTCAGTGCTAAGTTGTCATACTTTTCATAGTTTTCATGCTGTCTTGCATAGAATATATACATTAACCAAATTGACCTACATTTACCAGAGATAAAGGGAAGTCTAAAATGCAAGCTGATTTGTAGCCAGCTTTGAGGAGTGATGAAGCCAGACAAGATTGCCATTCTTCAGTGGTATTTCCTCTTCATTTATAGAGGAAGTCTTGAGGACAATAGATCAGTAAGTGTGCTGTTTTAGCTCTGAGTAACATTTTTGTTCCTGTGCCTTTGCATGCTTCATTCACTATACAGGAAAAAGTTCTGAGTTCCTATTTTCTGGTCTCATTCCTGATTTCTTTATTTTTTTAAGTTTGTGAATTTATTCTTCATTTTAAAGGTAATAATTTATTACCTTTAATGAGCTTTTAAAGAAAAAGAGAATTTGCCGTAGATGATACTTACATGAAATAAAGAAAGTTTATAGAGTCACAATATTTAAAAATCATATTGATTATATTTCTAACTTTGAGCAGAACAGTGTCTTTTTATTTATCAGTCCATCATTCTGTAAGTAATACAAGGAAGTCTAAGCAGCATTCCTGTTTACCAGAAAGAGCATCAGTTTTGGTAACTGTGTTTACTGAGTACCTACTGGGTACTAAGAAACACTATCAAAGTCCTTATACTTAAAGAATTATACACATTAGAGGGATTAGACAAAGCTATAGTTATGTGAACTTAGCTTCAAGTTCCATGAAAATATCGGGTGGAGTTGCTGGTGAGGGCGGTTAGGGGAAGAAGTGAGGTCTTTCATTTCACGGGGCAGGTGAAGAGCTAGGGCTTCATAAAGGATGCACCCCTCTAAGGAAGACCTTATTTGACAGGTGGAAATGAAGCTACAGATGGAGATAAGAAGATACTTGAAGAAAAGATTGTTGATCAAACTTCAACATTCAGGGTTGGTGAGATTGCTCTGTGTGTAAAGGTAACTGCCACACAGTCTGAGGACCTGAATTTGATCCCTGAGACATGCACACACACATACATATACACACACATACAAACATACTATAATAAACAAATAAATGTAATTAAGAATTTTTAAAGTGGTATGTCCAGATAAACATGCTTTTATGAATATCAAGGATAACATTTCAGTTTCTATTTTTTACAAACAGCTGTAGAAGTTGTAAATTATCATGTGAGAGTCAATAAAATTATGTGCCTCACTTATAAGACACATAGATCCTTAGGTCAGAAAGCATGTGAGGAGATGTGCAGCTGTGAATAGATGCACCCTGACTATGACCTAGACCTTTCTCTAAACTTGTCCATATGGTCCTTGAGGAAAGAGAGCTTGTAAACATCATATTGTTTAGGAACACTTTTAATTCTATAAATAACCTCCTCTTCTGTAAAAAACAAAGAGTTTCTAGACATTCTGGTATGCAGTCACTTCACATAGCTTTACTGTTTTCTTATTATTTGTCTCTGTTTAAAGTTCTCTGTGAATTCCTACCAAAGGAGATAACATTGTGGACTAAGAAACAGTGCAAAAGAACCAGACAATAGTACTTTTGAAAACATTTTTTGGCATGGCTATTTCCACGTTTTTTTCCTACACTCATTTAGCAGCCAATCTTCCTTCACCACCACCATGATAGACAAATGACAAAGACTCAGTAAACCTTCCTAGATTTGTTTCATAATAACCACAAATCAATAGGAAATGATAACACTAGGAGATATTTCCCCTGAAAGATATTTCTAAATGAGATCTTTATAGTTTATTCCTCAGTTATAAATTTTGTGACCCCCCCCCCCGACAAAAATATGTTTCTGTTGTGGCCATTGTCTTTTACATTAAGCAATTTGATTTATGCTTGTCATAAAAGCAAAAACCAAAACCAAACATTACAATCTCTGGAGTTTGGTAGAGTAAGATACAGCTGGCCAAAATGGGCAAGTACTCTACATGGTTCTAGATGTTTGTCTATTTAGGACCAACGTGAAGACTTGGCATTTGTAAACCACGAAGTTGTGACAGTGATTTTGTGGATTTTTTTTTTTTTTTGTCCTTAGAAGTAAAACATGATTATAAGAAGAAAGATTTATACTTCTTAGGTTCTGTGACCCCATCAGCAACACCTTTGTCCTGGTAGAATTAACACAGTGTGCAAGTTTAGGATTGGATAGACAAGAAAAGAAGGCGAATGTAGCCCATTCACTCCCCTGGGAGGTTATGCAAAACAGCTTCCCCATTCACAGTGTGATGATTCATCTTCCTTATTCCCACATAAAGTAAGTTGCTCAAAACACTCCCAAAAGGCTTGAGTCTTTCTCTTTAGAAACATAGAGATGAATGCATGATGTAGCAGTTGGTATCTCCTGGCAAACTGTAATATTGCACTGATAAGTTCCCAAAGAAATACTAAGGTAGCCATAGTGTTAGGTATGTTTCTATCTTTGTCAGCTTCACTAGGATTTGAAGATGAGGGTCACAGCTAGTTTATCCCTTTTGGTTAGAAAGCCTTTACAGATGAAGCCATCATTTTCATTATTCTATTTCTTCCTGTCTCACTAGAGTGTCTTTCTAAAGCCAACCAAGGACTACTTTAGTGAAATATTAAAGACAAGGGATGCCTGAAATCATTAAAAGCAGCAAAGCTTTCCCTTAGCACATGTCCTTTTCTCTGTAAGGAGATGAGGTAATATATAATCTCCTTCCTATGTTGCTACCACAAGAGCAATTTGGGGGGAGGAAGAGCTGCATTTCTGAGAGTGAAATCCCACTGCATATATGAGGATAGATTCAGAAGGGCGTATCGTCAATATGCTCATTTCACAATTGGTCTCTTTGCTCAGAACAGCACTGTGGGCACACCAAGACTTTCCACCTTCAAAGTAAGACTGAAAATTACTTCCACATTGATAGCCTGTCTGATGAAGAAGAGGAGAAAAAAGGAAAGGAGGTTCTGCTGGTGAGAGGGGATGCTCTTCTCATATGGTTTGTATACACATTTCTATTTGAGCATCTTCCTGGCGCATCTGTAATAGGAGGTGTAATCTGGACAGACAGCCAATTGCTTATATAGAAGATATGGATTAATTAAATATCTTCCAGTACCGATAGACCTCTTGTACCTTCTTAATACCCCAATAGGCCTTTCAAGTAGAAAGAGCCGTCCTGAAGGATGGGAGTTTGCACTTGCCAAGGCAATCAGTGCAAAAGTGTAAATTAGAAACTAGTCACCACATCCTCTCTGGATCCAGTGGCAGTTGTGCCTCAGAGTTTATGTTGAAACATTCATTCTTATGAAGTATCTGTCACTGTAGTCAGCACCAGTTTAAGAAATCAAACACTAGTTTCTAATTCCAGCTTTAAAAACACCTAGAGAGAAGGAAGAACAGAGAAAGCAGAATCAATAAAGGCCTGTATTTTCTTTTTTTTTTTTAGAAAGCTGGTTTTGGACCAGCAGGATGGCTCAGTGGTAAAGGCAATTGCTGCCAAGCTGATGCGTGGAGTTGGATCCTTGGGACCCATATGATGAATGGAGAAAAAAGGCTCCCAAAAGTTGTATTCTAACACCCACCCTGTCATGGCACGTGCGCACACACCCACATACACAGAGCAAATAAATAAGTAAATAAAATGTAAATTGAAAACTGAAATTGTCATTGTAATTTCCTGGACAAAATCCAAGAAGTGATCAGGTCTGCCACACAAGGCTATTCCTAGGTTCCATCATTGCACATTTTGCGCTGAAGTCTCTCACATAACTGAAGGGGCTCGAGAGAAGAAAATGAACTTGACAATCACAGTGCAACCCAAACTCATCCTGATTCTTCTTGTCACTTTTTAATTCAATGCAGATGGTATGAATAGGGTGTTTACTGGCTGCAGGTAATACCTCCATTGTAGATAGTGGTGATGGACAGAATCTCATGCCTGTTGACATCCTCACATCTCAGCACTTATGCATGCCTATCACCAACTGCTTTGCAGCACGTACAATACCATGTCAGCCTGCTTTTCCCACAGGATTTATGCCTGGAACATTTGGATCTTGCAAGCTCACATGTGAGTTGCTCTGACTGCGGCCCTTACTGCCCATATGCATAGACAGTTGAAACGTGATCTAACGGTGCTTGCTCTAAAAGGAAAGTGTAATCTGTTTAAATATCCAAACACTTCTCTTCCCAGGTACCATTATTCATCACAACTGTCAGTGCTTCTGTGGAGAGTAATGACCCTCAGGCAGGGGATAATGCTCCATAGGGGACTTGAGAATACCACTGCCTGGCGTAGAAACAGAGTGGTTTTCAGTGGCATGGGTATGCCCATCATGAAAGGCCTGCACTTACTGACTAAATTACAAGTGGCTGTTTACCCAGTTCAAAATAAAGCCAAGGTTAGGCAGCCACAGACCCTGCTGACTTTAATTGTCCTAGACATGCTAGCAATACATTTGGACCTGTCAGAAAGAAAGATTCAAGCAGCTTGAAACTGGAAAGCTGGACCATGGTTGTTCAAAGTTACATTGAAGACAGCACAGGCATTGCTGCTGTTCATTCCTCATTCCTTTTTATTCCTATCAATGGAAGGCAGCGATATCCCACACCCAATATAAGCACATATAAAGAGAAGAGAGTGACACGTAATGGGATGGTAACGCCTGTGTCCTTCCTGGAGCTCCTCTTCACTGGGTTTGTTCACGTTCAGTTTCTAAGATAGTGTGTGGCATAAACTCAAAATTTACAAGTATTTCTTTATTTAGTAAGTTTTGACTTTTGTGTTTAAATCTTCACCTTCTTCCTAGTTGATGTCATTTACTGTCAAGCACCTTCACCATAGGACCCCTATCACGGTGACAGCTCCATTCCAAACTACATCCAGGACTTGTAGCAACTGTATCATCTTCCTAGATTTCATATTTCTACAGTTATTTTCTAATGATTTTTAATTTTGTTTTTGTAAATAACCAAGTAACAGCAAACATGTAATGAATAAACCTAATTTTTGAAAATTCTGGTACCTTTAATCACATTTTTGATACTTTTTTCATTTAAGGTTGTAGTGATAGTATAAACCATACAAAAAATAAAAAGCGTACTTCAGGTCATGGCATCTAAACAAATGATTGTTCTACTATGAAAACTGTCTTTCAACCTGATATATAAATGAAGGTGATGAAAATGTTTTAGACTGATTGATTTAATTTCAACAAAATTTACTAATGAATGACCCTTATGAAATTATTACAGTTAGGAAGTCCTTCTTCATTTAAAAGTGGTCTATGCCTTTGTCAGTTCACAGTAGTGCCCAACTTAGCTATGTTTTAGCGTTCACAATATTCTGAATATATCTTTAATGATGAGACTAGACACTTTCCTGGGAATAAAAACCTTATAATTGGATAGATCCTAATAATTAATGAAATATACCAATGAGATAATGAAATCGGGAGCTCTTAGTACACTGGTGTGGAGGAAGAAATCTTTTTGAGTATTAGGAATGTTCTAGAAAACAATAAGAAACATCAGATAGTGAACTGAACAAAACGACCTTTGGTGTAAGGCGTCAGCTAGAAATGTCAATCCAGTTCAGGGCTTGGTACAAAGAGACATTGTGTCTTTGAGCAGAGAGATATTAAGTCACCTGATAATGCTCTTCTGGAAGAATGTATTATGATTTAGACACTTTTATTACCCCAAAGATGTAGACAAATGGGGAAGATGAACAATCCGTTGTATTGGGGGGGTTTCTGATGAACTACTATGAAGCATACTGCTTAAAGGGTTTTGTGTTCTTCTCAGCTTTGACATGATCTCAGTGGGAACACTCACTCTTGAAATGTAGGTAGGAGAACTTACGTTCTGCTGGCCAGAGCAAGGGCAGTTTGAGAACTGAAGGAAGGGTGAGTGTTTCAGATTTTAGGAGAACCTGGAGAAGCTGGAGGGTAGGGGACCCAATTATAAGATTTTTCAACTTTGATACCTGCTCCCAATAGCTAGTTGTTAAGCCTTCACTTAAACTAAGCTGAGCGTATCGGGTGCTTGCAGTTTATTTTTATATACAATACCTGCTGATTTTGATCTGTAGAATAAGGCTATTCCTTGACAGTACACTGCTACATTCACGTTTCCCTGGAAGTCTACAAGGTCATTCTGGGACATCTAATAGTTTAATGAAATCCCACATCCCCCCTTTAACTTATTTATTTACTTTACATCCTGATTGCAGCCCCTCCTTCCACCTCTCCTCCCAGTCGCCCGACACTCTTCCTCCTCCCATTTTCCTCCCCCATTCTCCTTAGAGAAAGGGATTCCCCCCAAGCCAACATCACTTTAGAGCTAAGTTACTCTTAGCTCTAATGAAGTTTCTTATGTCTACAATCCTGGTACAGTAACATGTAATCTTAGCGATGCCCTTTGGAAAAGGCACAAGCCATTTTCTTTTGAATGATTATCTACCTGTATTGCCATATAGAATTACATACTTTGCCAACATGTATTATTTATGAATATCACTGAGAAATATTTAATGTATTTTTTTTGTTTATTAGTGAAAGTAAGTTGTTCATAAACTGGCAATAAATCACTAGTTACACACAGGTCATTATTCCTGGATGTATTTATTATGATTTGCCACTTATTAAAGCATTTTAGTGAGATGACAAAGATATATTGAACTAGACTTCATTTGAGTAATACTAGTGACTCACAAAAACCTCAAATATTGAACGAATATCTAACCTTAGACTTAGTATCTTTTAAGTCTACTGGGAACCACCTGTGAACAGAACAGAATACGCTCCTTTCCTGATGTTCATTCAATTACACTGTGTATTCCCACCATTAGTTGTAGTGATCTTGTCTTTTTCTTTTTTTCAGGTGGAGAAATTTATTAAGTGAGCATGGGGAGAGAAGGAAAGGGGGAGGGGTACCCAAAAGAGAAAGAGAGAGAGAGAGACAGAGACAGAGAGAGGAAGCGAAATAAAGTCAGTAAAAGCTGTAGTGATCTTTTCTGTGGACTACTTTGAGGTTGATGGAGAAACAAGTCATTCTATTAACGTATTAAAATACATAAAAATCTATGCATTGAAAATATAGAAAGATATCTAAATGACTTGTCATTTTGGCCAGTTTTCAAGAAAAGTTGTAGTAGCCTTTGTAAGCAGACCCACAGCCTCAGGAACCCCTTCACTTATTGAGGTTTTAGGCTTCCAGCGACTTGTCAGTTACTTTACTACTCACCCACCCGCCTCTCCCCAAATAGCACAGCTTCATTGCAGTCATCACTGGACTGTGTGCACATTTCCTTTTCCTTTCAGGAAGAACATTTTTAGGCCTAAACACAAGCCTTCACATCATCAAGCGGGCAGGGAATACTAGCCTTCCCAGACAGTTTTTGGCTGCTCAACCTGAGAACTTCAAATTCTACACAAGGCAACACACTACACTTCCACGAGATGGCTTGCTCTCTTTATCTTTTACTTAACAACAACAACAACAACAACAACAACAACAACAACAACAAACCCAGAATAAAACCCAAAGTATTAGCTAAGATTGGTTCTCTACTCCCCAATCTCTATATAACAACTGTAATGTTTTCTTTAAGTGTGAAACCAGGTTCTCCTACATAAATCAATGGCTGCCTACTATAATTAGAATAAAATTCAAAATTCTTCCCAAGATACCTCAATACTCTGCTTGCTGACTCCTCTTCTGACCACATATCTACCTTACTTCTCATTCAGTGACCTTTCATAACTCACATGCCTGGCTTATTTGAATCTTTGCATTTTCTACCTTCAATTTTTTTTTTCTGAAATGATTTTGCTGTAGTTCTTCACATAGCTATTTTTGACAATACAACTATCAGCTCAGTGATGTCTCTGTATGTGCCAGCTCTACGAGGCTACACTTACATTTTCTTCATTTCACTCTGCAGGCTTTACATATTACCTATCTCCTCTAACTAGAATGCTCCAGAAGGAAGGAAGACTTGAGAGTCTGCGCACTAATACATCCTTATTGTCGATAATAGCAGAATAGTCAGGGCTCAACAGATACTTGCTGAATGAATGAATGACCAAAATGATGTGGACCAAGGACAAGAGCAGCAGCTTTGCTGTCATGGCTCTTCAAACAAACCTTTAAAAACTTTAAAAGAAAAAGGTGCTTTCCTGGTATGTTTGCATCAAAAGTACTTACTTTAGTAATTAAAAGACAGGACCTCAGTGAACATTTAAAGCTGTTCCAATTCCTCATGTTAAATCTTACATAATTCTGGTTTCAAACCCTGCAAGTCTAATCATCCCTGTCATGTTCTTGTGGCTCACAACTGTAAACCATTGATAATTAGTTGAAACCCACGGATAGGCTTGAGGGTGTAACTCACTCTTTTGAGGAGGGGGTCAACTATTTTCATCAGATGATTAATAGCAATCATTAGTTAGAAGAAGGTTGGAATCTCTATAAACAACACCATTGAAAAAATTAATTATTTTTAGTTCCTCCTGAAAGGATAGTACTTCTGTTTAGTTGTGATGAGGAGTGGAGTTAAACTTGCCCTTGACTTTACAGTACAGGTTTTCTTGATTATTATCATAGGCACCATCTCCAAAGGATGCCACAAAGCAAGCCTTGAAATGGGCCACAGAAGGCTAAATTTAGAGGCTAGCTGTTCTTCTCACACCAAGTCAGGCTTTTATCTAGAGAATTTTAAGTGATATGTCAAGTTTGAGAGGCAGGTTCACGAGACTGTATCTATTTCCTTTTGCCACTATTACAAGATACTACAAACTTAATGTCTTAAAAATAAATCAAGGTTTGTTGGGTTGTGTTGGTAGCTCATTGGTAAAATATTTGCCTAGCCTGCACAAGGAGCTGTGTTCCATGCCTACCACCACAAAAGAAACAAATGAACAAACAAACAAAAATAAAACAACCCCTTGAGCCCCCACAACTAATAACTACTGAAAATCTGAAACACAAATTTGTCACCACGCTAGAGGTGCAAAGTCCTAAAATCACGGTCACGCCAGCAAGCCCTTGTTCTTTCTGGAGGACCTAGGGGAGAATCCATCCCTTTGACCTTCCACATCCCAAAGCGGCCTACGTTCTTTGGCTTCCCAGGTTCTACAGGCTGCCTATATTCGTTGGCTTAAGGCTTCTTTCTGCGTCTTCAAAACCAGCAGCATATCCCCCTTGACCCCTGTCTCTCTTTAGTGTGAATCCTGTGCCTCCCTCTTTTTATCTTAAAAGCCTTTGTGACTATGTTAAGCTTACCCAGATAATCTGGGATACTTTTCAAACTTTTAATCATATCTGCAAAGTCACTTAGTCATGAAAGATAACATATTCATGGGTTCTTAAGATTAGGATAGCCATTTCTCTGGAGGCTATTAATCTGCAACAGAAAATAAACTATTCTGGGTACCCAAATCTCGAACAACAAGGTAAATAATATAATTTATTTAAGATCATACCATAGTAAGCTACACAGATATTTTAATATGCACTCAAAGTATTTAAAGAAATAGTAGCTTTCAATTCACTGGCCTCTCTTTGGCACAAGAACATGGGAATCTTAGTTTCAGCTTTGGCTTGTATACCCTCTTTTACCATCTTACCTAGTTTTAGCGAATCCTATTTGTATTTAAATGTGGTTTTCTTGTAGAATTCATAGTTTTCCCAGAAAGAAATTATTAATATGGTAAGTGCTTTCTTTTCCTTCCTACAAACTCTAGGAGCAGGACTAGCCAAGGGCGGAAGAGAGTCCCTGCATTTTTTCAACATATCTTTCTTGAGTCTTTCCTGTAGCCACAATATACAACCCATTTCAACACGCCACTGAGCTCTGCAGATGCGGATGCTGATGGGACCATGAGACCATGAGACATCCCATCAATTAGTGCCTTGCTTGCCTCCTCTCTCCTCTCACCTGCCCCCTTCTATGGTTCCTATCTTCCCTGCATAGTTAGTAAAGACCACAAGCCCCTCCGTGTGCCTGCTTCATCAGCACAGGCCCATCATAGCTGCACACCATCCTTGTCCTGCTGGAAACCGTTCAGCATCCAGAGGGCCATCTTTATGCTGATAACACTAAAATATAAAATAATGCCAACAGCTGGTGCTACAAATGGCTTTTAAAAACGATGTTCATTCACTAAAATTCCTCTTGCTACTTTTGACATGAAACACGCAGTCTCTAATTATTCTGATCAAGACGGTGAAATACAAAAACAAACTTTAATTGTGTTTAACAGATATTTAATCAGGACTCACTGAACTACAGATTAAAGCTGAGATTCATAAACCATAATTACCCGATTGTCGCAATCTTTTGGTCCACATTCTCCTTCCGTCTGGGCGTCTGGCACCTTGCCCCGAATTTCTTTTACTGTCTTCTCAGCTTCGTTACTGTTCATGTTTTCCAGCAGAGATTTAGCACAGATTACAAAATATCTGTTCTTGGCAACTTTCTTCATTAGCTTTTTTTCTCTTTGCAAAAAAGTTTATTTTTTTCCCCCACCAGAGTAGCTGGAACAGGCATACGTTTAGGGTGCTTTGATGACACAAACTAATTATATAGTTATCAGGAGATAATGCGGCAGTGGTAACTAGTGTTACTATAGTCATCACGTAGGTATCATGCAATTTCTCCAGTAAACCATGCGGTGTGGCCCAGTCACCATGTAATTACCTCATGTCACTGGGGCATTGTTTTATGGAAAATGCTTATCTCTCACCCGAACAAAACCCTTTCTGCTGCATTTGGAAAACAATGTAGAATTCTTAGTTCTCCTTTTCAGTTCTGCTCATTCTCATTAAGGTGTTGTCATGTGAACTTAGGGAAGCACCTGTCCTCCTGGGAAACCTTGCTCTTGCATGGAGTCAACTGAGCAACTGCTGTCCTGTGCTTGGCTCTACCCAGGTAAGAGAGGTGATTAGTAATACTTCACTTTCACTTTTTTTTTAAAGTAAGGAAAAGAAGCAAAAATTCCATTGCCACCCCTGCAAAGCCACCCTATTACTTAGGATTTGTTTGGTCTGGCACTTCCCCCTACTCTTTCCTTTCAAATCTCAGTCACTCACATTTGTTTTTCCTAGAATTATGGTGTAAATCATTCTTAACAAGCTAGTCTGAAACTTCTCTGTAGAAACTCACTCAGTAGAAAGACGAACTGCCCCTGTGATTGAAATACAGAACTACAAAGCTGAACCCCTTCCTCCCTAGTTCTCCTGGGCCAGTCTTCAGGACACATGGAGACTCCCTCGCTGTATGCTGACCCTTGTGTCATATGGTTTGGATAACATCACAGACCAAGGCAAGAGGATAAAGAGAAGGCATTGGCAAAGAAATAGGTGGTTCCTTTATTCCCCCTGAGAGGCATGTAGTCCTATGAAGCAAGGATGGTACTTACTACTTATTTAGCCTTGTTGGTGGCTTGAAGTCTGACCTCACGAAGACCTTTCATAGGACATCCACCTGAGAGTTCCAGCTTAAAACAGGATGCAGTGGCTTCCTTTGCAGCACAACTTGAAAGCTAGTTTCAATTTCTGCTTTTATTAGCCATCTCCCAGTTTGAGAGCTACCCAATTCAATTGCACACTTAGCTCAACTTGTGGTAAAAATCACCTTCAGATTTAGAAGGGCCAAAAAAAATTGCTATCCTGTCCTGGAGCATTGTTCTTCAATCACACAATCCCTCTAAATACAGTTGACAGCCTTTGAGATGCAAAATGCATCACTTTAATGTAGTAGAGGTCCCCTTCACTGCATTGCCAAATCTATTTAGCAGAATCTTCTTGGAATAATCTGTCCCTAGACCTGAGGATGCGCAGTGATTTTAAGCATTTTAAGCTAACGATAATGGTTAGTGCTGAGAACAGATGTACCTGGCTGTGATGTGATCTATTCCAGTAGGCTTTTATGAGCTGTTCATTCCTATTGACTTAGCATTTTATGTCTCTGCTCTTGCCTGGTGTGATGGTTGCATAGGGGTGTTGTGTGTGTGTTTTCCTGATGTGTGATGGCTGCACAGGGGGCTGTGTGTATTTTCTCAGTGCAATGGCTACACAGGGTGTTGAGTGTGTGTGTTTGCCTGGAGTTATAGCTGCACATGTTATTGTGTGACTCTCCTCCTTGCCATTTGATGCTTGCTCACAGGGACCTATGTGCATCTTTTTCTTAGTGAAATGGTTGTGTTTGTTGTTGTGCTAATGATGGACATTTCCAGCAATTATCTATCTACAGGGTCCTGAGGAAATTGCAATAAAATGAATAAACAGTGCTAGACAGGCCCTTGTAAACATGGAATGACACCCATCCATAGATGCCCTTTCTGACTATTGTATGTTAGAAACCAAGTGCTGTTACCTTATTGTCATTAGGATAACATTTCTACGGTTTCTCCATCTCTTTCTTATATTGCATTCATTTCAGAGAGAATGAGATTACTGCTGGTTGGAGAGCTTTTCCATGTGAATCTGTCAAATAGCATTTTAACTATACTGTCCTACACATCACCTCTTAAATTCCACTCTTACTTGCTCTGGTATAATAGCTGATATGCTGAAAGTGAATATGCTTATATGCTTTTCACTTATTCCTGCAGCCTCACCAAGGCCCAACATCACAACACACACACACACACACACACACACACACACACACACACACACACACACACACACACCTCCCTTGCCCTCTCTAGTTTCTATATCCCTTCAGTATTCACCAAATAGAATTGACAAAGGAAAGAACCAATGAGGTTAAAGTCTTTTGAAACCCCTGGAATACAGATGAGCTGGGAGGCATCTGGAAACAAAACCAGACACTTAAAATCAAAGAGACAAGTAAATTACTATCCTAATCTAGGAAGAATAACTAAAGGTGTCAGTGGGGTTCCATTGATAGTACTTGGCTCTGGGCCAGAATGCCAAGGGTTCAAACTCCATCCCAGCTTTGGGCTCAGGCCCAACACTTGCCACTGCAGGGCTCAGCAGCCTGCTCAGCAGTGTGAAAGGGCTCAGCCTTCTGCAGAGAGGTTAAGTCCAAACCTTCCCTGCATGCTTGCCACTATATCCTAGAAGGATGCAGAGATCATTCTAGCTTCCTTCCTGGTTCCTTTCTCCACAGATAGGGCGGGTTGGGGAACAGCTAACACTTTGCAGCAACACTGTAACACCAGCATTATATAACCAGTGAAATGCTCCTATTCTGATGAGGCTGTTTGAAGGAGTAAAATATGTGCAAGACAACCCAACTGTCCCCACCCCCTGCATCCCACTGCAACCCCCCCAAAAGAGACAAGAAAAAGAAAAAAC
This sequence comes from Acomys russatus, assembly GCF_903995435.1. Classification (NCBI taxonomy): domain Eukaryota; kingdom Metazoa; phylum Chordata; class Mammalia; order Rodentia; family Muridae; genus Acomys; species Acomys russatus. The sequence continues at coordinate 26,966,635 of NC_067144.1, read as the reverse complement.
CTGGTGTCTGTCTTAAAGATTCTTCCATCAATGCAAAAAGCTAAGTTTGGAAACCTAAAACCATGTGTCTAAAAGAAAGGAAATGTTTTCATTGGAACAGCTTACATGTCTGGTACACTTGCATAAAAACTATTGCATAGCATTTTAGAGCTAAAATTGCTATAAAATGCTTAATACAGTAAGAATAATTATGAGATTTTGCATGCACAGCTGGTATACAACTAAAGTCTAAGGCACAGATTCAGCGGCGCATGGAAAAGTCGCTTATAAAAATCCCTTTTGTGCCAGTTTACCTCACCATCAACAACCCATCAACACTACTCCACTTCCCCCAACTCTTTAGGTGGGAGGGAAGATGTTTACCTACCAAATGCTGGGTTTCTGTTCTCATGGATGTCATTAATACTTGAATCAAAGAATTCTTGAAATAACTTGACAGTAGTAATATAACAGGACATGACAATGTGAACACAAGACTTCACGGAGCAAAGGAGTTACAAAGACAGGAAAGAATGTACCAGAGACCAAATGGCTAGTGTCCTTGTAGCACCCCCCTGCTTCTCCCCTCCTACTTGTTCATTTATTGCCCTTTCTGCTCTTCTAAGGCACAGGTCTTTAGGGTACTTGCTGGGGGTTTGGGTGCCCGCGGCCACATCCCACCCAACTTTGCTTTCTCTGGTGTAACATCTTGAAAATAGAGCTCCCCATTCAGTTTTTCTTCAGTGATGAATGTTCTTTGTTCCCCAACCCCTCTAACTCCATCTACTAGTCATTGGAAAAGGTCCTGCAGAAACTTGTATGAGTTGTTAACTATTAATAATAACCCAATATTCTTTATTTTTTAATGAGAAGCTTCGAGTTTAAGAGGGAAAACATTGGGCTGGGCGTGGTGGTGCATGCCTTTAATCCCAGCACTAGGGAGGCAGAGGCAGGCAGATCGCTGTTAGTTCGAGGCCAGCCTGGTCTACAAAGCAAGTCTAGGACAGCCAAGGCTACACAGAGAAACTCTGTCTCAAAAAGCCAAAAAAAAAAAAAAAAAAAAAAAAAAAAAGAGTGAAAACATCTCTTTATCTTAAACTTTCAGGCTGCATAGAGAATGCCATAATACACAAGGTGATTCTAATCAGAGATCTGCTGGATGCTTCCTTGCACTGCTTTGCTTCCAGGAGCAACAGCCGTTGTGGGCATATGAAACCACCAGGAAGCAGGCAGCTGGGGAACATGAATGTAAAATGAACTGGTCAAGAATCAGGAACCTCAAGACTAAGGACGAAGAAACTTAGCCACCCAGTGTTTCGGCATCATTCAGTTTGTTCTGCTGGGAAATGAGGCCCTGGGATTAGAAAATCCCTCGGTTTCTTTTAGCCCATATTCCTTGGCTCTCTCTGAGTAAAGATCAGTGTTCTCTTCTGACGAATCTACTTCCAGCTAAGAACTAGAAGCTCTGAACAAAGACGCTGTCATTTCATCGGAGGCCCACATCACTAGAGTACTGATGCCACAGGCAAGTTTTGAGTGCTCTTTAATAACATGCATATCCTACTGTTTCTTAGTAGCTTCTTTATGAAGATGTTTGCTTAGTATTTTGGTCTTCTAATTTATTCAACAAACAACGAACATTTTCTATATCTGATGCAAGCTTAAACAGGGCACCATTTCTATTTCCTATGAAAACAAATTCCATTGGTTTTCTTTTTTTTATCTTCTTCTTGGACTATAACAGTAATAAGATTATAGCAGAGACTACACTTATCTGACCCAAAGTACTGTTTTTCCTCAAGAAAATAATATGATAATAACTTGTATTGGAGAGGTTTACTCATTTAAAAATATAAAGGATATTGTTCAATATGTGTTTTGAGAGTCTTAATTTTCAATAAAGAAAACAAGCTGGGGGTGAGGAAAGACGATAATAAAACAACCACTCCCTTCTCCAAGAATATTGATAAATTCTTACTCTGAAATCTGTGATCCATGTAAATAGACTCTGAAAAACACAACCATGGAATATTTTTATTTTTGTCTTTATATCCTGAACTAATACCTTTCACCTGTTGAGCATGTATTAAGTGTTTCAAATACAGCACCACATGCTGCAACAACTCCAGTTACAGTCACTGTAACCCCACTTTACCGATGTAACAACGGAGGCACAGAGAGGGAAATCTATTTATCAATGGTAACCCTGTGTTCAAACTGTCTTTCTTTGTGCTACATAGTTCCCTAACTGTTGGTTCCACAAATGAAACTTTATTTGAAAAATAAATAATCTTGCTCAAATGCTTTTTTAGTAAGCAAGAAAAGCACTCTTTATACTCTGGCTTCACATTCGCTCATGGCGTTGCATACACTACAGTGAAAACAGGAGATGCTTAGATATTTTTAAGCAGACCTGGCTCTCTTTTCTACTTATTTGCATTGAGATGAATAATTAAATTTGAGGTTCTCACTCAACGTAAAAGAGCTATTTGCAACCTAAGCATTTGTTATGAGTTGATCAGACATGGATGCGGCGTATCTTTACAGTGACATTCGTGAGGTATGATCTACCCTGCTTTACTGCTATTACTTGGTGCTGTTTTTCATTTTCTTCTACTTTGGACTTTTTGTTTTGTTTTTATGAATTTAGTCACAGTTGGTTGTGTTTTGAACTTTGTAAAAATGTAATACTAAGGAAATTAAAAAAAGAAAAAGAAAATATTTTCAAAATGATGTAAAAATCAAATCTACCCCTCACTAATTTGATTTGCAGGAAATGGAGAACAAAGTATTGCAAGCAGAATGCTTTTAAATACACCCTAATTATTTCAATGTGCAAATGCATTGCCTAAATCGAAGCATGCATTTAACACTTTGCACTTCAATTGTGCTTATTCATCTACGTTCTATAGATAGCAATTCCATAAAAAAAAAAAAAACACACAAAAAACAAAAAACAAAGAACTGGAGATAGCCTTTACTATAGCCAGCCTTCCCAGGTATGGGGAAAACTATTGTAAAGTTCAAGCTTTCCTCTCAAGTCAGCTCACTCTGGACTAATGTAGATCATTAGTCCAAATAATACAAAATAACCGATAATTTGCCATAGCCACTCAGTTTTCTCAATTGACCCTGTCTTCCCTATTCTTCTCTTCTGTCTTTAGTGGGGTGGAGTGGGAGGGTAGGGCAGCAATGTTTCTCTAGCAAAGACACCTAACAATGGGCAAGGTGAATTCTGAGGGAGATACCACAGGGCTGGAGTTGATCTATGGCCATAGCTGGGGTGGGTTTACCAGTACTGGGCTGTAGACCAGTTGTCTCAGAACTGCTGAGAGAACATGCTACAAAAACATGTTTCAGAGTCTCATCTCAGAGCAAGCCAAATAACACCTTCTGGGTTCAACGCTCTCCTCTTTAAGCAAGCATTCCAAATATCCCGAGATACATTAGCTTTCACTTCTACCTCCCAAGTGTACCGAGAAAGAGCCCTGGCTGTCTACTCAGATGCTCAGCTCTAGTACAACATCCCGACATAGGGGCCAAGGGCTTAACCAGGGACAACGTGCTTGATAAGCACTATCTCATGTGAGCTCCTCAGTAACAGCTGTGAGATAGGGTTAGTGCTGTTCCCATTTTTCTGATGAGAAACTTGAGATTCAGAGTTATTTAGTCACAGCAATTAAAAAGCTTCAATGCCCAGAAGTTACTAAATTAAAAGTCTAGATGCTCTTAGGAACCATATTACTTTAACTTACAGCTTTATAGATGTTCCCTTTCAGAGATGCTCTTACCTTGCGATCATCTAACTTAAAGGCTGTCATGGTGCAAGGCTGTGCACAGTGACTTTACCCTTAGATTAGTTATGAGCACTAAAGTCATCAAACTCCATTGCCTATCCTGTTCTATTCCTCAGTCTATTCAGCAATCATGTCCTTTGTCAAAACTTGAGGCATCAGTCACATTCTCCACCCAAACTAGATTTACAGTTTTGAAAATGGGATGCTCTTGGTATAAATGGTCCCAAGTCAACTTGAACAGGCAGGGGAGGCCAATTTTTTGGCAGAAGGGATGGAGGGTGAGGTCTGGAAACTTTTAGATACTTTAGTACTTTGCCATTGGCTAGTTTAAGGAATTCAGATTTTAAAGAAGATTGCACTTTTACTTATGTATTTTTTAAAGGTAAGAGGCAGACTAAGTTTCTTGTATATTTTCAACTGATAAAACTTTATCTAGTTCATTCTTTCCAACTGGGTTTCTTTCTCGGCCAAATTTCTGGGTACAGAGCCAAGTAAGTTGTTATGTTTATTCATTTTTACAGAGAGCAGCCGGCCGAGAGTCTATTCTTGAAGAGGGTGCCTAATAAATTTATCAGCAGTACTTTATTCCACCCAATAAAATTATCCTACAGTGACATATTGACTATCCTTTACTTCATTTTCATCTGTTTCAATTACTCAAAATGCTATTATTAGATTAACACTTTTTAATATAATAAGAGAAATGTAGAAGTTGAGGACAACTGCAGACACACTGGGCAATCTCGGCTATGCACTCTCCTTTGTGTATGAGAAGATAATTTTCCATGCAGATAAACACAGTTTGGGCATATTAATGACAGAAGTGACTGAGGATAATGAGGTTCTGCAGAAAATTAAGTTTTAGAATGTCATAGTGGGGCCTGTGGGATGGGTCAGCGGGTAAAGGTGTTTGACACCAAGGTTGCGGCATGAGTTCAAACTCTGGAACCCACAAGGTAGAAGGATAGAAGTGACTCTTGAAAGTTGTCCTCTGGCCTCCACATGTGCATCATGGAGCATGATGACTGGGCGACCTCCCCCATTAACATGAAGAATGGCAAAGTGGATGCTAATCATATAGAAAGATCCAAAAGGAAAAAGAGACTAAGAGGCAACGAAAGCAAGGTGACATGGTACAGACACAGGAAACTGAAAATCAATACCTCTCTATATTTCAGAAGACAATTACCAGATTTGTGATTCAATATTTAGATTATTTGCTGTTTGTTTAAAACTCTTAATTTTTCACATCATTACAGTATTTTTGGAGCATTTTGAAAGTTGAAGAAAAAGGAAAATGAAACATCACTTAATCCCACCGTATAGAGATAACTGCTCTATCAAGCTTACTGCATTCCCTCTATCCAAATCAGAGGCCTTTATATTGTAATTTGGGATAGATGTACAAGTGTGTCTCTTTGGGAGCGAGTATTTTTAGTTACATTATATCATAAGCATTTCTCAGTTTTAAAATCATTAAAACATCTGCAAGAACAACATAATTCATATCTACCTCATATGCAAATATGGACTTTCTATTACTTCCATAATAATTCTTTAAATTTTGAATATTTAAGATTATATTTCTCTTTTTCTTTTGTATGCCATTATGATTAATGCTTTGTGCACAGATTTGGGTCTGAAAAACTGTTTCCAACAAATGGACAGACTTAAGGAAGACTATTGGATCAGGATTCATGAAAGGATCTTTTAATACATCAGATTATCTTACAGGACTTTTTTCACTATTGCTCACTGTCACTATATGAACATCTGTTCTGTTGCATACATACCAGCACAAGAGTAATCACAAAGCATGCATTTGCTTAGCAAAAGAAATAAAAAAGAGCATTTACCAATTATATAATGGTAAAGTAGTTTTAAAAATACATGTTTTCAAGAAAGATTGAGTCAATAGCAAAGGAAAACTCTCAAGCTTTGTTTTCTTTCTTTCTGGGCATAGATAAATATGACACACTCAACACATTCAACTCGCTAAATATTAAGCACCTGCCTTGTATTAGAAATGCTTTACTGCCCAAATTCATGACCTACTCTTTTCTGATTCTTCTCTCTACTGATTCACCAATAAAAATCAACATTCTATATCTGACATAGTGTACTTCAGCAGCCTCAGCAACAGAGAGAACTGGGTGATGAAGGAGGAATGGAGAACGAGTATTTGAAAATGTTCACTTTGTGCAGTGTACAAGTTCAACAATTTAAATAATTAAAAATAGACTTGAATATTTAAAAAATAACAGTAATTGTTACTTGAATGATACATTATTTGAAAATTGTTATATTGATAGCAAACAAACAAGCTAGCTACAGTCCAAAAGAGAAAGACATGGAAGGAGGGATGGACAGAGAGGGCGGGAGTGAGGGAAAGAAGAAGGGAGAGGAGAGAGAGGGAAAGGGGGAGGTAGAGAGAGACCAAGGAGCCATCAAAGCACAGATAATAGGAAATAAACCTTTTGAGGTAAAACCAGATATATTCTTTATAAAAATAGAAATTACTTATTTCAAGTTATTTATTAAAATATATACCCAGAAATATAAGAACAAAATCTCACCATATGATAATACTTCAAGGATACTTGCTTTACAGTAGTAGAAACAGGATTCAAATATTTATGTCTACAAGTTAAAATCTTTTTTTTCTTGAGTGCAATTTATTTTGCCTAATTAATTCTACTGTATAGAATTAAAATAATAACAGAAGATGAAATATGATTTTATGCCAAGTACAATTTTACATTAAGCAATTTTACATTATCATTATTAAATGCTGTCAAGCCAAGACCCTGTCTCAGTAACTACAGTGGAGAACAGTAGAAGATACTTTCCACCTCTGGCCTTGGCATGCACAGACCAGTGCTTCTGCAATGTGAGCACACACAGAAAAGTATGAGAGTGGTTGGGTTAAGAATGAAGTTTAGTGATACAGTGCTTAGCATATATGAAGCACTCAACTCCATCTACAGATTTCAAAGAAATAATTACATATGTAAATAAAATAATAAATAATGATAAACGAAAATAAATAAATAAATAAAATAAAAATTATATATTCACATGCATAAAAGAGGTAGAACTCAAAACACTGTTCTCTATCAATGTACCATCACCAAAACATTCAATATAATATAAAATAAGAAAAACAAAAGATTTACAAATAGGATAACTTATATAAAAAATGAAATCAGTGAATGGGAACAGAGCTAAGCCACAAGAATGGTGACATGAAATTCAGAAGCACAGACAAGTGGCTGGATACTCTGCTCTTGGGTGTGATGGAGTCAAAGATGCACACAAGAAGTGTAGCTGATCCTGCCTTACTACAGGTAGAAGGTGCCAAATGCTTGTCCAATTTTCACCTAAATATCACATAGGGCTTTACCTCCTATGAGGAGATTAAAACACAGTCATATGGTAAAATATTTATTTAGAGAGGACACTGATCTCTCATTGTAAAGATTTGTATGGGCAGCAGGAACTCCAAGATCCAGATAGAAGGAACTGAAAAGTCATCATTCAGGCATTTGTGAACAAAAAAACCGACCAAACAAAACAAAACAAACAAACACACTGAACAAAAAAGAAAGAAAGAAAAAGAAAAGCCTTATGATTAGCATTAACTTCAAGACAAAAATCTAAAGTGCTTCAAGAAAGCTAATGCCAAGGAAAACAACCACCAAAATCAATTACCTTCACTTCAGATGAATTTTTTCTTCAAGAATAATATAATATAATTAATATAATATAATATAATAATGACCTTAACATAAATATGCTTGGGTGTTAAATATAATGTTGTAAAATCTATAAGGAAACAGTAAAATATTAAATAAAAACAAAAATAAGAATAAGAGTAAATAAGATGAAAATCAATCAAAATATTAAGCAGTTTAAGCACAGTCATTGACAATAAAAATGCTTTAGTTTGGATAACTTAATATAGTGCAATTTTAAAGAGAAAATTAAATGACCTGGAAGGTAATTTTAAGGAATTCATTCAGAAAATAAATCACAGAAAGTAAAAAACAGCAGTTGAAATATATGGTAAATTGACCCAGAAGCAACCATATGCATCATGTAAAAATTACAGAATAAGAAAATGGTGATAATAGTAAATCAATGATCAGGTGAATGTCCATAGCAGCCTTATTCATGATAGCCAGAACCTGGAAAGAGCCCAAGTGTTCCTCAGGTGAAGAATGGATAAAGAAACTGTGGTATATTTACACCATGGAATACTACTCTGCTATTAAAAACAAGGAAATCCTGAATTTGTGGAAAAATGGATGGAACTAGAAATGATCATACTGAGTGAATTAACCCAGAAGCAGAAAGACTCACATGGTATATACTCACTTAAAATTGGGCACTAGCCCAAAAGGCATGTCCCATGAAAATCTTCACTTATCAGGAGATTGGGATAGATGTGAGGACATCCCACTGGGACTCTAGGTAAGACAAATGTAGGAGATAGGGAAATAGAAGGATCCAGAGGGTCCTAGAAACCTACAAGAAGAACATTGTGACAGGTGGATCGGGGCCCAGGGGGGTCTGCTTGAACTTTTGCGCTAACCAAGGACAATACAAGTAGTAAACATTGAACTCCTACTGCTATCTAGCCAATGGACAGGACATTCTCCACAGTTATGTGGAGAGCAGGGACTGACTCTGACATGAACTCTGATGTCCATATTTGACCACCTCCTCTTGGTGGGGAGGCCTGATGGTACTCAAAAAAGAATAAGCAGGCTACCAAGATGAGACTTGATAGCCTATGACCATGTAGTGGGGGAGGAGGGCCTCCTCGGTCACAGACCTAGGGGAGGGGAATAGGGTGAAAGCGGGAGGGAGGAACTGGATGATTCAAGTGATGGGATAACAATTGAGTTGTAATCTGAATAAATTAATTTAAAAAATGAAAGAAAAAATGATCAGGTGAAAGAGAATAGCTTAGAATTTTCCCAAATTGAATCCTACAATTTAAATGTACACCCTTAGTTCAGGATGGATAATTCCACATCAATCTGCAACTAGTCACATTTGTGAGAAACTGCTTCCAGCTCCCAGAAGGAAAGAGCAGATTATCTACAAGGAGAACAGAAACTAAGTGATAACATTTCCTGTCAGCTAAAGAGAGCAGGCCAGGCCAGCCTGGGCTACAGAACAACAGTGTGTAACAAGAGAAAAAGTTCTCTCTCCCTCCTCCTCCTCCTCCTCCTCCTCCTCCTCCTCCTCCTCCTCCTCTTTCTCCTCCTCCTCTGCCTCTCTCTCTCTGTTTCTCTCTCTCTCTCTCTCTCTCTCTCTCTCTCTCTCTCTTTCTCCCTCTCTCTCTCTCTGTCTCTCTCTGTGTGTATGTGTGTGTGTGTTTAAGCAAAACCAGAAAAAATATTGTCATGGGAAAGAAGTCACCCTGAGAAAAAAAGAAAGGTAATAAAATATATTTGACAGAATACGGAAGAGAGATTACTGAAGGGAAGAGGAGGAGGAAGAGGAGATGGGAGGGAACAGAGATAGAGAACAAAAATAAAGTATGTATGAGAACTCCAGAATTTAACCCAATATTCCATATACAATCTTAAAATATTATTAAATAAATTTGTGTTGACAGATAAGCTTGGGACTCACCAAGATAGGAAAAATGTTTTCTACAAGGTTGCCAAATACAAGTTGCCAAAACACTATGAATGAAACATTTATATAATTCCTGGTTGTTCCGTGGTTATTCTTGCTGTAGAGAGTTTATTATATATGTGTGTATAATAATATAAGTGTATATGGAAAAAAAGAAATAAACTCTGATTGTCAAAGGAAAAACAGAGAGGATTTTCTGAATATGTACCAATCATAGCCAATAAACAATGAAACAGAAAATTGATTCTGTACTAAGTAGTTTTAAAAATCTGTCATGTGTGAAAAACTTAACATAATAGGCTAGATACTTTTATGTGAAAATTAGTAAATTATTACTAACAACATTAAAGAAATTTAAATGAATATAGGGACATAGATAATTGGCAGAAACATAAAATGTCCATGATCTTGTAGGTAATTCCCTAAAGTTAATGTAATTACAAATAAATTCAGTGTGGACACTGACAAACTCTACTAGCCCCACAACTCATACTGAGGAGCAAGAATACCACAACATTATGGCAATTCAGAAACTACAGTATTTGCCCAGTTACTGGACAAAATACACCAAGGAAAAAGAGCCAAAGGACAACTTGCTGAGGGTGAGAGACATAATTATAAATTAGTATCAAACAAGATTATTTTATTTAATGATGTTGAGATGATTGGGTCATTCACATGAAAACAGAATGAACTAGGGTACATGTCATGTATCTGAAACAAAAAGTTCTTGGAAGATTAATAACTTAAATATAAAAAGCAGAACTAAGTTGCTAGGACAAAGGCTGGGTATGGTCTCACATGCGTATAATTACAGGGTTTGGCATGCTGAAGCAGGAGGGTCTCAGGCTGGAGGCTCCCAGAGCAAGACTCTTTCTGGAAAGCAGCACAAGAACAGGAACAAACTGGCAGAATTAAACACGATGCTTTCTTTATGACCTAGCTATAGCTAGGAAGGATGTCTAAGTGACACAAAGAGCAAAGCATAAAGGAAAATATCAGTAAGGTTAACTGCATTAAAATCAGAAGTTAGAAAAGTTTCTGCTGAAGACATTAAAAGATGAATTATAAATTGGCTAAAGATATCTGCAATCTTTATGAGACAAAGAAACAACGATGAGGACACCACCATTACACCACCACCAAGGACATGACAACACAGAGTTCACTATAATTAACAAAAACAAAGTCATTAACCTTGTAGAAAATTGGGCATAGAATACAAACAGGCAGTACACAAAGGAAGTGTCAGAGAAAGTGAAACTAGTGCGATATTGTTTAAGTCTCTGTTGGTGAGAAACTTTGTTAAAGGTCTGAGCGCCCAGGCTGTGCCTCTTAGCTGGCTCTGAGCTTATGAAGTTTCTGAAGGACAGTACGAGGCACTAGCACTTGCTGAAGAGCATGTATAATACTCAGTAAATTTTGGCACACATGTTTCTGAGTGTTTAACAATTTCTTTATTTACAAACATAAAGAACTTGTTTGCCAGTGGAAAACATTGGAAATAATGCTGACAATGAGAAAGTTGATCAATAAAGTTTAGTGATAATATACAGAAGAAGTCATTTTATATAAGCTGTAATGTGTGACTTTAAAAATCCCTAACTCATGGTAGTAGGAGTCAGAAGAGCTCTGCTTGTTTTTAGCCTTTTACTGAAGCTTTGGGGACTCTGTCAACTGCAAGAAGGACTGGAAGGCTCCCTGGGCACTCTGAATGTGGCTAATGGTGGAAAAAGCCCTGTCACACATACAGATGCTTTAGTTTATTATGTTACACACTGAATTGTCCACTTCTCTGCAACTAGGAACAGACTAGAAACATAGAAACAAGTTTAGAAACAAACCTTCTAAATTAGTAAGATTTGTCTAACCTGGGTTCTGGATCCTTGTATTTTAGATCATTCTTTACACTATTATATATTTGAAATACTTTACAAAAGCATAACTCTGAGACTACTGTTTTCTCCAATCCGAAATGCCTGTGAGGGAAAGGGCCACCTTCCTGCTGTTTCTCACTGTAGAAGCCAATATTTCACCAATTAGCAAGCGTTTTATACAGCGACTGTTTCATTGAATCATGAGCAAAATTTTCCGTTTAGTTCCATCCACATGGAGAATCTTAGGCTTTCTTAACTGAGTGACCAGAAGCATATGCTTTTGATACAGACCAGTGCTCCCAACAAACAAAGCCCATCCATCTAGGTCTCCCTGCAGACGAAGGGGGTTTGCACTGCCAAGCACTTTTCTGACACTAATCAACAGGTGATCTGGCACCAGCCCTGCTCTTTGCTCATGAGTTTCACCTTTGCTTTCAGAAAACAAGAAACAATACCTTCTTAGAGCTGTGCTGCAAGCTGACCATATGGAAAGCAAGGCTTTATTTCAGCCAGTTCTCTGTCTCTCAGCGTGAAGGGAAACTGCCAGTTACTACTGCTACTCTCGGCGCCAGCTATGATACAGATGTTTGGAGATGCAAAACCAGAAATGAACCAAAAAAAAAAAAAAAAAAACCCACTAAAATAAGTTTTGCATAAATAAAAATGCATATATTGTTCCCATAACTGTGAAAAGGCAAATGCGTATTTCATTTATCTTCTGTTAAAAACAGAGACTCCAAACAAACAAAAGTGCTGATGTTTTGACTTAATGAGTGTTTTGCTGAAACTAACAATTACAAGGATTATCTCGAACATGGCTAAAAGTGGAAATATAAAACAGATTTCTATTATTTGAATTTTTTTAAATTTCTAAAAATCAGAGACTACGCCTTATTTACTGACTTACTTATTAAAGAAACATAGCCATTTAAAATATGTTTTCAGGTTTAAAGTGGGCAGAGAGTGCTTCTTTGAACTCTAAGTGTGTGTGGGGGGGTTAATGGAAATAATAAATTTTGTTTTATATTACACAGAGAAAGTAGAGCTTTGAAATAAAAATGTTCAGATTGCTCATCTATGTTCCTTAGGTAGCACAGCTTGTACGAAGTCCCAGTTATCATACTAGCAAATGTCCTGTTCCTTTTAAGCACAGTGATGGATATAATTAAAAGCAATTTTTTTTGTTTAAAATAAAACTAAAAGCACATAATCTCTGAGGAGGAGCAGACTGGCCTACAATTTAGACCTTGGCTTAGGGCCTTGTTCTGCTCACAGTCTTGTGTGCATGGTTCCTGTATTAAACATCTTTGGGGCCTAGCATGCATATATACACTTCCTAAGTGGGAGTAAGATATAAACTCATCTTAGTTAAAAAACTCACTTTTGTTCTAGAGTTCTGAGTCTAATGCTATTACTCCAATGTAGGAGGCATTTCTTCTTTTCTTTGTTAAAATAATCAGATAAGTAAATGCACATTAAAATAATACAAGTAATACACTAGTGAGTTCTCTCTTTAAACAGGAAGAAAACATCCCTCTGTCCACTCTCCTCCTTTCCTCCCTCTCTTCCGTTATCCATCTATTTCTTAATGAATATTTAAAAAGAAGAGTTTCCATAAAAATGTTTTTTATTTTTTTCTGAATTAAATGTAGCATATAATTTCTCTGCCATTTAAGTTCTATTAAGAAAGAATACACAAAATCATTATGGAAATCCTATCAGGAACTTTTAAAAAAAAGTCAGTAAAAATCCAATTAAAATTCAAATTTTCATTCATATATTTTCTTTAAGGAACTCTGAATTACTGCTTCAAGTTACCTTCACTTCCTCTTTCAGGGACAGTATCATGAATTCTACACAAAGAAAGGACCCTCTTCTTACACCCACCTGTCCTCTGAAGGAGGAGGAGGCTCACAAAACAGAGGTATAGATTACAGCAGGAGATATTTGGATACGATCAAAACATTTCACCTGGGAGACAGCTCTGTGGTCAGTTTTCCAAGTTTCAAAGAAAGTTATGGCCTACCATGATGTTGGCAAGAAATTTGGTTCTCATGGCTGAACAATGGTAACCGTTTTACATAAGGCTTCTAAAAATAAAAGCACCAGTGGCATCAGCCAGAAAACAAGCCAGAGAATGAAAGTCTTTCATGTGAATATTTAAACCACCGCAGACACTATCAATGTCCCACTAACACACCTAGAGGGTCTAAACTGAATACAAGGCACCTGACACCTCAGTGCATAAGAGAAGCTCAGCTGTTTGAATAAAGGAATAGTCTTAGTGCTAATGTGCCATTGTCCCAAGTAATGATATCCTGTGGCAGTGACAAAGCAGAGCCCTTGGGACTGGGGCATAGGCCAGGCTCTTACTACAGGCTCCATCCAGGCTCTGTGTGAAGATAGTTCTGGGTCCACTTGATAGGAACCAGTGAGGGTGGGTTCCTAAGGGTAGGAGGGCTCCTCAAACACACAAGATTGGAGGCTGCACAGTGTATGAGCACTCCCTGCTGGTAGCTTATGTGGTAAATGAAACTGGTGACGGCTTGGAGGATACCTGGGTTTTTTGTGGGGGAGGCTAACACAGGTACAATAAGACAGTAGGTTTTAGGAGACATGAGTGTGGCTCTGACTAGGCTTAAATACCTGTAGATCATTACACTGAATGAGAAAGAGGTTAGGGGAGGTTACCAATAGAAAGAACTCAAGTGGCAGATACCATGTGTAAAAGCTGGCAGATAGGTTTCCACTTATATTTTTCAAATATTAACATTCTATAAAGCATAAATTCATGTGTGCACAAATATGTGCTGGGGGAGGGAATGTAGGAGACAGTGAATTTCTTTCAGTGTACTTGGCCTCCACAAGAGCAATCTCTGGGACAATTCAAATGTGTTCATCACATTAATGTTCCACTAGGAAACGCCTTCCATAACTCTCACGGAGCCGTCTGCTTGCTGTGCACATGACATCATCATACCTACGTCCCAGACAGGCGGTCTTTCTTAATCTGCACAGGCCTGTGGCAGCACTCCTGATAACTTCCTGGTGCTCTGCTGTGTTAGGGCTCTTCTTTATGATAAAGTGAAGGTCAAAATGGCTGCCTGCTAAAAGCAACAGCATTTCAATTGCCTGAATAACTTGCTTGTCATCGGCTTGTTAATGCAACAGTCAAACATGCCTTTCACATGCACAGTATCAGCTAACTGCAGCAGATAAAGGGTCTAGAACAGGAAGATGCTGCAGACGCGTTAGCTTGGAGGAAGGCTTAGCGGAGCCAAAGCGTCAGCAGGGCCTGTTTGTTCCATACTTTCCATCGGGCTCTGTGAACGAAATGTTAGATTACTGCAATGACAAGTTTGTGACAAGCGAGTCATTTGTGCAACTGGTGCGCTCCTGTTTTTATCTGTTTACCATTCAGATTTGTGAATGCCATTTCAAGCACTCAGAGGATTTCTGGCTCCCATTAAGGGGAAATGGTTCCTCCATGTTTAGAATTTTCTGCCTCAAAGAGAATTACTAAGCAATTTATTTATCCCTGTGGTCACAGTGTCACACAAAGCACTGGAGTTGTTTTGTTGGACTCTGAATCATGAAATGGAGTTCTGAGGACGGGGCAGCTTGGAACATCAGAAATTTCTCATCTAGTTTATTGGAATGACTACAAAGCAAGCCTGTGAGAGTCAATAAAATTGTGGCCAGCTTGAAATACCTTGCTCCTTTGCTCTGGGATCATATATCAAGGCCATATGCTTCAAGGGACATAAACTCACTGGTGACAAGTAGACCCTGAGACACCAAGGCCTGGCTCTGCTGCAGACACTGACATGTGATCTCACATATGATAGTTTTGGTGACAAGGATAGCTTTGGCTGTTGAGCAGGGGATTTACAGCGCCTTCCTCCTGCTTGCCACAGGTAACTGGAGCACCAGTACAGTACTAGAAAACATTTTATCTGTGTGATTAAAAAAAGCAGTATCATAATACGAAAGTTACACTTGGGATCATCCCTGTGCTGCTGTTTTCAGAGTAAATGGACCCCTGGCCGACTTAGACTCAAGAATTCTAGATCTTCTAATAAAAATTTCAACATTCTCCACCCGAGGCTTCCCAATGACTTTTGGCAAGTCATTTTAGTTTCCCGTGAAGAAGCTGGTAATGATAATGGAGTCCCCAGCCCCTAATCCTTTTATGCGCAAGCTGTAGTGTTAGTTCTATCTTTTAGAACTGGAGGATAAGAATGGTGCTCTTTATGACATCATCTATGAATTGGTATTGAATGTATAAATAATAGTGAGCATAACTCTTAAAGACACAGCAACAGGCTTTCAAGCAGAGACACAGACTTAGTATCTGGGGAAGGCGGTCAGATGTGGGACACAAGGTAATATGTCAAGAAACTAATGATATAAACAAAATCAAAGCTTAGAATAGGTAGCTACAAGACAGTAAAAGAAAATAACATTAAGCCTTATTGGATAAAGCATTTATTGTTGGGGCAGGAGAGATGGTTCAATGGTTAAGAGCATGTCCTACTCTTGCAGAGGGCCCCCGTGCTGAGTGACTCTCAACCACCTGTAATCTAGTTCCAGGGTATCCAATGTCCTCCTCTGACCTCTATGGGCACCTTCACCCCCCCCATTTCCCTCAAAGAAAATCTTAAAAAATGTCATTAATAATCCGCTGCCACATGTTACACAATTTACATATGTGTTTACTCTTTTCATAAACCAATAGTATTTAAGCCTCATTTTTTCTTTTTCATTTTGTAAATTATAAATTATTCGGATTACTTCCTGATTGCTATCCCCTCACTTGTATCTTCCTGTTCCCATCCTCCCTCCCTCTTTTGCTCTGTTCCCCTGCCCTAGACCTCCGATAGAAGGAGACCTCCTCCCCCACCATATGACCTATCAGGTCTCATCTGGATAGCCTGCCCACCTTTCCTCTGAGTGCCACCTGGGCTCCACCAAGGGGAAGTGATCAAATAGGTGCACTGGAGTTCATTTCAGAGGCAGTCCCCACTCTCCCCACAACCACGGAGAATGAGCTGTGCTTTGGCTAGATCTGAACAGGGGCTCTAGATTTACTTCATTCATTGTCCTTGGTTGTTAAGCCTCATTTTTAAATTAAGGAATTAAAACTTAACGACTTCAGATCCTACTATAATTATATAAATTACGGAGATCTGAAGTGAGTTTTCTTTACATCTAAGCACACGCATTCTTAATCACTAAAGAACTAAAGCCATTTCTACTGTCTTTACAACACTTCTCTTTGGTTCAGTGGAAATTATTTTGAATGTAATTCAAAACTGTAGTTAGAAGGGCAAGTTAGAGAATTCTGGCTTTTGATATGTTGTCACCATTCTTAAGTCTCTGGGAAAAGCTGAGCCTCATCCTGACGCCATTCCTTACTCAGTCCTGGCTGAATTTTGCTTGCATGCACTGAGCCGGAAGTAACCAGCTCTAAGCTAATCACATATTTATTGTGGATGCAGTGTTCCATGCATCAGCTGTACTCATGACAATTCCTTTCTCCCTCTGTATGTAGATATGTTAGTTTACTCCAGTGTCTACTCCCAGGGAACTTCTGATTGTCACCTCTCTGTTATTTCCTTCAGGTAGTGGGAAGGGGTGGACATTCATTTCACTGTTACAATGATCTGTGAAACTAGCTGAACTTCAAACTTCACACAGAACGTCTCTTATGTTTGGTTGTCCACTGTGTTTCTCTTCAACAATAGTTTGGCTCCATCCCATTTGAATATAACTTAGAGCAGTGGTTCTCAACTTTCCTAATGCTGAGGCCCTACAGCACTACTAATTAATAATTAATTATTAATGCTGAGGCTCCTCACGTTGGGGTGACCACCAGCCATAATACAGCATTGCTACTTCATAACTTCTATTTTGTTTCTGTTCTGGATTTTAATGTAAATACATGATATCTTATATGCGACCCCCAAAGGAGTCATGACCTACAGATTGAGGAGGGCTGATTTAAAGTTATGTAAATCAAACTGCTAAGCAAAACCTTACAGCTACCCCATCTTCAAGTGAGCATGTTCCGAAGGCTCTGGATGAGGTATGCCTCCTGACTATCCCAGGCTAGTGGTTGTTTTCTTTGTATGGCAAAGAATGAGTTCTGTGACATCTGTACTACATGCTCTGGTGGCTTTTTAAAATATGTTCAAAGTGGGCCACAGGAGTTTTGTGGTTTTTTTTCCTCATTGCTAATACTATGTTTACCACTTCAGAGTTCTTAAAATCTAGTTTCGAAGACTCTCCTATGTGCAGAACCATAAGCTAACAAGGAAAGGATGTGGCTATGAATGCTAGGTAGCCAGTGACTAGTCTGTTTCATGACCTGGTAGATGAGTCTGCTCACAATGACACTCAGCCTCTTCTCAACAAACGTTGTGCACAACACATAATTACAGCTGGGTATAGATTGTTCTGTTCTGTCATTCCCTCATCCAACACGAGTCAAACTCCACTCCATTTCTCTCACAAGCCTCGGGGGGAAGAAGGGTAGGCAGGCTATCCTCTGTCTCTTTTCATGTGAACACCAGAGAAACACATGGAGGTGTGTTCTCAATAATTTTAGTTTATTTGCTATTCTGTAGAGACTCTTCCAGTAAACATCAGGTAGACGTAACTGATATGGCTATTTGTTTTGTTTTAAATATTTTTATTATGCTTCTTTTTTAAACATATACATTTATATTATTACATATGAGTAAAATAAACTACATACAGCAGGAAGAGCCACGAGACAATCTGCAGTTATATAAATGTTACACTCATAGTGATTTGGCCATTTGTATTTGGCAAAGTTGAAGTAAACATCTTTCCTTTCTTGTTGAGTCTAAATTTCTGAATGGAGATTATTATCTATCATAACTTATCTCTATTAACTTAAAGCATCTATCTTGATCTAAAAACATCTTAACTATTAACCTACTAAGCTTAATTGAAAGATTAAACTATCTGGTCTTCAAACCCATCAGAGACTTAAAACAGGGTAAAACTTAAATACCTGAGTGAACCCAGAGGTGATCATGTAGTTTATTGTACAGACAGAAATATTCTGAAGGGGAGAGAACCTTATGATAATTAAATCAATACTGTGGGCTTAACCAGAACTGTCCCAGGAAGATCTATACAGTCCCCTACACATTCCATCTTTAGCCAAGCTAGTGCATAGTGTAATTACTGCTTTTATGCTGTTTCTCCCACCAACCTGTGAGCATCCTTTAGTGATGGGGACATAGTTACCTGCTTATCTTTAGTTTCTAGAAAAGTACTAGGCAGGTGGAAAGTGTGTGGTGTATTGAAATGCTTGATTTAAGGATGTCTTTCTCCTAATTACAATTGTTGTATCCTCTCCTCATTTTACCTGAAACACAACCAAAAAAATGTTGGCTTTACATTTTTGGAAGTGAATTTAAAATATTTTAATGTCACAGGAATGATAGTGGGTCACTGACTTTGAATAATGACATCAAAACCAGATTGAAATGTGATGAAATTTTCCTTAAAAGCCGATTATATTTAAAGATCAACCCCAAAACCCTATATCCACAAAATAATGCACTCTAGCTAACAATTATCCATGGCCAAATTTCTGCTTGTGGTACTCAACTATTACGGGAGTGATGGTAACATGTGGTCATTTCTGGTCTACTCAAAAGCTGGTGGCACTTTAAAAGTTCTACTGTCTTTTACATTTTTTTCCTGAATAACAGTGGATTCTGGATTTAAAAAAACACTGAATTTTTAAAATATATGTTCTTCAAGTTCAACTCCCAGCGGAATAGTGATCTATAAACATTAAGAAACTACAGTGCCCTGCTGTTGATGTGATTTTTCCATTGTTCTTCTATATCTATTTTTGAAAGATAATTTTAAAGTAAACCTGATTTATATCTGTCAATGATTTATCCTATATTGAGCTTGCCAATACTGGAAACATGTTTCTAGACCATTCAGAGACAAACTAGAATCCAGGCTTGGCCTCAGTGGTCAGTCCTTTACTTCTACATTTCTCCACACGACTGATTCCTCACTGGTTATTTCTTGAGAATTGCAAAGTGCTTAACATGAAATGAATGTGTTAGAAATCTTTCATTCTCATCAGAGGCAAAATTTAAAGGAAGCTTGGCTAGTTTTGTTGTGTGTATTATACCCGTAGCTTTGCCTTGGTCCAGCAAAGCTGTGGGCCAATAATTAAGACAATAAGGCAAGTATTAGACTCATGCCTATAATCTCAATATTCGAGATGCTGAAGCAGGAGGATTGCCATGAGTTTGAGGCTATTTGGGTCACATGGTGAGCTCCAGGCAAGCACAGACTACAGAGGAAGATTCTGGTTTTGAAAAATAAAAAATATACAACAATAACAAAACAAAAACCAAAAATCTCCAAACCAAAGCTAAACCCCAAGAAGAAAAGAAGATGGCATTATCAATGAGGCCCCATGTCCTGCTATGACTGGAGGACTGGCAAACTGGTCCAGAACTCTCTGGGGAGAGATAAAATAGATTGGGAATTAGATTTCTATGGCTTCAGCTTGCAATCAGAAGCATTAGATGGCTGTGTTTAGGTGCACAGTCCCAAGAAGGGAGGCTTCTTTTTGGTGGAGAAGAGACAATGAGGATGATGTGAAGCATCGTAATCTCAAACTACGAAGCGAGCGTGGGCGTCGCAGCTCTCTCCCTGGGTAGCCACCCAGAGCGCACCATCCACGCAACAGGTTAATGTTAGACTAGCATTCTAATTTTGTGTTGGATAGAAAAACAGTGCCATTAATAAGCAGCTATTTGTTTCATTTACATAGAACTTTTCATAAAAGAGATTACTTATTTTTATCTACTGTTTTCTCTATTTTATACTGGAGTAATATATTTTTAATACAGTTTCTTTCTATAAAAACCTATAATTTGTAATAAGAATATGAAATGTTACACATTTTTCTATCAAGCTTATTTATTCTTGTAAATGCCTAATCAATTCTATTCCTAGCTTATAATTCTAAGAGATTCACACAGCTAACTTCATATTTTGTACTTCTGGTCACAGCACCTCCAACTTCTGGCTAAGCAGGTAGCTTGTAGGCCACTATGACATCATGAGAAACTACAAAGTATATAATTATTGCAGAGGACATTTATTATGCAGAAGTATACAGCTGCTTCCTAAGCTTGTTTCTTCAAAAAGAACAAGGGCAATGACCTCAATTTTTGCAGTATGTACATCAAAAGGTTACCAAAAACTTATTTTAAATAGAGATGAGTCCAGAAAACATTCCTTTGGTAGTGGCTGCACCTGCTGCTTGGGAGTCTTTTGGGTGGCAAGTGGACTTGGCAGTAAGACAGAGATGGGAATTGCAATTAATCCTTCATTGATCAACTAATTACTAATAGTGGTTTTTATTGGCCCCCAAAACTGAAAGAAAAAATTCTGAGTAAAAGAGAAGATAAATGGCAGTAGGTCTGTCCTCTTTGGGGTGAGTTCATTTCTATATCAATATAGATTCCACTTGCATTACTCAGGTCTTCAGAATGATCCCATCAGGTGTTCTTTGGAAAGCAGGTAAGCTGCTATTTCTTTGCTTGCAGAGTACTCCAGAGCTGAAGGTCACAGGTACCTCCTTGCCAAGGGAATCAGACATGTACTTAGTAATTTATGCCACTGTTTCATCTCTCTACTTTTACCCTGTGATCAGTAGACAACTGCTTAGCCTAGAAGATGACTAGTAATAACAATGGAGGCAAGTTTCCATGTCATCCATAGAAGGTGCTGAAAAATTCTTTTATACCTTTTAATATAATAAAAAACAACAGCAAACAAACAAAAATTCCAAATGCCTTGTGTTTAGTGTGTGCGTGTGTGTCCTCTCTGTGACCACAGAATGTAAGTATGTATTCAGGTAAGAGATCAGGTGTGTTTCTTCAGTAGAAGTTGAGTTGGTGCTATATTCTATTATCCATGGATTTGAAATTCTGGGCCATGTCACAAATTCATGCATAACTATGCTTCTGTTATGATTATTTCAACGTTCAAGCTTTTTTTATTCTTAAAAATTTGGGTCTGTTCTCATATTGCCTCATTTCCAGAGGCTGGAACTCTTCTGAGTTTCCTTTGCCCATCCTTGTTGCCCCCTTAAAGACAATTTCGTTCCTTCCTAGGGAACTTCCTATTACCAAGGGTAAGTGTATGGCCCTGTAAGCATTACAGCTGATGAGATGAACTTTTAGGCTTCTAAAAAGTTCATAAAATAGGTAAGAACCTTCCCATACTGAAATATCACTAAAGGCCCTACAAGTCCCAGGTTCATCTTCAACTGTATTGAAAGCTTCAACTGTACTACAGCTGTTTATTAGGCATTGCTTTTTTTCATTATTATTAAAAGCCACATTAAAATCCATGATGTATTTTGTACATAACAGGTCTGAGGACTACACAATGGGCCTGAACTGAAAATCAAAACCAAGCAAGAAGTGAATCCATCCAGCTTAGGAATAATGGTGGTCAAATGGGTCCAAGGAAGGTCTTTTCATGAATCCATCAAAGAACAATAAGGGCTTAAAGTTATTCTCTTGGATATCTAGAAACCTATATTATTGGTCTGAGTATGACCTAAACCTTTGCAATTTGGCAAAGCCAGTCATACTTTGCTTAGGTTGTAAGTAAATATCTAGGAAAAGCCTGACATCTGTTCATCTCTTATCTTTTTCATTCCTTCTTTAAAGTTCAGATTCATGATGTAATCTCACCTTAAGCAATGGCTAAAGGTTACATAATGGACCAATAATACATAATAGTTCATAAATAAGACGTCACGCTAATATTGGCCTCTCTCACAAACCTTGAAAGGCCAAAGTACAGTTTAGGATAGGTCATGGGAAAGTTAATGTAACAATATCTTCATGATTCAATGTATAAATAAATGTGCCATTTCACTTAAATAGCAAAGGCAAAGGCAACTGCAAAATATTGAAATTGTAAATATCCTGCATTTTTATTGAACAACCTTATCTTTCAAATTCACTCATATACCTTCTTCATATAGATAAATCTCTATCAAAACATGTAAAACACAAACTAAGAGTAGATGTCTTGTGTGGAGGGTTCCATCAGCCTTAGGAATATATGATTATATTATAAAATAGCAAAAACGCTGGACCAAATATCACATAACTTTTCCCATTGGTTTTAAAGTCAGCCTTTAAAATATAATTTACATATAATAAAATTAATTAATAAACAATTCAGTGCTAGAATGTAGTTTTACATTTTAATGCCAATATATCATTATCTCATATATTATAAACTCTACCAAATACAGACTGTACAATAATGCCTTTTACTTTGGTTTTCATAAGAGGACCTTTTAAAGCCCCATGTTTTATATAGTGGAAAATGACATCATATAAACAAGGAACACTGAAAGGTGCAGAAGGCACATGGAAGATGCCTGCAAACTGTCTACCACATGTCGCCAGTTGTGAAAGACCTGACATGCTAATATCCACTCATTCAGACTTGTTACAGAGGCACTAAGAGCACGATGGCTCGCAGGCTCTGCATTTAAGTGCGGTTATCAAGGCCCCAAATATTGACAGAGTGCCAGATCCTAAGAAGCTATTGATGTACACAGCTGGCCACAGCTCCAGACACCTCTCAGACAGAGCCTTTAAATGTCACAGATAAATGAATTTTCATGAAACAGAGAGAGAATGGAAGAACAAGAAGAAAGAACACAGAATGAGAAGTAGGTAAAGAAATGAAAAAATTGCTTCCATAATGATGACAGCAAGGCACATGGCATCTCATCTGTAAAACTCAATCAGACCTTTACAAAGGATGTAAGAGTAAGCCTTCCAGATGCATTGTGCTACCTAGGAATGCAACACTTTTAATCATTTCACTGTGAACATTTAAAAAGTTAAGTGAGATGCATGTTACAGAATAGCTCTGAAAAATTATTCTTCAATGAAGTGTGGTTCAAAAACAAATAATGTTAATTCAGCCAGAAAGCAAATTCAAAATTAAATAAAGTAAGTAACCACAGACACAAATAATCATAGGAAACATCTCTTAAACAGATCTTAATATATATTAAAAAAAAATTAAAAAAAAGAAAAAAAATATATATATTAAAAGTTAAGAGTCAAGGTAGTATGAAATCTCTTCCTTGCCAAGCTTCAGGTGTGTCCTTGGACAGTTACTTTTCCAGAGCCCCACAGACAGTTGTGACACTTACTGGGTTTCTCCAGCTTCTCCCCCTGTCTTCCCATGGAAAACATCTGTTTGGGAAATGCATTAGGTAAAACTGCCACTTGACACATGACAACAACAGAAATGAGGCAAGGCTCTAACTGTAACAACTAAGTATTCCTTAGAAACCATGTGCAAGTCAATACATTTGAAATGGAAATGAGGGATTTTTCACTCAAAGTCTTCCATCTGCCAAGGGCACCTTCTCTTGACCTTGATACAGTGTGCCATTAAAAGCAGCCACACTTTCAGGGCTAGGACGCGGCTGGCTTGCTCACTTCCTTCTCTGCATCAGACACATACACCGCCTACATTTATTCCCGCCAGCCACACCAATGCCCACAAACACAGTTTCCCTTTGTGTAGAAGCCTATGGGAAGATTTTTTAAAAATCTGCAGCAAAATGGCTTCACAAAGCCCCAACTGCCTTTTTACCAGGAGTACAGTAAAACTTGGTATAAATATTTTTCTGCATCTGGATCTCTCTCAGCCATGAGTATTTAGGACATCGTCAGACAGTCTAAGAACAAATGTCTGTAGCTGAAACACTCAACAAAGGGTTTGTTTTTGCTTCAACTTTTCAGTGGTTTCTTAGTGTCTTTCTTTTTTACGCTAGGAGATAAAATGGAAAGGTTCAGATTTTCTGACATGAGAAAAATAATTATCCCCTCCTTAAAAAGGCTTTTATTTTGAAGACAAAATCAGTTTTAACTCAAATGGAAATTGCAGTAAAATCTCAGACACTGTAATCAGCGACGGCATTACAACTCTCCAGAAGTCTGCCAACTTCCATGTGAGTCCATAATCCATCCAGGGCCACAGACACATTATCTACTTCGCCTGTGGCCACCCTGACATTTTATATTGTAAAATCTTTACCCTGAAGCATTAAGGCTCATGGTAATCTTCTGTGATCTGTCATACATACTCACACTTGCTTTCATGGACAGTATTTTCTTCTGTGACCATATCGTAAACAGAGAGGCTGTTGGGGCTATTTTAGACTAGAATCTAGCAATTGCTCTAAAAAGGCTGTCAATTTTCTCATTATGTAATTTGAGGTGGACAAAAAAAATACATTACATAAAAAATTCTAAGACATTATCAATGGCATAATTGCTTTTGTTTAAATAAAACTAGGGAACATTTATACACTGGCAAATATATAAATATTTTTTTTCTGAGGTGATCCAGAAGACACTGGTATTATAAAATATATTAGAGGGCCAAAAGGAGGGTTTCTCTCTCTCTCTCTCTCTCTCTCTCTCTCTCTCTCTCTCTCTCTCTCTCTCTCTCTCTCACACACACACACACACACACACACACACACCACACACTTAAATATTTATATATTATATATAATAAATATGTAAGTATACTTATATATGTATATACATTATATATATATATTTTTTAACTTACACTACTTATATATTTTTCTGCTGTTGTTTTTCAATCATTTGTTTGAAAGGTAAACAACAGATTTACCTGGCTGGCAAGGCCATGAGATATGTATTTCTTTCATTATTTTCTCTTTGTTAGAAAAGTCAATATGCAATACTTTTTGAAAATCTCCAAACTAAGCTATCTAAATGCAATAGTTAATTATAAGAAAGTGGAATAAACATAAAGTCAAAAAAAAAAAAAAAAGACCTTGTAATTTCTTATCCTGAATTTGTGGTAGGGAGTTGCTAGTTTGCAAAATGTCTTCTCCCTTCTCAGTTATATACAAAAAACAAAAACCCTCTACATCCCATATGTGGTACGGCATGCTGTTTCCACAGATACTTATAGACACCATTCATTACCACAGTACTGCGGGGGTCTAAACCATGTTAATGGCACATACATATTCTCTCTCTCTCTCTCTCTCTCTCTCTCTCTCTCTCTCTCTCTCTCTCTCTCTCTCTCCCTCTCTCTCTCTCTCTGTCTCTCATATGTAAGAGAGATAAACAGAGGTAGAAAGAGAGCCAGCACAGCATACAGGATTCCAAATAAAATACACACTTTCTTTTGTACTCCATTTTCCTCACCTCTACAATGGATAGCGCTTATTAAAGAAGTTTATTGTGGGAACCCAAAGAGCTAATATGATGACAGCACTTAGTACACCTAACAGAAAGTGTTATCATTCTTACACAAGCTTCTCTCTTTTGCATAATGGATATGTTCTGGAGGTGGTTATGAAAATGTATAGGCCGAACTTCTATTATCAAGTCACAGAGCAATTACATAGTAAAACAATGGGGACTATGATGACTCTAGGTGGCAGGCAGGGTTCAGGCAGAGGCTGGGTCTTGGGGGATTGCTGGGAGCAGTCTGTGGGCTGGCAGTACTTTTAGGTCTTCTTTGCTCCCTTTCCTCAGATGTCTAGTATGGTAACTCCTGATGCATTCTAGCAGTTTCCAAGACAATTTCCTTTGCTCTTGTCCAGTTACAAGGCCTGATGGGACATTTCTTCATCATTAGGGCTTCACCGAGGCCCTAGCCCACAGAGAACTCCTTCCATTCGAGGTTCACAATTAGGTAAAATCCCAAGTGCTCTACTTTGCATGTTTGTTACGACTTTCTGTCATGTGTGCTAATGATCTTCACATTAGCTCCATTACACTCATTCCGTGAGAAGGCTTTGGGGTTGGGAACACTGTCTTCTACTTTCTTAGAAACCCTACACCAATAGTGAGGCCTATAAATAAAACAAAACCTGAAATAGCTCTGACTTCACCTTCAACTCATAACTGAACCCGACTGTGACTGGAGAGCTATTTTCTCTCTTTGGTCTCATCAGATATAAGTGTGTCTGGTTCCTGACTGGGATGAAGCTTGTATTCCCATAATGCACCAGATGCCAATAACCTGCTAATAAACTTGAGGGCTTTTTTTTTTTTTTTTTTTTTTGAGGTATCTAGACTACATATGTTAATTCCTTAACTTTTCTTTCTCTCAGGACATCCTTTTACTTATGGAACATATCCAGAAAGAATGGAATTTGTAAAATAAACCGTCTGCTGCCCAGGCCTTGGGAAAAAAATAATTTTGAAAATATCAAATAAAACTTATTGGGGTATAAAAGCTAAATTAAATGTATTAGTTTTCTTATCCTTTTGCTTGGGGGTGGGTTGATATTAGGCAGGGTCTCAGATAGCCCATGCTGGCCTCCAACTTGCTTTGTAGCCAAGGATGACCTTAATCTTTGTGTTTTTATACCTAGGTCTGGTTTTACAGGTGGTTCTGGGGATCTAATCCAGGGCTTTGTGCAAACTAGCCAAGCACTCTACCAACAGACCCTAACATAGCCTGAGCTTCATTTCATCATCTGTAGTTACTGTAGGAAATAAGATCCAACTTCAATATGTCAAAGGAGGGAGGGAGGGAGGGTGAGAGAGAGAGAGAGAGAGAGGGAGAGAGAGAGAGAGAGAGAGAAAGAGAGAGAGAGAGAGAGAGAGAGATTACTGTAATGTACACTTTTATGAGATAACGGGATCATTAGCTCAAAAATGCTCTCATACATTCTAAAAGAAGTGTTTGACCAATTTCCCTGCACACACTGTTCCCTCACACACTGTTCCCTGCACACACTGTTCCCTGCACACACTGCTCCCTGCACACACTGTTCCCTGCACACACTATTTACTGCACACACTATTGAGTTTGTGAAGACATCACACAGCCCCTGGGTCTAAAAAAACATTCAAACAAGGTACACCTGTAATGTATTTAATATTTTGTCAACAGAATATACTGTAAACTGCTTTTGTTTTACTCTTGTCTATATTCCTATTTTTTAATCTTCTCTCCATGTTATTTATAAAGATAAAGATGAGTGACAACTGATAACAAGATAGCTAGATACTTTAAATAAACATCTAGATAAAACACATGTGGTTCACATGTTCACAAAATGGCTAGTGAATGGCGACTCCAGATGGGGGATGCTTTAGGCTAATATGGAAAGGTTCTTAGTATTTCAAAACATTAGATTACAAAAGTCATTTTAAGTAGAGTAAAAACCATCAACACAAAGGTTATCATGTATTGGAAAGTCAATAATCTGGTCTGTGAAATGGAATAGTGGGACAACACTTGAGGATGTGAGCAGGCCCAGGCCATAGAGGAATGTGTCAATCAAAGAATATTGCTATCAGTAATCATAGTCTGAAGAAAGTGCAGTCAGCAACCATGCTGCTCCCCCTTTTAAGAGACAGCAGTGTACTGCATCTCTGAGACCTCTGATTCTTCAGGCTCCACAGGGGAGATGCTACATCAGTGGTGGAGAAAAAGTCCTCTGTAATGAGTCCTCCTCAGCTGATTACCATGATTCATCTTTTGAGGTTAATCATATCACAGGATTTGGACAAGAAGCTCCCAGTTCCTAATCACATCAGCACTAGTCCTTCATTACCAACGATAAAATCTTCAGCATTGCTTAGAGGTGGATGGTGAGCATGCCTGACGAGGACTCCCGAGCACCAGTGAGATAGCCACAGACAAATCTGACAGAGGCTGTCATGACTGATTAGTCACATCTCTAGGTCCATACCTGCTGTGATACAGAAAGTCACTCCACTGCAGGGGTCACTCTGAGATCCTCTAACACATCTCTTGAAGGTCACTGCTTAACCTGCAGGAGTTTCTGTCATATCAAAAATTCCTCTTTTCCAGTGTTTTCTTGTTTGTTTCTTATACTCTAGTCTTTTCTTTTCTTTTCTTTTTTTGACCTTTTTTAAAAAAGAAGAGTCTCATTCTGTAGACCAGGCTGGTCTCAACCTCAGAACAAGACTCTTGAGTGAGTTCCTCTCTCTCCTCTTTACTGCTCTCTGTTGTACATCTTCTTTCTGATAATTTCTGTGTACATTTACTCATTTTTCTGCCTCTTCAATCCAAATGTTACCTTTTTAGTAGGCATTGTGTCAGCATCTGCAGTATCTACACTAATTGTGAAAGAGAATTGTTTCTTAAAATGAAGGCAAAGGTAGAGAAGGGTTAAAAAATAGTAGCTCTGTATGGAAAGATATTTTTTTGCATAAACCTCTCCCTAAACACATTACTATTTACTTTGAAAATATCATCAACAAATGAACTCATACACTAATTTTTATAAAACTCAAATATTTTAAATATATAACTTTTCTTACTATTACTAGAACAAAAATCATATATTCTGCACTTATACTGCTAAGAATGACGACAAATGATACTCACACTAGTCTTGGATTCATGATCATCCTCTGCCTCCCACATATAGGCATGCACTACCATGTTCCATGGAATTTTACACACACACACACACACACACACACACACACACACAGAGAGAGAGAGAGAGAGAGAGAGAGAGAGAGAGAGAGAGAGAGAGAGAGAGAGAAGTAAAACAAACTATATATATATTAAAAAAAAAAGTCCAAAAGCATAGTTTTCAAAAACAGACAAGCTTCCGATCCTAATTTGTCCACCATTTCAGACTGTCCTACCCAGAACTCCTGTTAAACTTGGAATTTTTCAACATTTAGAAACTGGACCACAAATGCTTTTCCTAGCTTGTTTAACCATTTTCCCCAATTTTATCTGGGCCCCTACAAAGGTATTATTTGCCCCAAATCAGGCAGAAGAAATCTTAAGAGAATGACGCCCTATTTCCCTTAAAGGGAGTTTGAGTAGGTTGTGGGTTGTTTCTTGGGCTATAGATGTTTATTTTCATTGGGAGTTGGTTTTAAGTTACTGTTGGTCTTATTCAGACAGAAAACAAGCATGGACTCAGGGATGTCGCTTTTTTCCTTTATCTTTCTTTCTTATGT
Organism: Acomys russatus; assembly: GCF_903995435.1. Taxonomy (NCBI): domain Eukaryota; kingdom Metazoa; phylum Chordata; class Mammalia; order Rodentia; family Muridae; genus Acomys; species Acomys russatus. The sequence goes on along the minus strand of NC_067144.1, from coordinate 26,937,250 downwards.
TTGGAGCTAGGGGTTGAAAAGAAAGAAGGGGGAATATAGAAATATATAGGGATGATAGCATAAAAAGTAGATTATTGAATGTACTCCCAACTTAAAGCCTTAATTGTTATTCACAAGGTTATTTTAAATTCATTGGTATAGAATTTGTATACTGAAGTAAAATAAGTTTAATTTTGATATTTGGTATAGAATTCAAATTTAAGATTATTCTTCACATACAATTTATATATGTATATATATGTATGTGTGTATATATGCATGTGTGTGTGCATGTATTTCTACTGTAATATGAGGTATTGTACCCATACAATTCAAGTAGAATACACAGTTTACCTCTAATGCTTTGAAAATGCTATTGCAGGCTGTTTAGGATAAGTAAGTTATACAAGTTAATTGTTAGTTGATCAATCATAGTCATGTCAATTACCTGTCTATTTATATTATAAGAATATACATGCTAGGTTGAATAGATAGATATGATTGTATAGATAAGCCAGAATCATTAGATAAGGTCTTCAACAACCTCAGAGACTTACAGAATATGACATTTAAAGATGTTTTTAGTATTTTGAAGATTCATTGACAATAAGATAGGTTAACTCCTGGCAACAGCCAGCTTACCTCAAAGATCATGAGCATCAAAGGAGATGGCTTCAAATGTGGCAAACGAGCCACTGGGCAAAATGTCCTCATTTCAGCTACTGACAGAATTTTGCCTAAAAATGGGCAAGCCTGGATGCAGTCAGAGTTGATGGCCAAACTCTGCCAAGACAGTAAACAATTGTTTCTGCCTCACAAATATGTCTGTCAGATATACTGGGCCAGAAAGCTGAAGATGATGCTCCAATGTTATAGAGAGTTTTTAGGTGACTGTTCAGGCAACAAACTGTCATTTTTTTTTTTTTTTTCACTTCGGAAGCTACCAACCTGCATTTCCTATTTACTCAAGTAATTAATTTTATTCATTCTCAAGTCTCTGATGGAGTTGAAGACCAGATAGTTCAGTTTTACAATTAACCTTAGTTGTTTAGGGGTTAAGATGTCTTTAGGTCTAGATAGATGTTTTAAGTTAACAGAGATGAGATATGATAGACATTGATATATACTCAGAATTTTAGACTCACCAAGTTAGGAAAGATGTTTTCTTCAAGGTTGCCAAATACAAATAGCCAAAACACTATGAATGAAACATTTATATAATTCCTGATTGTTTTTTGGTTCTTTTTGCTGTAGGTAGTTTGTTTTATATATGTGTAATAATATAAATGTATATATAAAAATTTAAAAATATTTAAAAAATAGAGAAGATGGGAAAACTTGTAGCTTATATAGTTATTATTAACTGTATTATATAAATAGAAAGCCAGTAAGATAAAAGATTTGTAACTCAATAGAAAAAAAGGATGAATTACCTTATAGAGGAATATATAAAAAGATGCTTAGGATCACATAACACCACATAAAAAGAAAATTAACACTGCACAGAGATACCATTTGCTGTCAATACAATTGGCACAAATCATGGAATTTAATGAAAATACAATTTGGCATAAGTTGGGGTAAAATGGTACTTTAGAATACTGTCTATGGGGTCCAAAAAGATCTAATCTGGGTTGTGTCAAATTCTCATAATTTAAGAATGATATATCCTTATAACCATTAATTATACCTTGGAAAATTTGTCTCAGAGATAAACCTGCATACCTATGAAATTATTTTATACAAGGTTGTTCAGCATAGTACTGCTTGATATGGTAAGAATTATTTATCGCTGAAGATTGATAGAATGACCAGTAACATATTTACTTAACAGAATACTGTGTAACCAAAATAATTAATGCACTGGTACAGAACGACCTCCAAACACAACAGAGAGTGCAAGATTTAGAGATGACTCCAACTGAGGGATACAAGACTGAAAACAGTGAATAAACTGCTTTAGTGAGAGGGAAAGTGAAGACATATACATGACAGAAGAGACCACTGAAAGGTCACATCAGCAATTAGTTCATGAAGTGGTTACAGAGGGTAGCTGCTAAGGGGCAAACAGGTAGCTGGGGAGAAAGAGACAAGGCTTTTCATGTCTTTCTGTTTCTCAGTCTCTTTCTGTCTCTCTGTGTCTCTGTCTCTCTCTCTCTATCCCGTGTGTGTGTGTGTGTGTGTGTGTGTGTGTGTGTGTGTGTGTATGTGCGCGCGCGCACGCACATGAAGTCATTTTCCTCAATCACCTTATAGATTTATTTAGAGATAGAGTCTCTCGCTAAACCGAGAGCTCACCAATGATTAGGCGCCTGGCAGCCATCTGCAAGGACCCTCACATCTCCACCTCTACAGTGCTGAGAGTGCATCTGCTTGCACTGTGCCCAGCTCTTTGTGTGCTTTCTGTGGATCTGAACTCAGTGACTCAGGTTTGCTTGGCAAGCACTTTACTGAATGAACCCTAGTATTAATTTTTTAAATTTGGAACATATTGCCTACTAAACTAAATAGATACTTAAAAACAAATTTAAGAACATTGTCATATAAAAGTGAAATGAAAATGGCACAACAATGATGACATGGTGCCTCAGCTCCAGAGGGTCCCGTCAGTTTTAGCCACTGGCATCACCAATGCTTAGCGAGTGTGATAAAGCTATTTGGCCTTCTTGGACTACAAAATGCTTTTATTCTTCCATTTTTAGCTTTGCAGAATTCTAAGGATGCTATGAAATAGCTGGTCAGACTCCTCCTATGTCTTAAGAAGTTGCCAGTCCGATGTTAAAATAACATTAAAAGGTTCTTCCTGCGAACTGGGATGGGTCTTCCTGAGCAGCCTAGGCTGATTTCCCATGTTTTGTTCTCTGTGTGTTAAGAGGAAAACAAGGGATACCCACTTGTTGTTATATAAGAGGAAGGCACTTTTTTTGAGGAGTTTAAATGTGTAAGATTATTAAAAGTTAATATTTCTTTACTAATTAGGCAATATTTATCAGGCTACTAAGGCACTCATGTGAAGGTTTCAGTATGTGAGAAAGGTTATTAATGTGGGCAGGTTGTAACATTCAGCTGATGATGTGTATCCAGTACTTGAGGGGATCCTATAAGAGAAGTGGCTTTATCTAGCAAGTTGTAATTAAAAGTCATATACTAGCAGCCCAAGTTTTGTAATAAGCCACGTGCTTACTCACTGGCTAGGAATGATAGCATCCCTTCTTTAATCAGTTTCCCAGAGATTTCTTCATGTTTTAGTTTTGAACAATGTAGGCATCATGAAAAACAGCAAGAATAAAAGCTCCTGTGTTTGTTTGCCCATTTTCTTTGCTCCTTTACCATTTTAGTAAAAAAGTGACCAGTCAGTTAGCCATGTCATCAAAGAATTCCACCCTCTGAGTTCTGTTTCTACCTTAGGAGATGATTTTTAAATGAGAACGTTAGGGATGAAGGAGACACCAGTTCTTTCATTAATTAATTAATTCATTCATTCATACTAACCAAAACACCCAATATGTCCTACGTATTTTGCTATCAGTTGTAATAACAAGATGAAAGGCACAGTTTCTGTTTTAAAATATTTCTGTGTTGTGAGGAAAAGGAAAAATAAATATCCAACTAATTAGAACACAGAGTGATAAGCACTTGTAATTAAGTTGAGCATCAATCTCCAGGGGAGAGCAGAGGTGTGGGATTGTGCCTTCTAAGGAAGAAGGGCAATAAAAAGCTTTGAGGAGATGGTGCCTTAAAGTGAACTTGAAGGACAGAAGGAACTGTATAAACCACAGTGGCTGGAGAGTGACATCAGGTAAATGTAACTGGAAATATTAAAAAGGGACACAACAAGGCAGAATGTGGCCCACCAAGGAAACCTCTGTGCTTTCAGATAGCACAATGTAATGTCTTGAAGGACTAGAACTAAGGCTTAAGACCCACTGAGATGGGGATGAAGAGCAACTTTAGCCGCGGTGTTCAAGGGGGCTAAGGCCGGAAGGACGAGTAAGTGCATCCAGGCAGGGTGCAGGGATGTCCTAGACAGAGAACTGCGGTTATGAATGTTTCAAGAACCCGCTAAGGAACGGGCGCGGACTCCCGGTGGCCAGCGATGAGCAGACTATCCCCAGTGCGACCCCCCTGCCTATTATCTAATCTCTTTTGTTGTCTCTGGACCCATGGCTCCTTCCCATCAATGAATTCATTCAGTCCCTGTAATCAACTCTGATTAGTGTTGTTTAACATCAATCTTTCCTACTTTTTCAAAGAAAGATACCAATCAGTTCCCCGCACACCCCTGCTTGTTAAAAGCAGCACCTCTCCTGCTGACTTACCATTCTCTTAATCAAAAGGGCAGGAGGAAGCAGTTGGGATTCACTTTTCTCTTTTTTTCTTTCAAAGTACACAAATGTCAACTTCCTCAAGGATGTTTGGCACAGCGGAGTTCAGTCATATAACGTACAAAGTCAGCTTGATCAAAAGGTTGCAGGCGGCCCACTGCTAAAATGGAGGGAGGAAAGGAAACCACAGGCTTCCCGCAAGTGTGAATGAGTGCACAGGCCACAGTTACATGTGTATTTACACTGGAGACGTGCTGAGCCCACAAAGGAGTGTAGGAAACATGAACTCCACTAGGATACTTTGCATCTTTGCCCGTGAACTTGGAGCTGCACTGGCTGCCTGGGTAGTCCTTTGTTATGCAAGCAATTTTCATGTAGGTCTTAGTGACCCTCAGCCATGGCCATTTTATTTTATGTATGTTAATGCTTTGTATATGTCAAGTACTGCCCCCCTTATATTTAGCTAAAGAGTGTAATTTTCCTTCCCTGTCTGGATGTGAAAGTGTTTGCACCTAGATGGGTTCTAAATTTGAGGTAGAAAGGCCAAGGTTCTTCAATGAAAATTTCTGTTATCTCTGGGTGAGATGTCTTAGTTTCTGTCCTATTGCTGTTAAGAAACACCATGACCAAAGCAACTAAAAGGCAGCATTTAATTGGGAGCTTCCTTACAGTTTCAGAGGACATTTCATGGTGGGAAACATGGCAGCAGGCAGGCAGGCATGGCACGAGAGCAGGAGCTGAGAGTTCACATCTTGATCCAAAGGTAGAAGGCAAAGAGAGAGCAAGAGTAGGCCTAGTCCAGGCTTTTGAAACCTCAAAGCCCAGTAAGACCACAGCTCCTCCACCAAGGCCATGCATGCCTCATAATCCCTTTCAAAAAGTTCTACCAACTGCAGACTAGAGATCCAAATATATGAATCTGTGGGGGCCATTCTCATTCAAACTACCACAGGGAGACGCAGGACTATACATATTTCATAGGTGACCCTGTGAAACTTAAGGATCAGGGATATCTGAGAAAAAATTCCATAGACAAGTCTTGGCCGAATCAGCTCAAATATCCTTCATTCCTCACCAGTGACCTCAGTTTAATGTTTCTTTTGTCTCTGAAGTTGGTGCGAACTCATAGTAAACCACAAACTCATGGTCTTTTAAAACAGCTTGATATACACATTCACTGAATTTTTTTGTAATTTTGTAGTAACAAAACATCAAACAAGGATTAATCTAGCTCATTCCCCTAGAAACACCAATATTCCCAATATTGACCTCTAATTAGATATTCTGAAATAATTTCCTTAGTCAACATGACTTAACTGTATACAGGATTCTTTATCCATTTTCATTACACTGCCATCTGATTGGTCCATGTTACTTGTTTCTGTGCTGCTAGAAGTGATACACAGGAAAACCAGCCTGCCTTTTGTTGAGTCTCAGGGATGGAAATGATGATAATGATGATGATGATACAACCAAACAAAATTAACAGGAAAAGAGATACCCATTTTAGTGCAACTTAGAGCTTACAATACAAACTAATAGAGATTTGTCTATATTTAAAATCCATGAAATTAGAAAGTCAACAAATGTGTCCTGTGCTTTTCTGTGGGCACAATGTCGCTGAATTCATAGAAGACAGGGAAAATGGAAGGTCCCATCTACATGGAGCTCTGAGTAGGAAGGTAGTGATGACAATCATTCAAATCACCATAAAATAAAATGAGTTTCTTGCCTTAAGTTAGGAACTGAGAAAAGCATGTATACAATTTTGGGGCGATTGGAAGTTCCAGATAGAAATCATTTACCCACCAAATTATTCCTCTTCATAAAGCATTCTAACTCATAAAACAAAGAAAGATCAACTGGATGCATGCAAGTAATGATGGGAGCGCACAAGACAAGCAATTTAGTGGCTCCTGCATCTCACAGTCATATCCCAGAATGCCTTGGGAATGTGACAGTGTTTAAGGTGTAATGGCAAGAGGTTAAGGTGGTTTTGACATCCTTGCTGCAATATCGTCTATCCTCAAGTTTCTTTGTTGCTGCTGACTTAGCTGAACTGAAGAAAGGAAGGAGAAAATATAGTAATACTTAAGAGTTCTGTTAGAAATCTCGAATAAACGCTATCCAAGAACCTCTGTTGTGGATACAGGTCTATGATGTGTAAGATCTCTCAGAGAATTGAGCATATCAGAAAATCATTAATGCGAGTGGAGAGGAACCCATATTGCTTCTGAGTTTACTCTCCAAGCTGTCAAACTTCAAGAGTTGTTTAAGGAGATAGAATTGAGCCACTATCTGTTGGAGGCCTGAGTAAGTCTGTGTGCTAAATTCTCAATCTAGCTCTGTGCCAGAAGGAATAAGAGACTTCATGAAAATCCCATCAAAAGGAAGGTGGGGCAAGAATTTAAGAAGCATGTGACTGTAAAAGTGATAGTCCAGTGTGAGGAGGATCAGGGCAGGTAGGGAAGAAACATGGAAAGAGCTGTGCTTTCTGAAATATCTATTTTTTAAATCTCCTAATCATGAATGTACTTGTGTTTTGACTGCTTTACAATTTAATTATTGCAATGGTTTCTCACTCAGAGTCTCTGATTAGCTCCAACTATCTCAGTCTACACTTTACACTGCAGTCAGGTCAACTCTTTAAACATTGCTTTTGCTCCCTTCAGCTGTATGTATAAAACGGTTTGTTACTGAGTAAATGCTATTGTGTTCTGTGGCATAGTCATTGTTATCACAACACGCAAAAACCCATCCTGGGCTCCATCTGACTTTGCAAATCTAGGCTCCAACATTCAATATCATGGACCTTACTTCTAAATCCATCTCTTCTAAACATCGACCTTTGTCTCACTGGCAGAATTTTTTCCCCATCTCTCGTTATTGTGTTTTCACAACTTGTAACCCTGGACTCATCTTTCATCCTGAAATTACTTTTCATTCTCTTAGTCACTCAGTCCACCTTATAGCTCTGCAGCAACAGTCCTCGTTTTACTGCCACGCCTTCCACATCTACCACAGACGAACTGCCATCATGCGGAGTCCTGGAGCGCTCACTGTTATTCTTCATTGCTCCTCTGGTACAAAACAATAAACCAAGAGTTCACATCTAGATACTTCTAGGAACTAATTACTAATCTTAGCACTAAAACTATAAAAACTCTACTATGCTTGTGAGCAGTTATTGTGTCTTTGATAATCAGTAACATTGTTAACTATTGTGACAATTACTAATTAAGTTCAACACAGTTCTTTTTTCTATATTTAAATTTCGCCTCTCCTATAATCATTCCTCACTTTTTAAAAAAAGAATCCAAAATCAGTGAAAAATAAAGGAAATATAATAAATAAATGTCAAAATGTAACTGCCAGTGCCTTTGTTAATGATGAAAAGTCTTTCTTCTTCCTATGTCAGTTTGCAATTGGATGCAATGCTATAATAATACTGATTTTGTCCATTTAAACTTGACATTAGTTAAGCATTGGGTATTGCTGGCACTAACTTATGGAACCAGTAGGTATAGGGAACCTGAGATGAAGTTTAGGGCAGAAGGTCTCTGATGTTCATCAGGGAGCAAAGATAAGGATCAGTGTGGGAGGCAAACGCAAAACAACAGACAACAGAGTTCACTAACGTGGTTTAATGCTGTTTCTCAACCATGTGGCTAATATCCATTTTTACTCACCTATATTGATGTATTTTTCTGAAAATGTAATAAAAGGAGTATGTGAATAACATGATATAAAGATCAGAATCAAGGTTAGAGACAAGGGCATCAGATTAAAATACAAATGAGTTATCAATCACCTGTAAAATGATTCAAATTCCAAACGGGATGAAAACATGCTTAGGCATACAGAGTGCAGCTCTAAAGGTGGCATTCATAGTTACTGAAATAAAATATGTAAAGTAAAATAGGTCAGGCCTATCATTTAAACTGGGTATTGATATTGAAGGTTTTACACTAGACAAGAAGACAAAAATAATGAAGAGTTTGGACTGGAAGGCTGAGAATGATAACAAGAATCCTGGGAGAGCAGCCTCAGTAGGCAGTGAGTTCAGCATTTAGTACATCACAGCAAACAGACTTAGGATTTATGTCAAGAGGCTGGGAATGTAAGGACGTTCATTCAGTCATTCATTTCTTCTATATTTATTGACTTATCTAGAAATACAATGTGAAATCATCAGGAGAGAGGGTTTAGATCATGCCTAACAGATGCTATAAGCTAGAGGAAAAGCAAGCACAAAGAATTAAAGTAATTAGATGTTTGAAGCCAGAGTAAGTAGATAATAGAAAGGAGGCCCACAATGGGATGATATATTTGAAATTTGTTGAAGCTAAAATCAGTCACAAGTCCACTTCATCCAAAGATACATTCCTTTTATGTCCTCTTGGAAATTAACATCTAGGTGAAGTAGAAGGCCATAGATGGACCAAGCAGGTTTTTTCCAAGTGGGAGGTGTGTGTGCATGTTCGCGCACGTGTGTACACATGTGTGTTTGTGAGTGTGTTGTATTTCTTTCTAACATGTGTGAACGATGATTCTGTATCACAGGAGTAGGTGATAGTAAGGATAATGCTAACCATCAACATCGAGCCAGGGGCTACAGAGATGACTCAGCACTTAAAGTAACTCAGCACTCAAGCCAGTTCGTGTGAAGATGAGAGTTCAGATATGGATGTGGCATCGTGTCTGTAATTCCAGCATTTACAAAGTGGAAGCTAGGGAGACCTGGGGCATGCTGGTGAGATAGACTAGCCCCTTATCAGTGAACTCAGGGTTCAACTGAGGAATCCTGCCTCACTGAATAAGGTAAAGGGTGATGGAGGAAGTCTCCTGTTAATCAACTTCCTGCTTCTGCATGCATATGTGTGCATCTGCAACCACCCACATACAGAGTCACATATATAGGTGTACATGCACCCCCCCCACTTTAAAAAAGTGTCAGAATGAACAATTTCTGTAACTTTTAGCTCTGTCATTAAGAGACAAAGGAATTTTGGATTGCTCCCATGATTCTGCCTCACACAAACAAACAAAAGAGCTAGGAGGAGGAGGAGGTCTTGTAGGCTGGAGAAGATGATCATCTAAATGTCCTTCATTTTCTAGCTTGAATGTGTGAAAGAGGCAAAGATAAATTGGGTAGATAATGTCTTAAAGCAGAAAAACCAAGATGCTCATACAGGGATCTCTCTTTTTCGTGTGTGTGTGTGTGTGTGTGTGTGTGTGTGTGTGTGTGTGTGTGTGTGTAGTTTGTGTGAGAGAGGAGAGGGGTCCCTTTTATCATGTGACCTTCAATGATTAATAAAACCATTTTCAGTCCTTAAGCTTCTATCAGCTACAAAGGTGACAGATACCTGTCATATTTTAGGACAGCTTATCATTTTATCCCCTGGAGTGATTGAGTATTTATAGACACAAAGATAGAAACATAAAGCCTATATGTATAGGCAAGAGTCCCCTGGAGGTGGCGATTAGGACTAGGCAGTAATTTTAACTTGAAGTTCCTATGACTTAAATAGCCACTTGAGCTCTGCTCTTGCAGTTTACGATGTCAATAGAACCCCTAAATGAAATTACAGCCTTCTGATACGCAGCAGGGTATCCTTTCTTTGCCATGCAATATACACGGCCAGAAGAAATTGCCCTGTATATGGGGTTTCACTAAGGCAGAATTTATCATAAGGCAGCTCTGCTAAAATATCATTATGCTGTTATTCACTGGATAACACATCTAATGACTCGGGGTGCACTTGATAGCCATGTTTCAGTGAACACAGACGCACGCCCTGATGTGAACTGGGCACTCCAGTGCTTCAAAGCACTATCGATTTCAATTCTACCATAATTTACACCTGGCTTGTTTTGCCAATAGCTTGAACCCATGCTAACACTGGAACATACACATACAAGCATTTGAGAAATCAGAAATGAACTCTATAGCAAAACTGCAGGCAGCAAGCTTTTGCCTTTATAATAATCTCTCTAATTAGATATTCTGCATGACTTTATGATACACTTGGATATGTATTCTGTTAGTACTGTCCCATGGCTGGTGGTGACAGTAACACTAACCTCCTATGTTTGTATAGACAGTGTGTACTTCTGGTATCAACTCTGGCCTGTCTGTCTTGTCCTCCTCCCCTGTGCATCTAGCACAGTGACAGGCACATAGCTAGTCACTGTGTGTGATACTCTTCTCTGAAGGCTCTGCTTCCTTCTCCATTCCATAAACACGTGTGCTCCAACAGTCTGATCCTGCTTGTTTTCCTTCACCATATTTTCCTTGAGAATTATTCACTTAATAATTAGAGCTTCAGCCATGTTACTGACGACTCAGAAGAGAGCTAAACATGTATCTCTGTCCCTGATCCGGTATTCCTGACTAAACCAAACTGCCTACTGGACATCAGTTTGGACTCTCCCCCAACAATTAAACACATTCAAACACAAGTTTATCATCTTTCCCGGCCTACAAGACCTATTCCTCATAGCTTTTCTTGTTTAGTTGTGTAAGGCAGAAACCTGGGAGCAATCCAGAATTCCTCCTCCTTTTCATGCTTGGCCCAGAGGTTATTAAGTTGTGTCCATTCTGTCTGTCAGTTATCTCTCGAGCATGTCTCCTCCTCTCTGCCTATTCCCACAGTTACTGTCCTAGTTCAGGAATTCATTGTTTCCTGTCTGAACAATTTAAGGTGCCCCCTAACTCATTTTCCTGCCTCTTCTCTCCCACTCCTACAATCTAACCTTTACTTCTGCTGCCAGGGTGATCCTCTGTAACGCAATGTGATTATTAACCTCTACTTGAAACCTTTTAATGGCTCCCAAAGTGCTGCAAGCAGTGAAAGTATCTTCGAACGGCAACCAAGGCCGCCATGATCGGTCCCCCTTTACATACAAGATTCTCCTCAGTGACAAGCTTGTTCTCCCTTACATCCAGGGCACAGTTCTCCTCACTGACCATGAGAGTTCCCTGCTCAGATACTCGGCACTGTCCTCCTCACTGCCCAAACAACCCCGAGTGATTCTCTTCCTCATCTCTGTCACTTGTCCCCTACCTAAGTGCCTTTGCCCCACCTGCTCCCATCACTAAATTCTATTCCTCTCTTTGGCCCTCTGGAAAAAGTCTTTCACAGCCAGCATGGATTTGTTATCTTCAGTTTCCTTAATATTTTACTCCAGGATACTTTGAGTTGTACAATGTTTGGAGCCTCTAGGTTTCTTTGAACATCCTACAGCCAGGTTATCAGTATGTGACATTATCCCAAGTTCACTCTATCTGTTCCTTCTGCAGTGAGGAACTTAAGGTCACATCTTATTTAATCTTCTGGGCTGTTTGATCAGATCTCCATTGCCCTCATTATTCTGTCCTTAACATTTTCCTCTTTTGCATCTGATCCTGCTATAGAGCCTTCTTTGTAATCACTCAGGCTTGCCTGGTATATTCATTTTTGTACACTGTATATCATTTTATTTATATGCAGTTGAATGATTTTATTTTTAAATTCATTTTCAGCATCTGTATAGAAACACACAACTGTATATACTAATGTGAGTGTGTGATGTCTCAGTAACTACATACAGTATGATTAAACCAAGCTAGCTATAACTTAGCATCTGCTGGCCAGACTTTCCACAGCCTTTCCCACTTTTCATGCCCTCTAGTGACCACAATTCTCTTTACTCAACCGCAGTATTCTTGTTCAAGTCCTCTGCACTTAGATAGTCCTACTGAAAATATACTTGCACAGATATTGAAAAAATGTGCGTCCTTGCTTTCAATAAAGTCTTGTCTCAAAGATTGTCTCCATGCAAGTTAACATGACAACTTTAGCCCCACCTTTTTCCTTCCTTATTGACTTCTCTCTATAGCACTTAACACTAATAAGCCATGCATATTTCATATGAATTTCCTTAGGTGTGTCTCCTAGACTGTCTCTAACATGAGAACAAGGATTTCTCTGTGATCACTACTCTGGAGTCCCCAGATTGGTTGAGTGTCAGCTATGTCATTTGAGCTCCTCAATGGGGATTTGTTTATCGACCAATCTTTAGCTTCTCTAATAAAAGCTGATAGAGTACAGACTCAAAATATTTTGTGAATGAAAAAAGAATGAATGTTAAGAACACGTTTAATGATTATAATGGAGAAGCAGACTTTGTACTCTGATCATCAAAAAACACTGGCAAGTCAGTCAAATGGGTACCATTATCTTCCTGAGGAAAACGAAGCAGATGAGTCCCTTAATTTAGAAGCCGAAATTAAGTCACCTGGTATGTTCTTTTTTCAATTTGCTATTGAAACGTAGAGACAATTTTTGTACTCTGATCATGATGTAGCTCTAACATTTATTACAGTATTTTGTTCCTCTTGACTAGGGAGGCAATTAGCAGGAGGTGAAGGTGCTAATATCTTTTATTGCAATTTATACCCTTCCATATTTGCTGCTTTTCATAAAGCAGATCTTTTTTTTTTTTTTTTTTCATTTTCAAAAGTAGATCAGGCACTCACACAATCTTTCGCCCCAGAGGCCATCACACTGCAAATCCTGCCAGAAGGATTGTAGCTTGAGGATGACCAGGTTGTGTGTTGCCAAGCTAGTGCTACTGGAAATGCCCTCTACATGTTAACTCTCAACGTATAGCAAACTCCCCAACAGATACGTTAGGCTCTGGCACCTGTAGAGTTAACTTCCTGCTGTTCAGGGTTAAGCACCCACTCTGGGAATGGCTTTTCTTTTTCCTCTGGCTGCTTACATCTTGGAATTCAGTTTACTACAGAGTTCAGAGAGACATTTTTTAGAAATATGAAATATGAAAATGACCATTCCATTTATATATCAAACACACAGACACATTACAAGTTCTGGAAAATCATTTTCAGAAAGCAGGATCAAGTACAGTTTGGGGTTTGTCATGCAGATTAACCATTAATAATTAAGTTTAAAATCTACTTTAAATGTTTTTCATATGGTTACTGCTTACTATGTTTATTCATAACATATGCACTTAGTATCTAGCTTATTAGATCAGGGCATTATACAGGGTGCTAGGATGCGGACATAGCACATGGGACACCAAAGGCTGACTCAATTGAAGCCCCTTCTCTGAAGATGCTTTTAGTGGGCTGTGGCTTAATAACTGAAGCAGCACCAAGTAAATCTACCAATTTCTCTCCTCATCGATCAGAAGCAATTGAACTTGGCTATGTTCAGCTATTATTTACCTCAAACAGGGCATTTAATTAGTGCTTGTTAAGGCAGTGCAAATGATTTGGCTGGCTGTCCTCTTGCCCGGCCCTTTACTGTGCTGCCTGTCTGCCCCACCTCTCTGCTGTCTCTTTCACAGCATTCACAGCCAACGTGCATCTGCATCTGCTACCAGCCCGGCTCCTTAAATGTGGACTCTGAGGAAAGGGAGAGCCACTGAGTGACGATAGGCACAGTCTGGAGATAGATACTCTGGCTACCATGAAGCATGACAGGTAGTGTAGAGCACTCAGACTGCAGGAGCTAACTAAGTTAGGTATTTGGTTACCCACACACGGTCTACAAAATGAAGGGAGCTACCTATGTCCCACCAGAAATGGCCTAACCTTTGTGGGATTAGAGAACCTATCTCAGTAAGTGGCCAGGACACTTTCAGCTCTTGGAAGATCTAATAAAAAGATGCAGACATAGGGAAAAAATCTATTGATTTGTTTCCTGGACATGTTCCTTCCTCCATTATGGTAACCAAGAGATCCTCACTGTCAATGAATATAGATATTCATGCATTTCCTACCTGTTCATTGATCTTTCAGATCCTCCACTAAGACTGAGGCAGTATGACATCATTTAGAAGGGAAAGAAACACCCAAACATAAAATCTAATACCCTCTATACATACAAAGCTTTTCAATTCAGGGAAGCATATGATGATAAGTGATGGCTGCTGCCTTTAAAAATGCTGTCAGTGTCAGATTATCATTAACCTGCCTTATCCTGGAAAGTTTCACACAAAAAAGTGTAACTTGACTGACTGGATATCTTGAAAGGATAGCTGGGAAATGATATCCTGACATTAATATGTAAGTGCGGTATTAAGGTATTTAATATACAATTGAATAGCTGAGAAATAAGAAAGAATAAACTGGGTCATTTGTATATGTATTAATTCTCACAAAAATTAATTCATTAAATATAGTCCCAATTTTAATTATTAGCTATTTAATTTCTTTTTCCTTAATTTTAAGCTATTTCTTACCATCACAATTAATACTTTGAAGTTGGGCATAATAGAATTTAGGTTTACAATCTGACATGTATATTTAATCAAGGATAATTATAAAACTTACCAGTTATCAGATCATCTCATTCACAGATAGTGTTCATAAATACCTGTATGAAATGTCTATTTTCTCAGTGTGATAAAATGTCAACTTAACTTTGCTTATGGTCAGTTTAAAAATATTTTGTGGAATTCAAAGTCTAGAAAATCATGTAAGATCATATTATAAATATTAAGAACATAATTTTGCACATATACATACATTTATAAGTTAGTGTATTCATTCATATATGTTTTAAAAACTTCTTATAACATATAGAACATGTGACTTTCCTAGGGAATCACAGAAAATACTCCCAAAATTTCTGCACAAATAGAGCAATTATTCAGTTGATATTAGCTTAGCCAAAAGAATGAAAAAGGATAGATAGTATCTTAAGGGACAATGACAATCTGGTTCTTTAGCAATTTTATTTGTCTGTAATTGCAGCTGCCTAATTAAATGAATACAACATATAGGAAATGATCCCATCTAAAATTTGTTTGCAAGAAAAAACATGAATCCTTATTTTAATGATATTTAACCTTCCAGATGTACATCAAAAAACTGAATTAGTTATAGTATGCTGTAAAGGTTTATTCTATAGGTATGGAAACAGCCAGCTTACAAAGGCCTCATTTCCCCTCCAATCAGGTATGTACTAATAAAATTCTAACTTCTTACATACATCAGCTCAAGAAGACATTTTTTATGACCATATAGAACTCTAGATCTTAGCAACTATAAGAAATATCTCTCTGATTAGATTTGTAAAATATAATTTCTAGGGACATAATGTTAGGTAAATTTGTTTATACTCTCTGGTTAAAGTTACTCACACACACAAAAAAAACTATATACAGTCATAGTTCTTGAAGAATAAACTGTTTCCAAGTGTTAATAGACCCAGATGTCTTCAATGTAGCCTATACAGACTGAGATTCTCTCTCAAGTCTGTGCAGTTGTGAGGATTAGCAGAGACACACAGATTACTACGTAGCTCTGGGTGGCCATGGACTAAGAGCTCTGTGCGTGTTTAAGCTATGTTGAAAAGTTTTAGAGACCATTTTCTTGTCCAGATTTTTAGAAAATAACAAAATAAATAAAGAATACCCCTCAATCAATTATTCATATGAGTAGTGGAGCGCCTACTAAGATGGGCTAATAGAAACGTGGTTTATAGCACACTAGGCTTTCCCATTCCATTCTTTTACATCGACAACTAACACATTTGATGAGCCTTGGAAACTATAGGAGTTGTGTTCTGAAGTCAGGTTTGTGCTAGAGGTCTCTGGCAAACCCTAGTGTACACAGGTGTCTGCAGGGCACTTGGGACATCTGAGCATGTTGACTTCTGCGATTGAGAATCCAAATCACCCAACCTTTGGAATAAAGTTCCAAAGCTAAGTAGCAATGTTCTATACTGAATCACAGTACCAGTTTGGATAAAGGTGTACACACACGCACGCACGCACGCACGCACGCATAACAGACACATTATGTAAAGCCAGATATTATGAAAGCATTTCATACCTAGAAGGAATCTACTGACAATATGTTAATAGCAAAGACAGCTAAAACAATAAAATAGCATCTCTTCCTAAATATTTAAGGACATCAAGTAAGTGCCCCTTAGGCTGGGTTGTGGTTCTGGGAAGTTTTAGCCTATGAGAACCATATTGGGAACATCAAAGACTCCCTCCTCTCTCCAAAGAGCAATTCACTTCAGAGGATGCCACACAGCCAAATAATTTTATAGTCACCATGTTTTTTGTTTTCTCTTTTTTTCCATCCCATATTTTAGAACACGCCAGATTCTTGAAATTAGAAAGATGAGAAAGCACAGTAAACCAGAATATGTCTAGAACAGTAAGTAGGGACATGACAGCAGAAGACAAAACTGCATTCCACCTGACATTTCTCACTTCCAGGGAGGGTATGCATCAGCACGAGGAATTCGGAAGGGCCCTACTTGCTATGGCATATATCAGTCAGGCTACATACAACCCCACCCCATTCCATTCCACTGACTACTTCCCAGAGCCCACTCAGCCAGTCTTATATTGAGGAAAATACTATATTTGGGTTTAATATTGTGAAGACAATCATGTTTCCTTTGTCAAGATGATCAATTTCCCTAGAACCCTGTAAGGAGTCTTGTTGCGTTCTTCTGCAGGAGAGTAAAGAACAGGCTTTGACACTTAACATTTTCCTGAGGTCAGATGGGGAGAAGTTCCTAACATGTAAGAGCAACCAGTTCTCAAGGAGGTGACCTCTAAAGGAAGAGCCATAGCAAGATTTTTTTTTTTTTTTGTAGCACATCCATTTTCTCTCTGCCTTAGCTGGGTATGTAAGTACTGTGTGTATGACACAACTGCTCAGAGTAGAGATGCATCAAAAGTTAGCAGAGGGAAAGAAACTGAACATGAATGAATACACATTCCCACTTTCACTTCCCCCTCCTCCCACCCTGAGCTCTTCCTCCCTGCCCCAGTCACTCACCTACCTTTCTCCTCCCACAAGCATGTTTCCTAGGCATGTGAAGCTGACAGTCCTCTGTGGTAGCGCAAAGCCTGTGCCCACAGGCTACTCCTGAGCAGAGAGCCTCAAGGCTCTGCCGTTGTCCAGAGTTCGCTCAGCTTTACACACTAAAAATCTTCATCACTGTTTCATTGTTTGGCAGGCCTTTTTAATTTTTTTTTCCTTTTAAAATACCCTTTATTTCCTGCCTGCCTCAGAGACACCAAGAATAGAATCCTTGATACATCAAATTCTGGAAGCTCACCACTCACCAGGACTGTGGTTCCTGATCCAGCGAGTGAAGACTGAGAGGCTGCACAGTCTCTTGAGAGTGTCCAGGCCTGGCTGCTAAGCTCCCTGCTCTGATTAGTTTGTTGAGTTCACAGTGTTCCAGAGTGCTGAAGCACAGAAATTAGGCGGGGGGGGGGGGGGGGGGGCCTGGTGGAAGGAAAATCACTGGAGCCTCTTACGAGCTAACTTCCACTAACTTGAGAGGAAATGTCTTATAAATAAACAACAGCAAGAGAAACACACACACACACACACACACACACAAACCAGAAAAAAAAAAAAAGCCCAAAACCCCAACCTATCCCGTCCTGCCAGAGGACTGAGGAATGTACATTATTGTCTCCCGACGGAAAACTTTGCACCACACCAGAATGCAGCCATGTCTCCTGAAACTACCTCTCTTAAAACAGAAAGAAAAAGAATCAAGAAGGAAGGTGGGGAAGCTTCTCTCATGTCCTTGAATTCTGTTGGGAAGTTCATGTGAGTTCCCAGTGGACTGGCTACTCTAAGTAGTTTCAGCAGAGTCTGTGTTCCAGGGTTTCGTGCGGAGGCTGCTTATTAACAAAATTTCATTTCTGCCCAGATCATTGCTCTACCATCCGGACATTTTCAGAAGGGAAGTTCAGGGAGGGGGTGGGGTGGGGTGGAAAGGGTACAACTGTGGAGGAGAGGAAGAAAAGAGGACAAAGGGAAACTCCTGATGACCCGGAATGCCCTAGCCAGGGCCATGAGCCATGATAAGCAAGCCCCCGCCCACCCCGTCCGTCCCCTGCTTTTTGAGGACTTGACTTACTCTTTCTGCTCGGGAGGGAGGCTGAGGCTCCTACACCTCCAGTTCATGCTGGACTGTACCGTGAGCAACAAGTGAAATGAGCTCAGTGAGCTCATTCTAGTCCTTCGACTCCTGTCCACATCACTAAGCGACTGCACAGCTTGGCACAGGCCAGGATGAGTCAGCAGTCTCTGGTCATGAGAGGCCAGGCCTGGAATAGCATTGGTGTGTGTGTGTGTGTGTGTGTGTGTGTGTGTGTGTGTGTGTGTATGTGTGTGCGCGCGCGCGCGAAGGGGGGGCAGGTCAGGAGCAGAATGAAGCAGAAAGGCAGCCTAGATGGCAGGACTCAACTGTGCAGTATGCAGGATACTGCAGGTCACAATGAAAGAGCCTCATCAGCTCTGGGGTAGAGAATACAGAACTGCAGAAAGTCTGGCAGCATCATACGAACAGAACAGACTGACGGCTAAAGCGTGCCGGTCACTACTGCTACTACATGAGCCCCTATTCATTCCGTGGACTGTACATTCAGATTAAACAGGTAGTTACACATTATACTGCTTTATTATTCTGATATGCTTTCCCAATTGCTAAGTAGCAAAACAAAACAGCAAACGCAGCAGTTGTATAGAGAAGTAATATACTTTGTAAAGAAATGTAATAATAAGCAAGAATAACTGATATATCAAGAATGGACATTTGGGCCAACTGTATCCTTATATAAGATGCACACATAGCATTCAAGAAAAGCACTCCCTACATCAAGTCTGACAATGAAAGGAGCTGAGAGAAAAGGGACACAGCAAGTTCAATGCTACAACACAGGGCATTGTGTCTGTATTTCTCTACAAAACACTTTTAGGAAGTGACCCTCCCTAGCCCCAGGATTCTGTACTGTACACTATAATGTAGTTAGAGGTAAGCCAAAATGAAAGGAGGAGCAAAATCCAAGTTAAAAAAAAAATAAATTAGTGATAGAGAGGCAAACTGTGCTGCAAGTCAACTGACAGAAACTACCTAAAACAGACCTAAAGAGACCATATCTAGACAAAGCTGCTGAGCTGGAGACAGACTTATCAGCACTAAGGGAAAAGGTTGGTGGTTTGGAGCTGTGTGGCATGGGAAGCAAGATGTGTCACCAGAGTAGAAAAACACTGGTGACCAACTTTAAGGAAGTTTGAAGGGGAGCCATGAAGAGCTAGAACACATCGCCAGCTTTTATCCCTCAGATGCACAAGTGTATGAAGGAAAATATGCAAGGCAGTTTATGTAGCGTTTCTTCCACAGTGGCTTATCATTTCTATCCTATTACATGTTCAATGCATTTTCTACTTTGTTTCCTTCCTGTTGAAAGCGGAGTGACAGTAGCATCCTAACTGAAGTATTACAAAGGCTGGGTTGATTTCATAGCTGTGTCTGACGCTGAACACCCTGGTAGCTTATAAGCTACTATTATAACTAGCATTCTTAGATCGTTTTGTCACCTTTATGAGTGCCCAGTAAAAGAAGCTCTGCTACTTGTCCCACTGGGTTGAGTAGAACCAGCAGAAAGGCTACAGCCGATCAGTTGAGTGCACTGCCTGGCACACTGCTTTGAAGAGTTTATTTGTGTATGGGATGTTAAATGTTATACGTGAACACAGGGGCTGCTGCTGGTCTACTATGTGAAAACCTTCATTTGGGGAATCGATGCTGTCAAAGCAAGTTGGAGCCTGACAGTGTCCAGTAACTAGAGGCCTAAAAAAGAAGAGGAATTTTTAGAAGCGACTCCAAAAGCAACAGGATAAAAGTGCTATTGGCCTTGACCACATGATGAGGGCTTTTTACCAAAGGGGAAAACTTAGTCCAGTTGATCGTCCCAGCCTAATTGATTAATTGTGGGTCTGGCCATCTGGCTGATGAATGCTGACACCCAGCAGTGATTACTGTGCCACACAAGTCCGGATGTGCTCTCCACGATGCCTCCCACAATAATGGTGACACTGAACTGCAGGTTAGTTGATTCGGGCCTCTTGGCTCAGTCTTTTCATGCCGCAGTGGTTGTGGCAGGGAGTATTTTACTAGACCTGGTCAAGCATATCTTCTCTTGTCTCACTGGCCCCTCCTTTCCAACTCCACTCCTATCCTCTCCTGAGCCCTCTTGTACATAATCGTTTTTCATGCAAAGCATTCCATCTGTAGTTTTCATAATGTTGCTGATTCTCTCATCTCTGGTTGCTCTATTCTGGAAAAGATCTGACTGGTCTAAAAGGTTTGTGCTGCTGTCTCACAGGAGAGCCTATGAAGACATTTTCATGGTCTCTTCTGTATTTATTTACTATAAATTACTCTGTTTACAAACAGAACAACATTTCATCTAAGTCATGAAACTGAGTAAAAGCTCTACAATGGTTCAACTCTGCATGAGAATTAAGAGAAGACAATTCTTACATCTTAAAGCCTTTTCTCATTCTTAGAGGTGTCCCGTGGACAGGAAGCATCCTTCCTCCATAGCAGCTCAGGGATTCAGGGAAGCACTTCACAGTTAGAGAAAGCAAGGAGGGGATAACAGGGATCAGTAAGCATACTACGTACAGACTTGTTTACAGGTGGAGGTAGCATGCACACAGAATTCCCCAAGCAAATCAGATCTGAACCCATGCAAACTCTAGTTATTACAAACAAATTTATTTCTTTTTATTCTTTTTGGTGGAGAGGTATGGGAGAGTAAACTGATACCAAATGGCTGGCAAAAGCTTCTGTAAGGACTCTTTTCTTTTTCCCATCCTGATTTCCACCTTGAAATCATCCTGTCTCTTGGTCTCCACAGATGCTGAATTCCTCTATATTTTGGGCTGTATTAGTGTTAATTTTCAGCAGAGAATGGTAGCAGCGTGCTGAAATACAGAGCTTTGTATGGGGAGTTGGGAAATGTTTTTGGCATGACTGTCAGTAAACAACTCTGTGTCTTGGGCAAGTCAAGTCCCTTAACTCCCCACGTCTCAGTCTCTTCATTGAAAAATGATAGGGTAGGACTGCATGACCCTGCCATCTCTGCCAGCACTAAGACGCTATGGTTCTATAGCTCATTTCCCTTTTTCTCCCCTCTGGCATCAAATGCTCAACAACTCTGCATATAATCATTTCTCTGCTCTCAGTTACTGAAGGAAAATATCTCCTTCATTTACTGCTGGGTATTTTCTATTTGTACCCCCTCTTTCTTTTTGATGTTAGATATTTTGAATCATAAACATGAACATATTCAGATAGATGCTTTAAATTTGAAGGCATTTAAGGAGAATAGCTTTCCCATGTAGAACATTTAGTGTAGCTCTGCATGGAGGAACCCAGCCATCCAAAAGTGGAGCAAAGGGGCCAATTCACAAATGAGAGGAAGCCTTTCATAATAAGAGTCTCCAGGCTCTTCAATTTAGATAAAGCTCAAATGCTATCAACTTCCAACTACTTTCCCAGTCAGTCCCAGACACCATCACAGACACTTAGGACTACAAATCTGAGGACCAGTGCTGGCAGTGATGCAGTTCTTATTTCACCTCCACCATCCATTGCCAAGTAGGACTTAGGATGGCATAGTAATAAGAGCCAAGAGGACAATCTGTCATTTATTTTCCTCCAAACTTTTTGAAATTTCCCATTTGGGCTCTGTTTCCCAGTTTTAATTTGGTAACTGCCATTTTTCAGCATTTCTTTTAACAGGTTACTAATAATTTCTGATACAGGATCTCATATTTCATTTTCTGCTGCTAGAACTGCTGTTAATATTTCATCTGCCTTCAGCTCAGCTCTGAATAAAGGCTGCTGCGTTTAGATCCTCTGTTAACACTTAGGTTCTGGGAATTTCATCACCAGTGCTCACTTAGTTTGTCCATATCTGGTTAAGTAAAAGTATTAGGCTGACTGCATTGGCAGAAGCTCCAGGTGTGCTAAGCAGGCCACAGACTCTTATAGTATCTCTACCTTAATCTCTGATTGACAACAAATGCCCTATTTGTTTCCCAAAGTAACTTATGGTTGGGTGAATTTTTTTGGAAGCAGAGTAGCTGTGAAGAGCTGCGGCTCACAGAAAGACACTGGTTCAGTTATCTTTCATCTGAAATTTTCTAGCTGTGTCATCTGCGAGGCCAATGCCTATGTCCATTGGTGAGAGAGTTATTGCTATGAGGATCCAATAAATTATTGCCAAAGATTAATGATTTCTCAATAAGTGACGGCTCTCATCATTAATAATTTAAACTTCACATTATATAATGATTAGGTTTTGACACCTTTCCAAGGTCAACAAAAATACCTGAATCCAGATTTTTGTGCCTTGCTTTATCTATAGCTTACAATAACAAATTCTCAGTCAACTCAAATAAAAGCCTTTAAAGTGTGGATTAGTAAAAAGCTATATGCATAGGTAATGTATACACAGTACAATTTTTTGCTGCCTTTCTAGCTAACAAAATTCTCAAAACCTTTTGTTCATCTACATCCACCCCCAATCTTAATCTGATCTGTAAGGACATATTGACTTCCTCTAACCCTATGCATTACAGATCATTTTAATGTTACTTCAGTGTGTATGAAGCAGGGTCCATCAGAAGAGAGAAACCATATTACCGCAAAGAACTGCTACCATTAACTGGTGACTGAAAGAACAGGATAGCACCTTATAAAAAATAAATATAACTCTAAAAAGCAAGAACAACAAACATGGAATACCCATTACATGTACAGCTGAAATTGTATGTTGAAGGAAAAGTTGTTTTATTCTTAGACAACAACCCAGACCTTGTTGGCCCCAAGGAAAATAATTTTGGGTTTGGATATAAACATTATTCAACAAAGCACAGATATTATCTACTGAATGCCAAGGAAGTTCCAGGGAGCATTCTCAACAGGAAGTGTTGGGTACCTGTAGTCTTTGGTGGCAGCAAAAGATATTCGTGGGATGGAGTCTCATCTATGTGTGCCCATGTGGTGTGTGCTAGGAGAAGTGGGTGGTAACCAGGTGTGGGGTTGTTATCTGTACTTCATTCAGGTGGAGCACAGACATAGCTGTGTGTGCTATACAGACAAATGTTAGAGAAGCTACCTAAAGGGAAGAAGGCAAGTTCTGGATAAGTCATGCACAGTGCAGGCTTCAGTCAAAGGAGTAGATGGAACCAAGAACTGGAAGGAAACCCTCCTCCTCCTGGACTGTGTCTACTGGACCCTGAACTGACAAGTACTTTCAGGCTGTGAGCAAAGGAACACACTTTACTTGATCTTAGCCATAAGCTTGAGAAATGGTAAAGGAAAATACTTTAAAAAGTCACACATTTTTGTAGAGTAGGTAAGGAAGGGTAAAGTTAGACTTGAAAGGCAATATATTGGTATGGCTCAAATGGGAAATGTCTTCCACAGGCTCGTGTATTTGAACATTTGGTCCCCTGCTGGTGGCACCGTTTGGCAAGGTTATAGAACCTTTAAGAGGTTCAGCCTTGCTGGAGGAAGGACATCACTGGGGTTTGAAGGGATAAGAGTTTATAACCTTGCCCCACTTCAGTTAACTCTGTTTCCATATAGAGGTTGAGATGGGATCTCTAAGCATAAATTAACTTTTTTTTTTTTTTTTTGGTTTTTCAAGACAGGGTTTCTCTGTGTAGCCTTGCTGTTCTGCATTCACTTTGTAGAGCAGGCTGACTTTGAACTCCCAGAGATCCACTTGCCTCTGCCTCCTCCAGTGCTAGGATTACAGGTATGCACCATGGTGCCTGTCTAAAGTAACTCTTAACTTGCCTTTGGTCATGGCATGTTATCACAACAGAAAATCAATCAAGACAATTTGTAACAGACACAAGTATTATTTGCTCATACACTTCATGAAATAATTCACTTTGGAGATTATAATCTAGTGTTCTTGATGTGCTACAGTTTCATTTATGTTCACTAATAAACTGATTTCCTGTGTATTGCTGGATCAATGTTGTCAGAGTGAAGGGAAAGGAGAGGCTACTAAATGGAAACCCATGCAGCACTCACTTTATACAAAGCAGAATCACAGCACAATTGCCCTTCTCTCCTAGTCTTGTCCACATACATATAAATGTTCATGATTTACTTAAAGAAATAGGCATAGAGAAATATTAAAGTACTGACCTGACTCTGTGGCTCCAGACCAGTGGCTCCCAACCAAAGTCTCAGTGATAAGGATTATTAGGAATCATTACAAAGAATCCTAAGTTTGATAAAGATAAAACCCACCCTGGTTTTCATTTTTTCTTTCTCTCCTAACTACAAATCAGTATGTTCTAGATTTCTCATATAATGCTCTCTTACATTGTTATATTTTTAGTATTAAACAAGAAAGTACCAGTGAGTGACCAATTGGGTTCATTACTAAAGTCACGTGATGATTACTGGTGGAACTAGATAGGAATACATACTCAAACACAGCCCCCCCCCTTTTCTTTTTGCTGGATTTCTTATTCCATTTAAGAAACTTTGACTTTGTAAATAGAAGTTAAGTTAAAAACAAATTTCTGACATTAGAGAATTGCTTGTTTTTTGCAGAAACCTGAGCACAAATTCTAACTGCATCAGTAGAGTGCCAGGAAAAGTGTACTTTGGGGAAGCTCAGAGCAAAAAGCACATGCTTCACCCATAAGTCCATCTTTACCTAGGCCTGGCCACAAGCACTGCACTGAAATAGATCTTCTTTCAAGTCCTACTTCTGTGAAACAAAGCAACATCTGGCAAGGCAAGGCTTTCTGGATACTCTCACAATCCTCTTTCATGATCATATCATAGGCATCTGTGTTACACACAGGTGGGTGTGCTTACGATTTTCTTTTGTTTGTATTACATGTAAATACTGAGGGAAAACATAATGACCGGGCACTGAAGCCCTCCCTCCCCACATTCACACACCTCTCATATTTAGTTCTCAAGCTGAGAAGAGATGATGCAAACAGAGCATCATAAATCCCTGTGAAACAGGCTGGCAAGTCCATTTTATTTTAGTGTGCCCTTCTGTTCAGCTGGCTTTTCTGCTATGACCCACTATACTTACCCTGTCGGCTGCTCTTACCAGCAACATGCCTTTTTAATCAGCCTTCCTAGGGTCTGCATTTGATTACAGCATTTGTGTTCTATTTTGATTCTTTTGTACTGTGCCCTGTGGTGTTAGCTTGAAAGGTGTTATTTATAAAATGAAATTCTATTGTATTGCCACTTGGATTCAAAGAGGACATATAATATTAATGTAGAATGTATTTAATAATATCTTGAAACTATTAAATCAATTTCTTCATGAGACTGCAGAGGGGAAGGAGAGAAGTGGGTTAGTAACCAGGTAATAAGACTTAAGTATCACCTGAGCTTTTCTTGATGCGCCCCTGAAAGCTGGCACGAGAAACACTCTCCTAAAAGCAGGTTCTAAGGAGAGGACTACCTCCCTCAGCCAGACCAGGGCAGCACACACCTGTTTAAACATTCAACTGTGCAGGCCAAACATTTTCCTAGGCTTCAGATGCAAATTTTTTTTTACTAAGAAAATCATAGGATGAGACATGAATATAACTCACTTATGACCCAGAAAGGCTTAGGTAAAGAAAGAAATACAATCTGCCACTGCTAGAGAGCTTCTTTTGAGATTCTCCCTTCTGATACTTTTCAAAAGCAGTAAATTCTAGTACTACCAAGAAAACAAGTTTCTAGGTTGCCATAATTAGAATGATTTTCCACCTACCAAATTTGCTGGTTTCTTTCCAGCTGCTGGGCTTATAGCACAAGGCCAGTGGGCTGGTTTGATAGCAGAGCACTCATCTCTTCCTCTCTTCCAATTCCAATGCAAACTAAAGTTGAAACTATGTTCTCACTGCATCCTGGCTTGTGCATCATATCTGCTGTTGGAGACGATCCATTTGTGCACTATGCTTTTTTGTTTTCCTATTGAAACACTGAGATCACTAGCTGATAGGTAGGGAGTCAGGGGTGGCCTGCGTGGAAGATGCTCATGCTCTGTACAAGCCATAAGTATCAAGGGCAGTGGGAACTGTAATATGCAAAGGAAGCTAGGTGTGCAACTCTGGGGAAAGAGTCTGCATTTTCATCTATTCTCACTCACTGGCTTATGTAATTGTAAAAAAAAGTCAGTATCCATATTTCCAATAACAAGAAAGGGAATAATTACATTTTTTTTTCTAATTCCACTGAGCTACTTGCAGATGGATAATCTAATGATTCTACAATGCTCTAAATTCTTTCAAATGAAAGTGACATACATACAAATGTATAGGAGAGTGATAGTTCAGAGACCAAGTTTTGTTTGCCAAACCTAGAAATGAGAAATACTAACAGAAGAAAGGCCTTCCTTCAGTTTTGAAATAAACCATATATACAAATAAGGTGCCAAACCCAAGAAGCTAGGTAGGATGTGTTATGGATACACACCTCAGTCTTGACTGGATTGCATTATCAGCAATTTGCATGGAAAATCATATTATTCTATCTCTGTATCCACTCAGGTTCTACCTCATTAGCTTGTGTTATGTAAGTATTCCATTAATTAATCTGTTAAATTAAACTGAAAAATGAGAACATAAAATATTGGAGCTGAAAGTAACTACAGATAATGCTGCCTTATTTTGAGGACAATAAAAGAAGTAACTGTCCTAGTTTGGTTTCTATTGCTGTGAGAAAACACCAAAAGCAAAAGCAACTTGTGGAGGAAAGGCCTTATTTACCTCTCTGATTGTCTATCACAGAGAGAAGTCAAGGCAGGCACTTAAGCAGGGACTATGGAGGAGTGCTGCTTACTGGCCTGTTCTATGTGGCTTGTTCAACCTTCTTTCCCTTACTACTGAGGACCACCTGTCTGGAGTGTCACCACCCACAGTGGACTGGACCCTTCCATATCAGTAATTTATCAAGAAAATGCCCTTCAGACTTGCCTACAGGGCAATCTAATGGACACATTTTTCTCAATTGTGGTTCCTTCTTCCCAAATGATTGTAGTTTATATCAATTTGACAAAAATCTAAACAGCACAGTTACTTATAAAAGGGTCAATGTTAATAATATAATTCTTTAGCAGAGTTGTTTTAAAGTTCAGCTACTGAAAAATAAACTGCTCAAACCAATTAAAATGGAATAGGTATTCTTTTGTCAAAGTAGGAAGCACTGTTTAGGGGCTGAATGGAGTCTCAGAAGTTAAAAGTGCACATTGTTATTGCAGAAGACCTGGCTCCTATTACCCACACTGGGTGGCCACAACTGCCTCTAACTACAGCTTCATGGGATGCTACACCTCATTCGGGACATTGTTGGCACCTGCACTCACATCTGCATGTATTCACATAGACACACATATTTATACATGTAATTAAAAGGATAAGAAATCTCAAAATAATGAAGCACTGTTTAACTCAAGTTACCTGATATATTTTAATGTAACCAAAGAGGCTGGATCTACAGCGCAAGACAATTTCATTAGATGACTACAGATGTAGTGTGATGTTGAAAATGCTAAGCTACTGAAGTTGCACATCCTAGTCCTCTATTTGGCCAGCCACTGGTATATTTTATAGGCAAAATTAAGGTCTAGCAGACAACAAATAGGGATAGGGATGACATTAGTGTGATGGCAGAGAATAAAACTTTACCTATCAGTTTCCATAGCAATAGAGCTCTAATAATGCTATTGGACCCAGGATATTCTGAATAGAATCTAGCTAAGAAGTAGAAGCGCTCTACTCCTAAGAACACAGAGCAAGAATGGTTACATTCACGCAACACTGTGAGTAATTTCACTATAGATGAGCTATTACCTCCCCCAAAGCAACTTAACTCAGCACTGTCAGGGCTGCACAGACCCTGAGTTCTCCTGTGGAAAATTGAGTAGGTTCAGGCACTCTACCTCTTGCCCGGAAGCCTCTTTTAGGCACAATGGGAGTCCCACCTCATCTGTAGAGGCCAGTCCTGTGGGGAAGCTAGGATCAAAGGAAAGGGAGAGGTGCATAACTGAGGCTGTTCTCCATGAAGGAGAGAAGGAAGTAAAGCAGGTCCTCCTAGAATTACAGAGAACACTCTGTGGAGCCCATTTCCAGTTCATCTCACAGGTGGCCCTGAGTAACCACCAAAGCTAAGTCCCTTCATGTCAAGCAACAATCACTGTCAAGGATTTCTCAGTCAGTTCTAGTCCCCACAGTCTGGGGATGGAGGATAGTTGCTCCTCCAGACACAGAGGACTACAAAGCAAACTTGTAAGGAATAAGGAATACAAAGAGTCAAGAAAGCATGGCACAACCAAAGAAAACAAATCAACCAATTGCAAAGAAGTGAAGATTTGTGAATTGACTATAGAAGAATTCAAAATAGCTTCTTACAGAAGCTATGTGATTTCCAAAAGAATAAAGACCAACAGCCAAGACAACTGAGCAAAATCACAAAAGGAAACATGAACAAAATGAGAAGTTGATGAAGAGATAGAGACAACAACAACAAAGAGACAAAACAAGATCTACGGGAGCTAGAGAGCAAGAAATTGATCAGAAATATTCACTGGGTGGTGTGTTCCAAAGCAGACTTGGTCAAGTAAAGAATCAGTGAACTTGAAAATAGATAATTTAAAATTATGCATTTAAGGTAACAAAAAGAAAAAGAAATAGAAAAAAGGATGAAATAGTTTAACACACAGGAAGTGAACCATAAATACATTATGGATCATTATGGAAGTGGCAGAAGCCAGAGAGAGGTTCAGAGGCAAGGGTTTTGTGCTGTGATTTAAGAAACAGAAGAGAAAACAAAATTGGAAAGGGAAATATTCATAAAAAGCCACATAACTCAGACTAGACTATAAGATATAGGCACAAAACATTATGTAATCAAATTGTTAAAAGAACAGAAAAAACTGTAAAAGTAGCAAGAGAAAAACCATCCTTGTATTAAATAACTGTATTCTGAAGTTTGTTCATTCCACTTTCTTTGCAGGCCAGAAGAAAGTGGAATGATACATTCAAAGCATTGTAGAAAACATACTGAGAACCCTATAGCAAGAAAACTGTCCTGAAATATAAGGGAGGAAATAAGGTAACCACTTCCCCAGACTCGTATAGGTTGAAGGAGAGAGCTCCTCACAACTAGATACAATAAAGAGAGCTGAAGAGAAAGGATGGATACTAATTAGCAGTGCAGGACACAGAGTAGGGTAGAACTTGCTGACAAAGGAAGCTGCCAAATACATACAGAGATGCTGTATGCTTAAAGGGAGTTTTATATTGTTTAATGGAAGCTTTCTGGAAAATTCGGATGAAAATATTCTCCACAGTTGAGTGGAGAGTGTGATATGACTTTCTCACGTACTCTGGTGCCTCACATTTGACCATGTCCCCTGGAGGGGGAGACCTGGTGGCACTCAGAGGAAGGACAGCAGGTAGCCAAGAAGAGACTTGATACCCTATGAGCATATACAGGGGGAGGTAATCCCACTCAGTCACAGTCATAGGGGAGGGGAATAATGGGAAAATGGGGGGGGGAGGAATGGGAGGATACAAGGGATGGATTAACCATTGAGATGTAATATGAATAAATTAATAAAAAAATAATAATTTGAAAAAAAATATATAGTAGTTATACAATGAAAGGAGAAGGGAAACCAGGACTCATAATCTGCACCTCTGATGCTGAGGAAGGGAAGTGACTCATGGGAGATCAGCCTGGTAACATAGTGAGACATTGTGTCAAAATTTAAAATGTAAAATCCCAAAGGTTTGGAGATGTAGTTGGTATCTAGAGAAGCAGAGATGGAGAGGAGAAACGAAGCAGACAGGAAGGAGTTAGAGAGAGAGAAGGAAAAAGTGAGCGAGAGAGGGACAAAAAGAGACCAACAAAACATCAAACCATGGTGGAAAACAGGAAAAGAGAACGAAATTACAGAATACACTGAAAATTTCAAAATGGCACAATAAGTCTTTACCTACAATTTGAGATAAATAAATTATATGCTCCAATCAAAAGACAGAGAGCATCTAAATGGGTTGAAAGCAACAGAGCATGAACAACAAAACCAAGATCCAGCAAAGTACTGCCTAAGAGAAGCTCACTTAGCTTGAGGGACATGCACACACTGAAAGCGCAGGGCTGGAAGCGAGAACTGCATTCCATGAAAACCATGACCACATTAGACTGATTAAGTCAAACTGTCATTAGCAGCAAAGAAGAGCATTACGTGATAAGAGGATCAATTCATTATGGAAATTAACAATCGGCTTGACCAGAGACATCTTGACTGGAATCCTCATGACAAGAACTGAAACAGTAAGTGTAAATTTCTACTATTGTGGACTGCAAATCTCCAATGAGACACTTCTCGGGTTTTTTTTTGCAAAGCTCCTTTCACCATTGGAAGTTCTGGGAGGCTGCAGAGAGCAGAACACGGGGAAAGAGAGTAAGTGGCAGCAACAATCGTCAAATGGGCACCTGACTATTACTTGTGTACTACAAAAACAATTCCAGAAGTAGAACTTGGCTTTCTAATTCCAAGCTCTAATTACTAACTTGGTACTTTAGCTGGTTTTGCCGGTTGCATCTTGCTGAGGCAACCTCAGTTCTTGTATTTTCTAAGAACCCTGTATGTAACCGTACTAGAGCATGTTTTCAGTCCTAGTATTCCGAGGAGTTTTCGTTCATTCAGTTCCAGTACATCTTCAGTTTTCTTTTCAAGCACATCCATGATGTGTTCAGTTTTTTCCTGGACTCTGCACTGGAACTGTATTCACCCATTACTACGAATTAGTATGTCCTGACCATGTCTGAGACAGTAGGGAAGAAATAAGCCTCAGCTCCTGTCTCTCAAGAATAAGGAATGGAGAATGCCAATGGCCACTATGTACAGCCTAGCTGTTCCTGCTTTAAAGCCTCTGCTCTTCCCTAGGAGAATCCAATCAGCGTTCATTTATCAATCTAATTGCTTTAGTTATCTTGTAAGGCACCTTATGCCTACCTTCTGCATAAATTATATTTTAGTTTTTATAGTGCACATTAATTTTCCTTTTATTTTTTTTGTCATTACAGTTGGATTAGTGTGTTGCCTACCCAATATCTATTCTCTCCAGTCTTCCTAGCAACAAGATTCTTTCTCTGTTGCTTAGATTGTGTGATTGTGACTCACCTAAATGCCACAGACTCCTTAGCATGCTAATTAGCTTCCAAAATCTCTCACCTGAGATTTGAAAGCCTGAGTGAAGAAACTGTTATAGCCTTTGCTTGTGGAATAGGGGCTACCTGAGTTGGGACAGGCTATTTTCAGGCATTCCAAATATTGCCAGTCACAGGGAACTGTTGAGGAGAGAAATAAGTAGCTTTGGGTCATTTTAGGTTAGTGACTTTAAACATACGGTGTGATTTAATCAGAAGCCAGAATAATCATGGCAGGAGGTGGAGAAAAAGACTCAGAGTTGCCTAAAGTTAGGGAGGACTTTGGTGGCAGTATTTAGCATCAGCCAAAATTGCAGGATTCTGTCAGAGGCTCCATAAACAAAGGGCTGCATTATGTAATGTATCTTGCATTTCATTGTGAACTCTGCCCCTAGACTATTTTACCACATCCAGGCTACAACTTGCTGTCCAGAAGGGAAACTTCCTACCTCAAATAAAAGTTAAAACTGCAAGAAAAATGGCTTTTTAAAAAAGGAATACATAAAATTAATTTGTCGTTTTTATTGATTGTGAAAACACTTAAATTAGGTGGATAAGAAGTACTCTTGTTTGAAGGACTGCCCAATAATTCAGCAATGGTTAGCAATAACTGGTTAATTCTCTTTCTGCCATTTCTGATACTGATAGTAGGCTAAGTGTGATACTCCAGTCCGGGGCCATCCTGCAACACAATACTTCATAGGTAGAAGTGGAAGGCAACACGTAGATGGGCAGCTTATAGCAACTGGGGATTTGTTTCCAAAAGAAAACAATGTTGGCTACTTTGCTACTCTAAGCTATGCATAGTTCCACACTGTCAAATTTAACTTGGATGTTACTTGCCTTGATTTCATATTTCCCTTGAAGTTGATCCCTAATCACAAACACACTTGTAAGTAACAGATAACATGCAGGCCTTTTCATTATGCCAACTATTTTATTTAGAATAATGTGTTTTAGGCTGGGTGATCATATGACCCACTTGACTCAGGGTGGTTCCAGTTTCCCTTATGATTGTTGAGATGCAAATTTTTTAATAGTGTCCACATTCACGTTCAAAAGCTCTCCATTTTGGATGGGAAATTATGGGGCTTAACAGGAGTTATTTACACTATACTCACAATATTTCTGTAGAGAAGATGTGAATTGCTAAATTGGCCAATGTCCATGAAGAGAAAGTTAGAAAATAGGCTTTAGTTTTTCAAAACCAGAATGATATTTTGATTTATAAGCTTAAGATGAGAAAAATAAAACTGATGAATTATATCTTGGGTTTTTAATTTTAGTAAGCATGTTTAGTTTAATTTACAAAAAGGTATATTTGTCCTTAAACTTTTCTAATAGAAAAACCCACAAATTTGCAGTGAAGATTTTTGGGTCTTGGGTTTAAATCCTACTTCCACTATTTATTTTTTTGGCAAATTCAGATTAGTTCTGTGAACATCATTATTGCTAACCCCTTCTAAAATGACTACAAGGACATTTAAAAAACCAACAGAGAAAGAACTACTTGAAGCTCAAAGTTACTAAAAGTTATTATTATTTCATTTTATAAATGCAGTGTTTCCTTTTCAATTTCCAGGTCACTTCTTAAAGAATGGCAAGATTTACCCAAGCATATAGGAGCAGGCTTTTCCTCTGTCACCTTCAGGAGCTACAGCTGGTCACACCTGGGCATGGATACTGGCATCCCAAATGATCAAGAGAGGAAAACTGTGCAATCTTGTGCAAGGAGGTGAGAGTATGAAAGGCTGATATTTAAAGGAAAAAGCTTTTGTCAAAAATTAATACAGTCAATATTGGTCAAAGAGGTTTTCTTTTGTAAGTATTTAAAATTCATTTCTTTCAAAATTGTAGTAACTATAGGAATTTTTGTGAATTATCATCTAGGTAAATGCTTTAGCAATTTTTTAAAGCTACTCCTGTTATATATGACATTTTGTCTTTAAATTAATTACTCCAACAGCTATGAGCCCTATTTTCAGACAGCAAAGTTTCCAGGAACAGACATGATTTTATCAATAAACTGTATTTTTAACAGGCGATTCTCTATTTTAAGCAGATTCTACGTGCTAGGGTAGACAAAATGGGCAGTATTTGCTAAAAACAAACAAACAAACAAACAAACAAAACCCAAAAAGCTGGGCATGGAGGCAACAACTGGAGAATGGTAAGGAGACTTCTGGGTTTTGTTTGCTTCGTTTTTCCAGATGGGGTTTCTCCTTGCAGCCCTGGTTGTCCTTGAACTCACTGTGTGACCAGAGTGGTCTTGAATTCAGAGATCCATCTGCCTCTGCCTCGCAAGTGCTGGGATTAAAGGTGTGCACCACCACACCCAGCTTCTTGATACCTATCTCAGGGCTGAAAAGGAATAAGAGAAATCTTCCATCCTTTCAGGGAAAGAAATACTCTCTCACACCTTCCATCTATTAGGAGTTCATTTGTGTTTAACAAGCCCCTCTTTAAAATGTAAATTTCCCTTGTGAACCTGTAAACCCGTTCACACCTTATTGTTAATTACTTTGGTGCTTTAGAATATGATCAGCACTTAACTGATATCGGCAATCTAAGAATGAACAAATAGTTCAGAGTGGAAAGGGGAAAATTTGGGTGGAACAGAGCCAGAGGTGGTAGCGTAGTCACCCATTTGGGGAAAATGAGGATATTGATACTTTACAGCTTTATTGGGAGAAGGCAGTAGAATTGTCCTGGTTGCCAACATCTATGTGAGATAGAGCAAATCTGTGAGCCTACAAAAGCCAAGTTCTTAAATATTTAACCATAACAACTTATTTTTTTTCTGGAACTTGCTCACTAACTTTTAGTACAACTGGGTGACCTTGTCTTCTAAGATTTACCCAATTGAAGCTCATAAGTTTCACCATTAACTCAACAACAACAACAACAAAAAATCCCAGAAAAAGTAAATGTGATCTAACTATTTAAAATTGTTCCTAGTTGTTCTATCATAGTTTACAAGAAGTAATCCTAGAATAGACTGGAGTCTATTGAGAAGACCCAAATGAATGGTGTTTCTCTATGTGTTTAAGCATCATGAAACCTGGTGTCAAGAGGCTGGTCATTCAATTACAGAAGGTATGCATGGATAAAAATTTCACTCTGCACCCTATATGTACATGCACAAATCTGTGCAGATGTATAAATATTATATATCCACCAAAAATAAAATAAAGCTTAGAAAGCCTGCAAAAATTGAACTGCACTTTCACTGACTTAAACTACACATCTTGATGAGGCAGAAATGTAAGAAAAAACATTTTTCCCATTTTGATAACATATTAACCACCTCTCCCTTCATATGAAAAACATGCTAAATTCTTCACTGCTAAAATGGGTTTTCTTTGCGGCCAAACCGACAATGTGTTAGTGAGGGTGTCTATTGCTGTAGTGAATCACCATGACCAGGAAAAACATAGGCGGGAAAAGGTTTATTCTGCTTACATTTACATATCACTGTTCATCACTGATAGAAGTCAGGGTAGGAACACAGAGGTAGGAACTGATGCAGAGGGCATGGAGGGGTGCTGCCTACTGGCTTGCTCTCCATGGCTTGCTCAGCCTGCTTTCTTATAGTACACAGGACCACCAGCCCAGGGATGGCATCACCCACCATGGGCAGGGTCCTCCCCCATCAACCACTAATGAAGAAACTGCTCTACAGGCTTGCCTGATTTTATAGTACAATCCAATCTTATGGGGAGGATTCCCTCCCCTCAGATGACTTTACCTTGTGACAAGATGACACAAGACTACCCAGCACAGACATATTTGTAGACAGTACATGAGGACATTGGGCTGGAACGTGAGCCTCCCTCTCATGTTCCTCTGTGCTATTTCAGAGTGCTGTTTGTTTCCTACTCTAAAGAGCTGCCTTCCTTCAGAGAAAATTCTAATACAGAAATAAAGACATCCTCTGCTGCAGATCTGTTTCTGTAGATGAGGGCTGGCAACTGATTTAGGATGCCGGGAGTCGGCAAGTGCTACGC
Organism: Acomys russatus; assembly: GCF_903995435.1. NCBI lineage: Eukaryota > Metazoa > Chordata > Mammalia > Rodentia > Muridae > Acomys > Acomys russatus. The sequence continues at coordinate 26,901,877 of NC_067144.1, read as the reverse complement.
CACACATTCTTCAATCAATGTTTCCCTCTGTGGTTTATTCACCTGTATGCATTTTGACAAATAGGGAAGCAGTAGTGGGAAAAGAATTGCATGTAGCTAATCTTTAGTTGCCCACAGAGTAGCAGACAAACACTATTTATTATGAAGTACATGTCTACATTAGATCATTGAGTCATTTTAAGGTGTCCTGTTTGGAGACTATGTGATGGTCAATTGGCCTATAAGAGTAACAGTCAGCTACTAAACTAAACTGGCATGGCTGAAGCACAGTTCTTCCAAATAGAAGTTTATTTTAGAGTAAGTGAGAAATTCAAACTGTTTAATTTTTTTTAACTTTGCATATGATGCTCTAACTTCTCCTTTGACATTTCTTCCTTTTCAACACATTTTACCACTATTCCTCTCTACTTCTCTTGCTTGACAATGTAACACATGACTGGGTCTCTGTAAATATTTGTGGAGTGTGCAACTGACCACTTGAACAAATATTATGATGTGAACAATGGAGAAATCCCTCTTAATGATTCAAATTAATGTATCCATGTTTAATTATGACAATTAATAAATCTATGATAGTAACAAAATAACCAAAATTCTGGAACTGTTTAGGAAAGATAAAATCTAGGACAGTGAAAATGAAGAAATTCTAGAATCAAAAAACAAAACCCAAGCCCAATACTGCTCAAAAACTACAAAGCCAACATACAACATTGTTTCCTAAATATAACAGATATCCAGTAGCATATAATACAGCATGTAAGTTGTAATTGCAACAGGTGTTTTTGTACAACACACATACATACATGGGTTTTCAGGTTTTTGTTGAAATGAATATTAAAAAGCACAGGACTAATGAAAGCACAATAAGAGTTGCTTATATAAAAAAAGCATGTTACTGTCTGGAAAAATTAACTGTGAGTAACTAAATATCAAATATCATCTACTCTTCTTTATGTAAAACATAAGGTCTCACTATGTAGCCCTTGATGGACTGGAACTTGCTATGTATATATACCAGGTTGTCCTTGAACTTAGAAATCAGCCTGCCTTACATCAGTCTCTAGTACACTGGGACTAAAAGTACATGCCACCACACTTGGAAAATTATATATATATGTAAATTATATAATATTACATAGATAATAAAACATATTACATTTATTACATATGTAATCTATTTTATAATATATAGTATGGCACATATACATATATGTGCATATATATAAAGATATTAACTGTTCTCACACAAAATTGATGAAGAATTGATGATTGCTTAATGTTTACCCCAAAAGTCTATGATTATACTATAAAACATAACTGGCAAATTTAGTTATTTATACAGTCAAATGAGAAGATTTCAACCTTTATTCACACCCTTCTCTCAACCACTTCAGGATCATGTGCTTTGTCTGGATGATACAACCTGGAAATTGGTCTCATTTGCAAATATAAGAGATAACCATTGTTTCAGTCTGTTGTTTCTCAATATCCTTCTGGCCTGCCATCCATTTACAATAGATAGTATTGTTAAAGGTCAGTTATTTAATTTTGCTATTTTCCTCAGGTGTTATAAGGAGAGATATTAAGCCATCCTTAAACTAAACAGACTTCTAATACCTGTAGACCTTCATTATGGAAAAGCCAAATGAACTAAGGATTTATTTCTCATTCAGCTTTACTAGACAATTGCATTGGTCACAACACTTTTCTTTGACACAATTACAAAGAATGCTATATAAAGACTATCTATAGCTCTGGAAAATTGCTCAGTTGTTAAAGTTCATGCTGTGTACACATGAGGACCTGAGTTCAGTCCTTAGAGCCCATTTAATAAAAAACGGTGGACGGGGAGATTGCTCATCTGCTCTCAGTGCTAGGGAGACAGAAACAGGAAGGAGTGTGCGGCCTGCTGGCCAGCCAGCCAGACTAGTTTACTTGGAGAGCTTCAGGATGGTGAGAGATACTGTCTTAAAAAAAACGGGAATGCCATCTGCCACCTGGGAAATGGCACCTGAAGTTGACCTCTGCCCTCCTTGTGTGCATGTACACACATATACATGTAGCCCTCCATGTGTACTTGTATATATGAACACACATATGCATAAAAACTATAAAGTAAAAGTAATTCCATTCTTAGTTCTTCACTGAAAAAATTAATGTGACATTTGAGGACTAGAGGAAGAAAAGTGGTTGATGAAAAAGAATCTTCAATTATGGCATAAGGCCCAAATCATGAAAAATAAAAGTCTGAAAAGAATGCAATGACTTAGCAGAAATATTGAGAGGGACAAGACATTCTGATTACTTTTTAAAAAATCAATAATTAGGGCCATTTATTAAAAACACAGGGCATTATTAATTTAGAAACCATTTTCTCCTAATTTCTCAGTTTTACACAGCTTCTACCCCACACACACAAGGTGTGGAGAGCATGAGTTGGAAGGAAGGTAGGAGCCCATGCCAACTCTCCCCCCAGACACCCCTCAAAGCAGGACCACGAGGGTGCAGGGAGTCTGAAATTCTCACGCAGCCTCGTTTGACCAGAGTGAAAGGCATGTCCTTTCTCCTCTTCTCAGTGAAAAATCTTCAATCGGGACATGTGATGCCTACAGCAGCAGATAAAGGTAACTGGGGCCCAGCTCAGGTTAAAGGTTTGTTTTGGAGCGTGAATTGATAGAATGTGGTGAAAGCAAGTAAATTGCAAAATAAGACTAAAAGCAGTTTTTTCATCCAAACTATTGTATAACAGAGAACGAGTTGACTTTTCTACTGTAAATGTAAAGAAAACAGAAGTTTCATTCATCCCCCTGTAATGCTGCCAATCTAATTTGCTATTAAATTTCCATTCAAAAGGTCTATTTTGTTTAGTTACAAGGGATTTGATCCTCTAAAACTTTCCCAGGCAGTTTGTATGGAAAGACAGTTGCTATGAGTATTCCTAAGGGAACATACAAAACATTGGAAGATAAATAACTTCAGCACAATATGCAGATTAGGTAGATGGGAAGGCTTATGAAATACCTTCAGAAAGCAAAGAAAAGATTCAGAGTTCTGGGTTAGATAGTGGATGGATGATTATAGGGCTAGGGAAGGGGACCAGTCAGTAAATGCTCGTAGCACAAATGTGAGCATCTGAGGTCAGATCTCCAGTACCCACAGAAAAGTTAGTGTGCATGCTTGGAATCTCAGAACTGGGAATGCAGAGACAGGATGATCCCCAGGGCTTGCTTACACCCAGTCTAGCAAAATTGGAGGATTCCTGGTTCAGTAATAGACTCCGTCTTAAAGAATAAATAAACTGAATTGTGATTGAAGATGACTACTGAAGTAGAACTTTCATCTTTGTGTGCATGCACACACGTGTACGTGCACCTCTTCTTACACATGTATAAATATAACATATATATATATATATATATATATATATATATATATATATATATATATATATATATATATATAAACATTCATCAAATACACAGCTATCTCACTTAAACACACACACACACACACACACACACACACACACACACACACAAAATAAAACTACCACAAGGTAGATGATTTATAAGGAAGCAAGGCAAGGTAGTTTTGTGCTTCTGAAGAACTGAAGGCTGATAGCAGCCCTGGAGAACACACACAGCATTACCTGAAGAGGGAGGTGGGAAGAAATGCTCAGCATTTTCATCTCCCATTCTCTCCTTCCTGCCTCCCTCGACCTCTGTAGCTCATCCTAAAGACAAACCCAAGAACACAAGGCCCCAAGACCAGTTTGGAGAAATCAAAGTCCACATTAGGCAGAAATTCTGGAAAGACCTTTCAGTGATGTTGCTAGGCTGAACAACAGGAGTGAGGAGACCTGCTAGGATAAACAAGGTAGTCAGTCTAGGATCACAGTGTCTTCCACTAGTCGTCCCTGTGGCCGTGAGCAAGTCCCCCTCAGCTTGTGACCCGACTCAGAGATTACCTGTGAAATTAGGGTAGGATGCGTGATGACACTACTCACCAAGCACTTCATACTCCTCTCCTATCTCTCTAACCTGGATTCCGCTTGTAATTATGACATTGGATCCTGAAGTACTAATTCTTTGTAATATTCGGTGTCGGACTAGGTGGTATCTGGCTGAGATCTCTATTTGTTAATCAATAAAATGTTGTTGAACATCTTTTCTACTTATACATTGAAATGGCTGTCTATCAGAAGAGGAAACAAAGTTGTACTTTAAGTAAATTTACATTAAATATAATTTTTTGCTATTTTGATTAAACTATCAAAATCTTAACTTGTTTTGACATTTCTTTCATTATTATGTTATCATTGGCTGAAATTTTACCAAGAAATCTATTAGCAATTAATAATTATTTATTATATTAATAAGTATACTTTTCATTCTTTTGCTACATTACTTTAATATCATTAGCACCTATAAATCAGTGTGTAACATGAACCATTTATTGAGCATTTGCTGTATCACACATTTTGCTGAGCATTTCATGTTTTAAAAATTCGTATTTGCAAAGGCTGAGAGAGCCAAGTTAGAGAAGCTCTCCCTGTCCAGTTTTCTGAAGCATTGGTAGAACAGAGCTATAATAATTGAAGTTCATAAAAGTATACTGTTAACAGCTGCATTTCTCAGTTGTGCTGTATGAAATACTAATGTTACAATTCACAAGCTGGAAAAGCTGTCCTCCAAAGTACAGCATTGGAGAAGCTGTAAATAGGAATCTAGAATGACAGCATAATGGAGAAATTAAATTTGATCTAAAATACAGGGAGAATTTAGAGGAACAACACTCATGAGTCTGATTAGAATCTGGACAAATGCACTTCAAAGTTCAAAACATCATAAAAGAAGATCATTGACATGGTCAAGAATGAGTCTTAGTAAACCCAAACACAGCAAAGCGAAGTCCTGAAGACATGGAAAGTATTGACTCCCAGAATGAAAGCAAATAATGTGACTTATTCAAGCCTATACTCTTGATTAATCAGTAGTCCATAAATTAGAAATGTAAAAATATCTAAAAATATACAATATCTTATTCTGACCAGCAGTCATAAAAACTTAATAATTGAAATGTGTTCCTAGCATTCGGGGAGGCAGAGGCAGGCAGATCTCTGTGAGCTTGAGGCCAGCCTGTCTACAATGGGAGTCCAGGCTAGCTAGGGCTGCACAAGGAAACCTTGCCTTTCAAAAGGCCACAAAAAAAGGTGGGGGTGGGGGATGGAGGGTGGGAGAGGAAGGTGTCTTTGGAGATCAATGGGAAAGAAAGAATCCTTACAGTATGTACTAACCTCCAGTCATTTTCAATGTCATGCACTTCCATCGCCAAACTCTACACAGCCTTAGATTAGAAATATTAGTATCTTATAGACAGCCTTGTCATTGGCTCCCACAAAAGCATATGCTCATGGAGGCCAAAGAAACTTGAATGTCAGGATTCTGAGGGCCTTTGGGCACTATCATCGTCTCCCCGTACGTTCTCTTCCTGGCACTGCTACCGTAATCATTGCTATTGTATTAGCATCAGCTCCACTGTGGATTTCCCATTGGCTCTTTAAGTAGGCCATGGAAAAAAAATCAGTTGCTCAGCTGTTATTTTCATGGCCATTTCAATCATAAACACTTTTAATTTCCTGAATATTCTAAATCTATGCACAAATGTATTTCTCATTGCTAACAATACTATGCAACTAGAACCAAGTTTCATTAAAGTATAAAAGAAATCAACACATTATTAACATTTAAAAATGAGTATATACCATGATGGCAGGATGTAAGGTGTAGTTAGGCCTTCAGAACTTATGATGCATCGTTTTAAAACATCCTTTATCATTTTCATAAAGCTGAGGTCAAGTTTCTAAAAATGCAACTTGTTAAAAGCAGGAATAAATGAATGAAGGATGAGTCAGCTCATTTGATGGAAGGGCTATAAAAAATACTTCAAAGGCACACCACGTGACTTGGTAAATATTCAGTGTATCAAAATGTAGTTGCCATCTGGCGTTGATAGACAGGGCTAAAATACGTGTTTAAAAAAAAGCAAGAAAGGAAATAACTCAGCCAGGTTAATGTGCTTGTGTCTGCATTTCATAATTCAGGTATTAAGTGCTTTATTAAGTATTCACTCTGAGTGAGAGAATGAATCCCATCACAGCCAGGCTTGGGTAATGGTAGTTGGAAGCTGAATCTCACGAAGTAAAACCAGGTAAGACCCAATTATATTGAATAAGATAAACAGGGTGTTTTAGGTAAAGCAGAATTCTCAGTCTTAAAAATCATGCTGCAAGCACACCAGCTTCACAGTTAAGCGCAGAGAAGACGGAATCATACACATAGAAAGGAACTGAAATTTTGCCTGTTATCAGCTTTGAATATTCAACTATTCTTTTTTTGTTTTTTTGCTCTGACTCTTTAAAAACATAGAAAAACCAGGAATAAATAAAAACATTGGTTAGATAGCAGAAAGAAGGAAAAATAAATTTTGAACTCTAGACATTTTTTGATGTTTTTAAACTAATGTTTGGTATTCATCTTGTAAATTGTTATCAAACAGAAGCTTAACTCCCCACCCCATTGCCTAAGAAATGGAGCGCAGTTAGGGGAACAGAAAGGACACACCCTCACAGGAGAGAGCACTGAGCAGTATCACAGAAAATGTGCTTTGCTCAGGCACACTGTAGCTAGGCGTGGTACTGGTAACTTCTCTCACCAACCCTGGATTTCTGAATCCTGACAGAAATCCTAGTACATCTCTTGCAGTCAGACTCATGGGCAGAAAAAGGTGTTTAACACAGATTTGAAGGTTAATTAACATAGAGTCTAGGGACATGGTTTGGTTGAAACACTACAGATGAGAATTGGTTAGAGTTAAATGTGCATTTGTCAAAAATCAAGGTAAAAACTGTATGCAGCAGAATTTGCATTTTATTGATACATAAAAATTACCTATGTTTATGGATTGCCATGTGATGTTTTGATATATGTCAGTTGAGGATAAACATACTTATTTCTTAAAAATGTATTAATTCTTCACGCGGAAAACTTCATTATTTCTCCTAGTTTTAAAGAAGTCTACAATGACCATCATTGCCTCCTATTCACTAGAACCCCATAATGTATTCTTTCTAACTACAAATGAGGAATCTAGTGAGTACACTTGTCTGTCTTCCCACATCCAGTCTGACAAGCCTCAGGTATCCACTCCCAATTTTAGGGCTGCATCTTTAGATGTCACAAGAATGAGATCATGAAGTCCTTGTTCCTGTGAATTGTTGACTTCATTCAGTGTGTTTTCTGTCTTCAAGTTCTTTCCATGCTGTCACAATGGACAGGATCCCATTCTTTCATAGCTGAATAATATTCCATTGTGTAAATGTGCCATAATTTTTAGCCTATTCATCAAATGGTTGACATTATGTTGTTTGAATTTTTTGGCTGTTGTCAAGCATGCTTCAGTAAACACGGTAGCGCCTGTATCTGGTCAGCAGAGAGGTTTTGCTCCTTTGGCTATATAACCAGTACTGCATGACCAGTCAGCAGAAGCCTTCAGTATGATGGATCTTGTTATTTTTGCTTTTGTATTCTGAAACTAACATTTTAAAATATATAATATGAATTTTGGTAAATGGTTACCATATAACCACCACCCCAATAGATACAGAAGTTTCCTTAGCCCCATACTAGTGAATTCTTCTATGTAAATATAACCAATATTTTATACCATAGATTTTGCCACCATAGATTAATTTTGTCTTTGTAAACATGCAAGTGACAGTTTTTCTCCTTATGTCATAGTTTTTTTGTACGTGATTCTGATATTCATCAACAGTGTTGTGTTTATCCTATTTGGGTTTATTTGCTTATTAGTATCCTATGTTGTATACTGATTTACCACATTTACATCTTTCCAGTTGTCTTAGGTTTCTTTGCTGTGATAAGGGTAGAATGACCAAAAGCAACCTGGGTGGAAAAAGCACATTTTCTTCCACACAACAGCCCATCATGGAATGAAGTCGGAGCAGGAAATTGGATGCAAGAATGGAAGCAGAGACCATGGAGGAGTGCTGCTTCCTGGCTTGCCAGTTTTCTTATAGCACACAGGACCATCTATTTCCCCAGGACGCTCCCACATCAATCACTACTCAGGACAACACTCTGAAGACTTATCTACAGTCTAATCCTAACTGAGAGTTTCTCTTCCTAAATGATTCTAGCTTGTGCCAAGTTGACCACACACACAAGCACACACAAAACTCAAACAAAATAAGCTGGAACCAGCTTTAGAAAATTCTGACTAAAATCACTATATACACCTTTATGTCTAAATCTCTTTGAGGGGCTAATTTTCAGAACAGCATGGTAAATAACTGGACTATGAAGTTGTGAGACCGGTGTGTGTTTAACTCTACCAGATACCAAATCAGTGTTTCAAAGTGGCTTTTCCATGGGAGAGGTTTCTAATTCTCTGCCATTGTGAAAACAGAATTTTCTGTTGAGAATGTCTCATGAATTCTAGATACTAGTCCTTTGCTGAAAATGCACTGTGAGTATTCTTTCCAGCCTTTCCAGGGCCCATCCACAGACATAACACTATGTTTTTAAGAAGAGGAAATTTAGATCTGAATATAGTTCAATTATCAATCATCCTTTTTATGTGTAGGGCTTTCTGTTACCTCTAAATATTTGTCACTTTAGTGACAGATTTTTATTTCTCTACGTTATTTTAGAAACATGATTACTTTTGTGTAATATATTTAATATGTTCATATCAAATTAATTTCAGAGTATAATGAGAGATAATTGTAAAAGTTTTTATCTTCATATATGTAGTTGTTTTAGTACCATTTGTTGAAAATATTTTCCCTTTCCAATTACATTTCCTTGTCTTCTTTCCCCCACTCGCCTGAAAATCATTGGCTATATATGCTTGAATTTGCTATTTGAAGTCTCCATTCTCCTGTCAGAATCTATTTTGTTATGGAAGGGAGTGGTGAGAAACATAATTATTATACTATAGATGAATTTGTGGTATGAATCCTTCCTGTTTATTCTTTTCTTTGTCCATTTTTGCATATTGCTGGATTATTTGATAATATGTAAAATTTAAAATCTAGTTCACATTTTCTCTAAAATTAGAAAAGGAAATCATTGAAAAAATTCACTTTATTTTTATTTGTGTGTGTGTGTGTGTGTGTGTGTGTGTGTATTCACACATGCATGTGTGTGTTTATGTGTGTACTTGTGTGTAGGTGCTAATGGAGTCAAGGACTTGGTGTCAGATCCTCCAGTGATGGTGTTACAGTCAATTGTGGGCTGCAAACCAAAGGTGAGTCTTCCAGAAGAGCCAAAAATGCTCTGAACTGCTGAGTCATCTTTCTGGGCCTAAATAAGCCATCTCTCCAGTCCCAAAATTGAGATTTTAATTGAAATTGTTTTTAGATTTATAAACCCACATAGGGAAAAATACCATCCTAAAACTTCCTAAAACATCTTCAGAAATAATAAATATTCTTTAAGTCCTTTTAGTTTTGAATTTAGGGACATCGCAGTCCTAGGCTGAAAGAAGGCATTTTATAGTCTTAAATCATTATAAACTTTAACTTTTTCATCTGTAGTATTTGCTACTATTATATGAAAAGAAAATATTTGTATACTGAGTCTTTAATCTTTCTGAATGTATTTATTAGCACTAGTGTTTATATATCCACTAAGATTTTCTAAAACAAGTAGTCATAGTGTATGTAAATGAAGACGGTTTTACATCTTCATTTCCTGTTTTTACAGTTTTAATTTTACTTTTCTTACCTTATTGCTTGTGATAGTATCTTCTGATCAGGGTTGAACACAAGCAGAAAGCTTGGCCATGTAATACAGCTTAGGAGGAATGCATTCAATCTTTCATCTTTGGATATCCTGATGCTGAGCTTTCACAGCAGCCTTCCATCAGATAAGGAGGTTCCCATCAACTCCTTTATATCACAGTTCTTATTACAAGCACCTACTAAATTAAATAAATCCACACCCACATATGGAAAGCTTTCTCTTTAATTTTAGAGATTTGATGAACTTACATTGATTTGCTTTCAAATTTTAAATTTATTTGATTCTTGAGCCAAATTTTATTTGACTTCAGGATATTATTATTTATACATATTGCTGGGTTTTATTTCGTTTTTCAAGACAGGGTTTCTCATGTAGCCTCGCCTGTCCTAGAGCATCCTCTGTATAACAGGCTGGTCTCAACATTATACTGATTTGCCTGCTTCTCTTTCCCAAGTACTGGGATTAAAGGCATTGGCCACCACCACCTGGCATTGATAATATTTTTTTAATAATAATGATGGCTAGAACCATGAGGGAAACTGGCCTATACTTTTCTATTTTTGTACTATTTCTTAAGTTTTACTAAAAAGATTGTCTATTCCATGAAACAAATTAAAAAGTAATTTTTGCCTCCTACATTTTGAAATCAGGATGATAATTATTATACAGGATAAGTATTATTTCCTCCATAAAGGGTTTTTGATATTCTTTTGGGAGATTATGTGGAGCTCATGTTTTCATTTCAGGAATGTTTTTGATAAGCATGTTAATTTCTTCATTAAACACGAACAATTTAGATCTATATTTACAATATTAATTTTAATAACGTGTTTTTAAATGAATTTGTTTTATCAAAGTTGAATTTACTGTCATGGTTTTTCATAAAAGTTTATTTCTTTAATGCCTATATAAATTCAATTTTAATGGTCCTCTTTTCTCTAATTGGAAAATTTATTGTTTAGCATGTATGCAAGAGGTATATTAAATAAGTCCTGTCAATATTCTAATTTTGGGTTCATTTACCTTTTTATTGCTTGTATTTTATTTGATAGATTTGTGTTTTTGTTACTTTTATTCCCTACTCCTTACATAAGGGTTTAAAGTAATATATTTTCTTTTCTCAGCATGCAAGTCTATGACAATGGTGATTTTGCTTGCTTGCTGTTTTGAGTCAGGGCCTCTATATTGTTTCTTCAGATCCTCATGCATTGCCTTTCATAATTCTTATAGGACTTCCATTGACAACAGGTTTGTCGGTACATATTAAAAGATCTCTTTGTTGCACACACAGTTCCTGTTTGTCAACTGTTTTTCTTTTTAAGTATTTTAAGTTGATATTTGATTTATGCCAAGAATCAGCTGGTGCTTGATTATTCTTCTCATTGGATACTTTTGGGGTCTTTCTCTGTTTGGCATATAGAAATTGAACCCATTATCTATATACGATTTTTTTCACAAAGTTTTTGACATGTTCAGCTATGATTCCGTCAACCATCATTCATGTACTATACTTTCTTTTGCTACCTGCAATAGGCAGTAAAATATATCCAACAAATCATTTTCATTATAGATACTGTACCTTAAAATATTTTTCATTTTTTCCTTTTCTTCTGACAAAGTATATTAGAGATACTGATGTTGTTTACTAGGCCACTTGACATATTTTTCAGTCCATTTTCTTCTTAGGGTATTTGTTTATTTATTTGGTTCTCTGGCTCAAGCCTAAGGCCTAGGTCTTTACTCTATTTTTTCTTAGTCTGTGTTCAAGTTTAGTCACATTTTTGTCATCTCAAATCTTTACATGTCTTTCAAGATTTAAAGAAATATAGATACTATAATTATTTTGGTTCTTTCCATTTCTTGATTTTCTCATTTTTCCTTTATAAATTATTTTAAGACTTGAATATATTTCTAAATTTGTTTTAAGATACTTACCTACTATTTCCAACTTCTGGGCCATCTACATATATCTTTCTATTGGCTTCTTTAAGGGTCACACCTGCATGTCACTTTATCCTGCCTCAGTGACTAGCAATACTTGAGCTGCACTTGCAGGTTGTCTGATTAGGTTACTCAGATTCTGGATCCTATCATTTTCTGCCAGAACTGACTTTTATCACACCAGGTTGATGTTACCAGTTGATGACTTTAACACTGTGGTAGCTTGGTGTTTTGTTTTTTGAACCCTTAAGTATTTCAGTTTTGTTTCCAGTAGAAATTCTGCATTTCTACATTATAACAAAAAAAAAAAAGTATCAAACACTTCTAAATTTAAAACTCAATCTCATGAAATCCCCATCTATTCCTCTTTTTCTCTTCACAGACAGGTAGACCTCCCATGGATATCAGCCAGCCATGGTATATCAAACCTCGGGTAGAATGTAACTCCAGTTATAATATCCTCTCCCATCTCTCACATTAGAACTTGCTGTTGACTTTTCTCATATAATTCTTGGTCACTTTATTAAGAGGCAGCAAAATGGAGTTCAAAGACTGAAGCAATGAGTGGCCAAAAATATTTCTCGAATCAGTGAACCTGAAACGCCCTGTCCAATTCCGGCCATCTCTTTTGCCCTTTAGAACTCTGTTTCAAATTAATCTCTTCCAGCTTTGGCCTGTAAACCACCTACTATTCTACCAGGCCAATCATCCGAGCCAATCAGACAAACTGTTAATTATTTGCCTTTATTTCTCAACAATATTGTGGGTGATAGATGGTAATCAAATGAACAGTGAGATTGGTTCTTCATTTTAGTTAGCTAGAGTCTTTCCTAACTCATATCTGACAGTCATCCAGCTCATCTGTCTACGTACATGAGCGCTGCAGAAGGGGCTTTCTTTGTTATGATTTTACAAAGGCTATTCACTTTAAGAAACTGGCTGCTTCCTATTGGTACTGAACCCTTTAACCATGAGAAGTCCTGAGAGTTATTGGAGCCTGTGACTTCTGGTAGTGAGCTTTGATCCTTCTGGCGGACCTCAGTTCTTACTGTTTTATCCAATCTTAAACCAGCTTAAAATCAACTTAACTTTTAAAGTTTTTGAACACATTAGGTAATATTTGTCCTCTGAACTCCCAGGGGATGGTGGTTACTGCCCAGCAAGGAAGCCCTACCCTTCATTATTCAGCAACAGCTTGAAGAGTGCTCTACTTCCAACCTTCCGCTCCCTGACAGACCAGCTGCATCAAAGGCTGCCTTCCCTGTTTGTTTGTTTTCTTCCTGAAACAAAATCACCATTTCAAACTGAATCATCCATTAGGAAAGAATGGATTCTAGGTCCAAAATTTAAGAACATGTGGACCGCAGCAACTCTGAATTAGATTAGGACTTGTGTCAGAGTCTGGACATCTGCGGTCCCCTCTCCCCTCGCCTCTGAATCCCTGCATGCTGTTCAGGGGAAGTTGCTGGCTTCTGAACTGAAGGGTTGAAAATGAAGGCATTCTCTTTCATGGAGAATAGTCCTTCTGCGATTTAAACAAGCAGCTTTGTGATCAAAATAATTCATAAAGGAAAAGATTTATGAAGAGACTCCGCAAGCACACAATGCATTTTTTAAACTTTGTTTTTTAAATAAATCTCTCAGTACACAAGCCAAGGCAACACATCTGAATGCAATATCAGTGGACACACCCTAAGCTCCTCTTCTGTGCTTGCCCAAGACTGGCGGAAAAGGGAAATACTTCTCTTTGTCTTCTTGTTAAATACTAGTTTAAAACAAATTTTAAGATGCTCGGTCCATGCAAAAGCTTTAAGATACTGTGCAATACTACTACCTTTTCATATAAAAAGCTTGTCTTCAAGAAACATCTGCTGCTTGCTCTTGCTTAAGAAAATTAAAAAGAAAAATAAAGAGAGAGCCTAACTTGCAAGCAATCCCTCTGGCACAAGGGAGCCTGTTCTAATCTCTTTTATCAGGTTTGAGCGATAGTTCTGCTCCACGAGTATTGACAGGGCCGTCCTGTTTCTCAAGCTTTCGTTTCTCTCAGTTGGAGAAGGATACAGTGCATTTTCACATTCTCAAAGTCTGCAGTTGTTTTTATATAAGAAGCAATTTGCTTGGGTCACGTCAGGTCGAATGGGATGCCTGCCCAGCTCTTGGTTTTAAAGGAAAAACATACAGAAAGACACAAAAACACAGCAGTTTCCTTCATTAAATTCCACTCTACCTGCCATGGGCTTCTAGCCACAATGGAATTTCCCACCCTGGCCTAGCCTAGCCTAACTCTTATTTTTAGGGATTTTTTCCCTTTAAATCTTATGAGCTTTCTTTCAAGTGAACTCTGAGGCAAAGTTTATTAAATGATAGAGTAATTGCCTGGTTTTGGAAAAGCAGACTCAGAAAACAAATGCCAAGTGACCTTCCATAATATTGCTGCAAAACTACCCTCTGGATAACAGCCTTTCAAAAAGATATGCTCAACTCAGACCAACACCACAGTTAAAGAATTTAAAAGCAAAACTTGTATCATAAAGGGAATAGGCAAAGAGTGACTTCAGTGGTCGTCTCTACCTAACTGCATTGCATAAAGCGAATTTTAGAGGGAAAAAAAGGACATATGTAATATATAGGAGGAGAGAGGTGCGGGGGAGGTTTTCTCTACCTAACTGCGCTGAATTGAAGAGAATTTTAGAGGAAAAACAAGGAAAATCATAATATATAGGAGGAGAGAGTGGGGGGGGGGGAGAAGAGGAAGAAGAAGAAGAAGAGGAGGAGGAGGAGGAGAAGGAGGAGGAGAGAGAACAGCACAAGGTTTTAGGCCTTTCTTTCCTGAAAGCCATTTATGCTTTTGCCATTGCCTACAGGCAGCAGATTTAATCAGTATTGTTACTGTGGATTATCTAAACTATGAAAAGCAACAGGGAGAACTTCCCAAGAAACCCAGACTGAATCTGTGTTAAATACTTGGTTTGCGGCCTAAAGCTAAGCAGAACGATCACACTGTACTCAGGGTCCTAGAAAATATCTCAATACCTCTACTATTCTTTGTCTCTGATTTACTTCAACACTCTGTGTCCCTGGCATTAGGAAAGCTCATAAAAACCGTCCTTGCCTAGACACTGATTCACAGATGGGGGAGGGGGCAGTAAACAAGGAAAGAAAGGCCGGAAGGAAGGACTAGTAATGAGGGAGGAAAATGTACATTCCTGTGATCTTTGCTCAGCTTAAATATCAAAACTAAAATATGTGATTTGGAGGATGTGAACCCCATCACCCACACATTTAGCAATAGCGTTGTAAAAAATTAAACCAAATGCCATGTCAGCTTACTCCCTTTAACACACAAGTTCACTCCTTCACTTGTTATTTTTAACTGGATTTTGCCTCATCTCCCTTCAGATGAAGTTTACTTCTTAGATATGTCATTTGGTCCAGGTATTCTCATCTACTTTGGGCTTTGGCGTTTTATCTCTAAGTAGCGGACTGCTAGTTAAGCTGCCAGATTGCTTTTAAGTAGGCACCCTTTTAGCATCACAGCACACATTTAAACCAAATATTAATCTACCTGGCCTGACTTCAGAACCATTTGCTGCTCGGGGCCATTACATGAATTGTGAGTAAACAAAACCTGCTTTTAATGTGAATCTGGAACAAGAAGAGCAGCAATGCATCAAACTTTACAGAGGCCAACTCTGCTGCGACATTATAGACAAGTTTGTTCATGGATGCTGCCTAAATTGCACTCTACTAAGCAGAGGCCTCTGGCCATCAGGACGCATCCCATGAGTAATGCATGGATATATGCTGCCACTACATCTTCAGCATCCGGCATTTACTTTTTTTTTTTTTTTTTTAATGTCATTTTCTCTAGGAAAACAAAGTGGTTTATCTTGAAACTTAACAGTAGTTTAGTGATTTTAGAGTTCCTTCTAATTTACAGTAAACGTTCATGGGACCTGTGAACTTGTATTTAGACAATCTGAGCATTGCAGCAGTTTCCTGAGGTGACACGTGCTCTACATGATCCCTATTTAGTTTGCACATGTGCTGGTTAAGTGACCCTCCTGAAAACTATAGTTAAATGGAAAACAATAAACTACTTTATTTTTATTTTTTTGAGACAGGGTTTCTCTGTGTAGCCTTAGCTGTACTGGACTCGCTTTGTAGACCAGGCTGGCCTCAAACTCACAGTGATCCACCTGCCTCTGCCTCCTGAGTGCTGGGATTAAAGGTGTGTGTGACCACCGCCAGCAAGAAACTGTTTTCATGTTTTAAATAGAACATGAGGATTAATGCTGGTAATGAGGGATTTAAGAATTTGTGAATATACCCACCCAAAGAAGGAAAATGGAATAAACAACTGTATCAATCCTCTCTACAATAAGTCTAATAAATGTAGCCCAAGGACAGCCTTAGCACAAACACAAATATGTTTGTATACAATTCTTAAAATGCTGCTAAAAGTAGATCATTCGGGACTACTTCTTAAGGATCTATTATTCTCTCTACTTGACACATTCACTCACATATACACACAAAGTATTGGCCTAAGCCCAATTGTACTATTAAGTCAAGCTAAATTTTTATCTGTCAGTCATTTCATAGTTGCCTCATATATATGATGGAGAAGAATAAAAATGAGAAAATCTGGGTGGCCATAGGCTTTTTTTTTTGTAATATCATATAAAAAGAAAACAAGGTCAGAGTCAGGAGAAGGTAAACAGACAGTGGTGAATACAAGGGACAAATCAATACCCCCTGCAGTCAGTGGCAGGACAAATCCTGTCCAACACCCCAGTAAATGACTGTTTCATTGCAGGTTCTTGCAACATGCTTACCATGTAGCAGCAACTCAACATATTTTGCTGAGTACATGAAAGCGTCACCCAATGCCAGGAGTGTACCATGACTTGCCCACGGGGGTGAGTTGAATCAAACTTTTCTGGACAGGGGAAAACTGAACTGGTGCGGGCACAGTTTTTGCCCAAACTTGCAGAAAGGAGGAGGTTTAAAAGCAAAACACTAAAATGTTGAGTCATCAAAGGTATCACTGGAATCTTAACCATGATATGGATTTGAAGGCCATTGAGTTTGTGTACAAAAGGCATTTAAAATGTTGGTATTTATTAGAGAAAATAATATACATAAAAGTTATTATATATATATCTATATAAAGCTTTTTGCACTGATGTTAAAAATAACAACAAGACACTTAAAAGTACAAGGTACCTGAAACATAACAGCCTAGGGTCTCATATTTAGAACAATCACTAAAGAATTCAAGCTAAAAGATCAAAAACTCAAGTGACAGCACATGCTGGCGAGGATGTGGAAAGAGGAACACTCCTTCATTGTTGCTGGGAATACAAACTTGTACACAACCCCTTTGGAAATCTATCTGGCCCTTTCTCAGAAAACCGGGAATAGTGCTACCTCAAGACTCAGCTATTCCATTCCTTGGAATATACCCAGAAAATGCTCCACCACACAACAAGGACATATGCTCAACCATGTTCATAGCAGCCTTATTTGTAATAGACAGAACCTGGAAACAACCTAAGTGTCCCTCAGTAGAAGAATGGATAAAGAAACTGTGGTACATTTATACTATGGAATACTACTCAGCTATTAAAAACAAGGAAATTCCAAAATGTGTGGACAAATAGATGGAACTAGAAACGATCATATTGAGTGATTTAACCCAGAAGCAGAAAGACTCACATGGAATATACTCACTTATAATTGGACACTAGCCCAACATGGATGTCCCATGAAAGTCTTCACTTACCAGGAGATTGGGATAGATACTTTATTGGGACCCTAGGTAAGAGAAGTATGGGAGAATGGGAAAATAGAAGGATCCAGAGGGTCCTAGAATCCTACAAGAACATCATGATGGGCAGATCTGGACCTCGGGGAGTCTGCTCAAACTACTGCACCAACCAAGGACAATACATGCAGTAAACATTGAACCCCAACTCAGATCTAGCCAATGGACAGGTTATGTGGAGAATGGGGACTGACTCTGACACGAACTCTGGTGCCCCATATTTGACCACTTCCCTGTGGTGGGGAGGCCTGGTGGCACTCAGAGAAAGGATAAGCAGGCTACGAAGATGAGACTTGATAAATAGCCTATGACCATATAGTGGGGGAGGAGGTGAATAGGGTGAAAGCAGGAGGGAGGGAGGAACAGGTGGATACAAGTGATGGGGTAACAATTGAGATGTAATCTGAATAAATTAATTAAATAAAAAATTGAAAGAAAATTCAAGCTAAATCTAAGGTTAGTAGAGAACAAGGCATCTCGTGTTAAAAATAACAAGTTAGGATGCAAGCATGATTGCTAATGTTACTTAGCTGACATTATATTGACATTTCTTAGTAATATCCTGTCCTGGGAGTTTCAAAACAAGCATGAGTTCTCCCACCCTCTGATCTTATGGACCAGTGAACCTGTGACTTTGGGTCTTTCCATTCATTTACAACCCAAACACTTTACTGACTGCCTTCTCCAGCTGTTTGGTAAACTCAGTCTGGATCCTGGATTCACTAGTACTCTTGGTTCACATATTCTCTGGGTTTCACTGGGGTTTACCTACCAGGATCACACAGCCACATCTTAATCCTCTCTCTTTCCTGACCCATTTGCCTTGATTATTTCCCCTGCCCTTACTGTCTAAACTGGCAAGCCAGCACTACCAAATACATTGCCTTGAAAACATGTAATATGTTTTACCCAATTAAGAAATTCTTTAATTCTCTGTGTCCATAGAAATCTTATAAACCACAGTACTTCTATAGCAGTTCAAAAGACTTAAGACTTCCTATTAAACACTCTTCCTGTAAGTTGCTCATTTCCTCTGAATATGGTAATTTACCAGGTAACTGTGAATATAAGCAACTTCTTTTTCTACGTAGACAGAAAGGAACACAACCTTTGTTTGCTTATAAATACTTGGTAAATGATGAAAGGCTTTACACCCTCTTTCTTACTTGGCAACTAGCTCCATTTGGAAGAGCTCAGTTCAGAGTTTGGTCACAGTGAATCTGTAATTCTGTGATTTCATAACACTAGGGATTAGTAAATAGCTGGAAAAGTGAGAGGAGGACGGTTTCTCATTGCAAGGAAAGAGTATGCACATTGAAGGGATGTTGTTCATGGCACAGTGCTGTCTTTTGTCTGAAAACTGACACTTAAGAATTATAAGTAAACAAGACAGGTGGGAAAGTGTGTTTCCCTTGAGCCATTTTATGAGTGGAAATCCCAGAAAAAAGCTTTGCTGAGAAAGATACCACTAAAACCATTCCCAGTGAATGCAAAGATTAAAAATAACTATCTTCTGGATGGATAATTAAAAAATTTCTTTTCAATAGATAATTAATAAAAAAAAAAAAGCAGAAAAAGGAGTGCTACTTTGACACTTTAGCTCAGCCATGAACTGTATGAAAGTAAAATAAAGGTGTTTAGTCTTCTACAGCTTCACTAACATTTCCTTCCAAACTACAATCGTGCCTCTGGAAATGTACACAAAATGTACATTTTCTAGGTTCCTGTTATACAATACACAACTGTGAATGAAGTTTTTAAAATGGGTTAATGTATATATCTTTATTACTTAATTAGTCTTGAAGATAACAGGTATATTGAATCAAAATTCTGATGTGAACCAAAATGTGACCTAATTGCAGTCTATAGAAATGGAACACAGGCAAAGTTACAAAGTGTCTATTCCTCTGCTTAACTCTGCCTCAGATTTAGAATTTAGCTTAACTATCATTCCCCAAAATTAAGGAAGGAATGAAACATTATTTTTTATTGTTAAAAATTATAAATAATCAAAAGAGTGACAGCATGATTTTGTGGATATTATGTGAAAACAGGATGCTTGTTAGTTAACACTTATAGTTACAAGATAGTATTCAAATGGTATTTCAACCGCAACATTACAGATCTATTTATTTTTTAGTGTTAAATGCTCCATGCCCTTTTATTAAAGAAACTAATAAATTTTAATTTATTTATTGTCGGAACACAGTCCAAGCATGCAGAATTCTGAGCACTTGTGAGAAAACTCCAAAAAAACAAAAACAAATCCAAAACAAAACAAAACAAAAAAGAAAACAAAACAAAACAAAACAAAAAAACCAAGACAAGAATCCTATGAGCTCAAGTTCTTCAAAAGCACAGAACTGTTCTCCGAGTGTGCTTCTGTGCCCCTCCCAGACGCAGCCAGGACTGAGCTTACTTCAGATTATTCATCACAGCTGGCTATTGTTATTCATTTATATTCCTCTATGGAAAAACATGTCTTTGCCCTGTGAGGCTTATCTTTGTGATTGTATACAGCTTGAATTGTGTGAACTTTATTCAGGTGACCACTCTTAACTCTCAGGTTATAAACTGATGTCTGTATAAAGTTGGCTACTGCATGAGACTTCAGTCCGCCTCATTTCTAGGCTCCATTTTTACCAGGTTCCACTGCCTCTAGAGTAAACAATTTATTAGCTAATTTTTCTAGAGAAATATCAATGAATGATAGTATTATCTAACAGTTAATGAAGAGTGGGAATTCATCTATTATAGTTCAATGATGCCATAGTGATTTAACAAACAAACAAACACACCAAAACCCAAACAAACAAAAAATTTAGAAACTTTGAACAGATCTAAGATATTACATGAAAAATTTAAGGATAAAAGGCAAAATACCTCTTCTAAGTTCATGCCATAGCTACAAGATTACTGGGTGGGGGCGGGGCTTTCTTTCAGAGCATGCTCTTCCCTTCCATCTAAGGAGTTGCTTATTTTGTTCATGTATTCCTTTGATTAAGCACCTGATTCACAGTGCTTGAAATCCAGTCTATATTTCACTTCAAGTTTTAATATATCTTAAAGGACATAAGAGATCAAAGACTGCAGAGAAATGGCTGGCTTAGAATCCCCCTGTACCCCTTGAAGGTTGAATGATTTTGAACAAGCTACTGAGCCAACTACTGCCAGTTTCCTGTCTGCAGGAATGACAGCAGCACCTGACTCCTGTAAGGACTGTGAGGACAAACGGGTTTCACCATCAATGTTAAATTCCCTTCTGGAGTCTCAGTACCATAATTCAAAGTTAAGCAGACTTCATGTTCTTTGTTTGGCAAGTCATCTCCAGTTTTCACTTGTAGACACAGACCCTGAAAACAGTGAAGTGAGGCTACATTTGTGTAATTGCTGTATCCTTGCCTCAAAGCCAAGATGGATTTACCTGTTGTTTCACTTTTTACTAGGTCTCTCTTTAGGGAGGTGCTACTGGGGTAAAATGTCAACTATTAAACTGTTTGAGACAGGTAAGTACTGAAAGGGGAATTTACTTGTTAAGTCAATAGCAGTATGCCAGCTTGGTCTGCTTTTCTGAAAGATCATTATAATAAGAAGGTAATAAATAAATAAAAACTATAAAATATACATCTATGAAGAATCGTAGACTCATTTCTCTAGTGGAAGTCATTAAATAAGACTTGGAAGCACACCTATGTAATTGACACTTAAAATATAACATACTACAGCTCTGGAGAAGGGCCCCTCTTTGGCTCAGCTAAGGACTCCTGATATTCTTTGGTTTGTATAAAATTCTTTCTGTACTCTATTATAAATGAACAATAAAAAATGAGTAACTACAACAACCGGTATGCTCATCCCAGTAGCACATGCTAATAACTTGGAGCGTTCAGCTGAAGGACACGTTTGTCATCTTTCTCCTACACATGACCACTGGCAATGTCTGTAGATAATCTGCATGATTGGAGCTGACAGTGTTACTGGAATACAGTGAGATCAGGTCAGGAATATTGTACAACATCTTACAATGGGAATAATTTCTATTTACTTTCTAACAAAGTATTATTCGATCCAAAATATAAGTGGAGAACTTCTGTAGGTACTCAACTGCCCAGAGTAACTGGCCTTAAACTGTAAGCCACATGAACATTTAAATTCCACAGCCAATGGGATGGACTGAAATGGCAGCTGTGGCTAATAGGAAACATGACTTCAAATATATATGAAGATAAATATGGGCACAATACTAAGGATACTTGGTCAAAAAGTATTTCTCAAGTAGTTTTTGTTAACTAATTATGCCAAATGACACAAACAGACAGTTTTACATTACCGAACCATCAATGCTAATATCCCTTTTTTGAATTCTTCAAGGGAGAATGTAAAACTCATAGACTATGCAACATTATCTGTTATGGAGATATTTTAAAGTACTTTATAAAAAGCAATGAGTACATTTTCTAAAAAGTTAGCCCATGTGAATTATGGAAAGTTACAATTCTGTTTTTTAGGGCAGTTTTCCCCCTGCACAGCATTTTCTCTGTGCATCACACACAGTTCAGATCCCACTCCTCTCTCAGGACGAATGTAGCTGAAACTACAGGTCTCTGGCTACTTCTATACCAGAGTCATCTTCATCCAGGACAGCAACCATGAGATCTAAACAAGTGTAAAATTATTCTTTAAGTAAGCCACTTCTACTCTCTGAAAACATTATACCCAACACTATCCCACTGTTCAAGAATGCCAATTACTCACGCAAGGAAAAAAAATATAAATAAAACTTGAAAAAAATACACCTTATAACAATTATTATGCTAAAATTTTAAAATGTGACACTTTCATTTCCTTGAGAGTTTTCTCGTTAAAGGAATGAGTATTTTCCTAATGAAAGAGGTGCCTGAAATAGGCATTCAGGCAGCATTTGCTAATGGCTGCAATGTGATTGTTTGCTTATGGCTACAGTGTGATCTTCCATGGAGTGCCTCTTCTCTGCTTTTGAATTTCATGTTGGTTAGCTGTATCAGGCAATAAACTGTATTGATGACCTTAAGATTGGCTATTTCTTCTTAGTCAGAACTATGAGAAATTATTTCCTGGATGGGCAGTATGGAGACCAATAAATGAGAAAACAAAAAACAACTGCTATAGCCTACAAAGAAGATTAAAAACTCAGTAATTTTCAGAAACCAATATTATTTACCATTTGGACTTCCATTTAAATTTCTGTATGGCACTTGAAAACACACTCTCCATATATTTTTTTAAAAAATGCTCTAATATCAGAGGCGTGGGTAAAGGGAAATGTACATGCAACTAAGAATATTTGGGAAGAATGTTATGAGGACTGTCTACACTTGGCCTTTGGGATGTCTGCAGGTATGATCTTGATTACTTTAATTGAGTTTAATTTGGTGGGAAGACCTGCCACCTGTGGGAGGCACTATTCCCCAGGCAGGGGATCCTGAACTGCACAAAAGTGGAGAAAGCTAGCACAGCAGGAACTTGCATACACTCATTTTCTTTCTCCTTTTAACTGTGTGTTTCTAGCTCCTTTATATTCCCAATGCTTTAATCTCCCCACAGTGATGGATAGTAACTAAAAGCTTTGGGCAAATCAGCCCTTTCTCCCTTAAGGAGCTTTGATACATTTTTTTTTGTTGTTTGTTTTGTTGTTAAATTTCAGCAACAGAAAAGGGAACTAGGGCAAGAAGGTAGAGATGGTTTCAGATCTCTTAGCTGTACAACTGTAAATGTTAAGTGCCTTCTACCAAGACACCACCATTAAATATTATTTTTGGAATAAGTCACAGGGACAGGTTTAACCAACCACAGGGAACACCAACCAATCAAATGAACAGAAGGAAGCAGCAATGCCATGTCACTTTGAAAGATCTTTTAAAAATCCAAATGTTTACAACTTGTACTAGAATAGGAAGAAATGAAACACTTAAGCATAAAAATAGGTAGTAGAGGCAAAATACTGTGAAACAGCCATATCTCTGTTGATGATCAAAAGATGAAAAGCTTAGTCTTTTAGAACTCTGAGAAAAGAGACAATGGATCAAACACAATCTATGCTGTTTTTTTTATATTAGTTTTACAATACAGTTGTAATCCCATTACAATGAACTTAAAGAAACTGTTGACATTTCTTGCTGACTTGTACTGTATTGTCTTAAGTATTGCTCGAAATACCAGGTCCCACAAAGAGATGTCTGCTCTAATGGTACTTATTAACCGTTATTATGTTGCAGTTAGCCTGAATAAACAAACATGGAATCAGCTAAGTTGTTGGTAAGTCCGTTCACGTTATTTTTACAATGTTTTGTTATTTTTAACTCAAAGACTACATATATAAAGTAGGACATTATCCTTAACTAATCTTGTTATTATATGAAACAGTAATATTTACTAAGAGTACCTTTGTAAGGCTCAAAATGGGGATATTCAGAGGTGGCCTGGCTGTGAATTTAAGGGATTAAACTCCAGGGCCCTTCACTTGCCTGGCTTGTTCCAAAGCTCTGTGCTTAATTTTGTAATCAGAATTTTTATGCTTTTTTCTTAAAGGGGGTACTCTATGTAGTTACAGTCCATCCTGGACGTAACATGATAGTGAAGAGGGCAAGCCCGAAAAATCAAGGAACAAAGTGCACTTTCCTGAGGAGAATGCTGTTTCCCATCTCTAAATGCATCTTCATTTGATACTGTTACCTGCTTACTTCTACCAATAAAGAAATGCTATTTTGCTGCATTGCCTAGATTATTCAAGTCTAAATAAAAATTGTCCTTTCAGTGACTGAGAATAAGCACAGTGTTTAAAAAGAAAATGATGAGAAGGGTTCTAGGAATATATTTTCACAGGTAATATAATACACTGTGCAAGCATGAGGGCCTAAGTTCACATCTCAAGACCCATTTTTTTTTTTTTTTTTTTTAAGAAAAAAAGCCAAGTGGGCCTGTAATCCTAGTGCTGGGAGGTGGAAGAGAAGAGCCTTGGAAGCTTGTCAGTCAGCCTTGGCTGAATGTGTGTGTCCAGCTCCAGGAAGAGACCTGCCTAAGATATAATGTGGAAAGCAATTGAGCATCCCAGGGATCGACTTCTGTTCCTCATATGCATGCGCAGCCACGCACACAAGCAGAGGCAAACACAAACACATCATATACATGAACCAAGATGAGAACTTTAGATGTAAAAGTCAACTTCATGGAATAGAAGGTACGTGAGTGAGACAAAAAAGATCACTAGGACAGCAATAATTATTACCCATAGCTAAGTGATACATGCTTTTGAGAAAAAGAAAACCAATTATGTCACTCCAATTGACTCTACTACCCATTGATTGAAAAGAAGTAAGGCAAGTTTACACAGACCGTGGGAATCCTCAGCATGAGAAACTCCACATGTTCTGGTTTCTGAAAACCCCAGCCAACCCCACAAGTGCCTCTAAAACCCCCATGGAATACTCACACTTCCAAGCAAACAGTTCAGAACGTTGGATCCACTATGTCTGTGTCTGTGCACACTTCTTCCTATAATATCTTGCCCTGTTTTTATGAAGAAAACAAAATAAAAATTAAGCCAAAAAATGAAATTGTCCTACATGGAATATTAAATAATAGTTGAAATGTTTATAGTCACTGTGCCTCCCCATGCCCCCCGGAGTAAGAATGCCTAAAAATAAAAGTAAAGTCTACCCTACCTCAGAAACAAGGAACATATTGAAATTTTCTCCTGGTGACACCTATTAAGCAGAAGATATACTTCTTGGACAGGGTGACTGATTCAACATTCTGAATATTTCAGGTACCTACTGGGTTATAGTTAGTTGATTGAGTAGCTGGTTTGAAGGCTCAAGATAGCCCTGAAACAGAAATGCAATGCCAAAGAGCACGGTGGCTTTGCAGTACAAATGATGGTGCTCCAGGCTGAGGCATCCAAATGAACTAGAGGTTCTCGGGAAGCCAGTATATGCCGGTGCAGAGCACAACTCCTCATGTGCTATTTTCTCCTTTCTTTTAATTTGTCTTATGTTACTGTGGTACTGGGGCTGGTCCTAGGACCTTAGGCACGCTAGGTGTGAACTCTGCCTGTATCTCCAGCCCTCTTCATCCCTTTACATTTACGTTCTGTATGTGTTTCTCAACTTACCCTTTCCTGGAAGCACTGTAGTATTACTATAGTAAAAAGGACAGAGTTGGGAATTTGCAAACTTGGCTTCTAGTCTTGGCTCCGCCAAATATTGTGACATGTTGCTTACTTGAGAAATTGTCTTCTGACTCATACATTGGGTAGTTACTGCTCTTCTTTAGTCGCTACATGTTTCTCAAAGTACCACTGGCCTCAAAATCACCTGGAGTTAAAACCCAGAACTCCTTCTGGACCAATTAAGTGAGAATCTCTGTGGGTTAGAAAGTCTTGGGATCTGATCTTAAATGCACTTCCATGTGGTTTTGTACAATCAAGTACTTTAGGATCACAGCCTGGTTTGTCCTATGAAGAATTAAATACAACTACCTGGGTGGGGGTGACAGTCATCAAGACCCCTATATGTTTAGTTGCTCCCATTAGTTTATTCTCCAGGAAGCTCAGAATGCCAACGTCAGGACATAGGACAGTTTTCCTAAGGAACTCCTTTTAGCCTTTCCCTGCAATGTCATGAGCATTGTACTGTATTTTGTGAGGGAAGGGTAGGTTCACTGGGGACTGGTATAGAGCTGTGACACAAGGGGACTTTCGAAGAATTTCATTAATGTGAGTGTACCTACCCCACAGGATGATATAAGGATTAATTTCTATTTGGCAATTTACTGTGTGTAAAATGCCTTGAAACCCTTGGAGAAAAGTGCTATATAAATGTAAAATAATAATTATAATAATAATAACTTCGACTATTTAACTGATCAGTGAATTAGCCAGAAGATTTAGTCTGCCAAGGGACAGGGCTGAACCCATTATAAGCAGAAACACTCTACATCATCATATCTCATAACTGCTATCACAAAAAGGGGAAACAAAGGGTGAAAATTAAGATAAATCCACAGTCTCAACTGATTTAAATGACAGAGGATCACTGGTAATGTTTCATGAAAAGCAGGAAATGCAAAAATGACAGCTGCATTGTAGTTCTAACTCAGCGCAAGTCCCAGGGTTTTATATACTTTGTTCTTTATTTGTATGGAAAATATCTCATCAGTATAACATCTCAAATTTAGCATTATTAAAATGCTTAACTATGCTTTGGCTTGGTTAGAATATGTTCCTAATTTATTCCTATTGCGGGTAATACTTTTCCTATGTGAGGAATACTGATAAGGTTTTATGAAATTCCAGGTAATATTTGAACTGCGCGTTTGTTGCAAACTTGACACCTATGCACATGCCCTAAAACACATATTAGGGTGCAAATAAGGGAAACATATAAGCTATGTCCCTACATTTAAATTTAGGGAAGTTAAATGGCCATGAGATAGATACCTTTGCTCTCAAAAAATATTTGCTGTGGAAACTCATAGGAACTTCACTGTGCTCAAGTCTGACATTATTTGTTTTATATATTTACTAGTTTCATGAAAACTTTCCTACCAAAACCTGAGGGGGTTAAACTAGAAGTTTTCTATATTAAACATGAATCCCCTATTAAGACATGGAAATTAAAAGGAGGAAGACTATAGATACCTTAGTGGAATCGCTAGGAATGCCTGAGAGCCGAGGCTTAGCTACTGTGCAGCTCCTCAGTCAGGTGTCATTCAGAAGACTAGATTAGACAGAAAGGGCCTTTTGTAATGAACAGACTTTGAGGCCTTGGGTAAGTTTTTAACTCCGTTTTACAGATCACACAGAAAATAGTTATAGCATATAAAAAGAGACCATATATGTTTATAAAATAAAATGTGAGGTTGAGAGGTTGAAACAAATGGGGGAAACTCCCACAAAATTAGCCAATTTAGTAAACAACCAACCAGGTAACCAGCCAACTACATCTACCACCAACAAATCTAGAGCATCTTACTCTAGATTGACTAATTAACTCTTAGCTTCAAAGGCTCACATTTTCCAATATCCATCAGCAAGAGTGGGTGTAAGCCAAGGTGAATGGGGCTATAAAATAAAATAAATCAATATAAATCATAACTTCATAAAATCTGAAACTCAGCTTTTGTCTGTCTATAACGTAGAATGATCAATGTAAGAATGAATGAGAGAATTTAAAAGAACTGAAAACACAGAGTTAAAGTTGACTTTGTATATGAAGTAAAAACTTGAAATGCTGTTGATTTATAGACTATTGGCTTGGGATACATATAATAAACATTGCAGAGGATTCTAAATGTGACCAGTGTTTTAATACATTCATTCAGAAACAAACATCAAAAATATGACAGTTCTGGTATAGCTGTCTGCCTTCAAAGGCCTCTGAAACATACAAAAGAAAAGGGCCATGTGTTAACTTGCTTCTGTGGTGGGGGCTCACTGGCAGACAGGCATGTCCAGCTAAGTACTACCCTTGCACTGTATTACAAGCACTTTAAAATCTCATCTTTCCTAGACTGATATGTGTTCCCACTATATTACCAATGGCACTGCCAGTGCCCCGGCCTTCTAGCCACGCTGGTATTCTTTGCCCTTGTATTGCCAAACATGCTGTTCTCACCAAAGTGAAAAAACTGACTGAATTTTCTGAAAGGCACAGCTCAGGATAACTCTTCCTTTTAGCTCCCTGTCAATCAGTACTATCCTAGTCTTCTCATATATAAAGGAGGTGTCTACACATTTAAGTGACTAAGCACATAGCTATCCCTTTAACAAAAAAGACTACATGTGGCAGTTCAAGCAATGCCTTAGCACTGGCAGTAGTATTTTAAAGGCTCTCTATATATCAAAATATATGTATTTGTCCAGAAAGGTAAAAATAACACTATTCATTAAAAAACCTGACATTACCATGTTCTGAAGAAAGCTAACTGAGAAATGTCAATGGACATGCACAAGAGAGGAAAGCTCACAGCATACACTCTCTTACTGAGTTTCTTTCACCTAAGCACAGAATGGATTCCTCTGATGTGTGTCTTCCTTTCTCATATGCTTGATTGAAGGATAGCTCTCAAGATAAAGAAGGAAAACAATGCTGTAAATGTTCTAGTGTTCTAGACTTGTGAAATATTAGTTAGCTTGTTTTTACATTTTAAATACAATCCAAGAAGGAAAAATTTCAAAGTATTCCTATCACTCATTACATAAAAAGTCAGCAGTAATAGCAACAGTGGTTAATATTTATTTAACTTTAGACATCCTAAGCATCATGGTAATCCTATGTATTAACTCATTCAGCCTTTACAGCAACTCAACCAGCAGATACTATTGTTTTTCCATTTATTGTTGAAAATATAAAAGAATTAGAAAATTTCTCCAGATAACAACACAGTAAATAAGTACAGTCAGGGTTTAAACCCAGGGTGCTTGCTTCTGCTACATGATGAGCATGGCGGCTGCATTATATACAAGGAATATGTTCAAGCACTGCACAGAGGATGGCTGGTGCCTCTGAAAGCACCTAACCCTGTACAACATACTGTTTTATTTTTTTCATATACATACATAACCCTGACAAGTTCTTTCCTTTAATTTAAAGAAAATACAGGTTACTTCTAGTACATTGTTAGTGTCCCTAATCTTGCTCACTGGAACTATTATTATGTAAAATAAGGATTATTTGAATACAGAAACTGAGATATCTTAAAAGGCAACTTGATAAGCCAGACAGCTACTAGAGGATCAGCAGGTGGGTAGTGTAGACAGTGTAGAAAGGAAGGGCTCACGGCTTAGGCAGGATGTGGTAAGACTGCATGAGATTTCCTTACACCACTCACAACAGCATGGAACTGAAAATGCATGCACATTACTTCTGAAAACTTTCATTTAATATTATCTGACTATGGTTGAGTTTTGGTAACTGAAACTACAGGAAGGAAGAGGAGGAATAATTGTGTGTAGGGAGTATGGTATTTTGATCCCTGAAGACCACACTTCTCTGAACCTCTTCCCTTATCTGGTCATTTTGCACTGTTGCTCTTCGAGTCTAAACACTTACTTTGTTGTACACAGGCCCAGTAGTTAAAACTCCAGCTCTGCAGTCAGAAGGAAAGGGTAATTCAGGTACCAGCAGAGCTTCACTCGACCATGCCTTAGCTTCTGCCTGCTTTAAGAATAATAATATCCTTTTCCATCGGCTAGTCTGGGTAGGTGTTCGAAATTTACTGCCTATATTTTCCTTGGCTGGTGCCATAGTTTGAGGAGGACCCCAGGGCCCAGACCCGCCTGTAGTTTTCCAGGACCCTCTGGATCCTTCTATTTCCTCATTCTCCCAGGCTTCTCACACCTAAAGTCTCAATAGGATGTCCTCTTCTCTGACCCACTTTCCTGGTAGGTAAAGTTTTTCATGGGGACGTACCCCTTGGACTAGTGTCTCGATATAAGTGAGTATATACCACTTAATTCTTTTTGCTTCTGGGTGAACTCACTCATTATGATAATTTCTAGTTCAATCCATTTGTCCACAAATTTCGGGAATTCCTCGTTTTTAATAGCTGAGTAGTATTCCATAGTGTATATGTACCACAGTTTCTTTATCCATTCTTCTACTGAGGGACACGTAGGCTATTTCCATGTTCTGGCTATTATGAATAAGGCAGCTATGAACATGGTTGAGCATATGTCCCTGTTGTGTCGTAGTGCATCTTCTGGGTATATTCCAAGGAGTGGAATAGCTGGGTCTTGAGGAAGCCCTATTCCCATTTTTCTGAGAAAGCACCAGATAGATTTCCAAAGTGGTTGTACTAGTTTGCATTCCCACCAGCAATGAAGGAGTGTTCCTCTCTCTCCACATCCTCTCCAGCATGTGGTGTCAGTTGAGTTATTGATCTTAGCCATTCTGATGGGTGTAAGATGGAATCTCAGTGTCGTTTTGATTTGCATTTCTCTGATGACTAAGGAGGTCGAGCATTTCTTTAAGTGTTTCTCAGCCATTTGATATTCCTCTGTTGAGAATTCTCTGTTTAGTTCTGAGCCCCATTTCTCAATTGGGTTATTCGGTTTGGTGGTGTTTAATTTCTTGAGTTCTTTATATATTTTGGATATTAGACCTTTGTCAGATGAAGGGTTGGTGAAGATCTTTTCCCAGTCTGTAGGCTGTCGCTTTGTTTTCTTGACAGTGTCACCTGCCTTACAGAAGCTTCTCAGCCTCATGAGGTCCCATTTATTGATTGTTGACGTTAAGGCCTGGGCTGTTGGTGCTCTATTCAGGAAGTTGTCTCCTGTGCCTATGTGTTCCAGACTCTTCCCCACTTTTTCCTCTAACTGGATTAATGTCTCTAGTTTTAGGTTGAGGTCTTTAATCCACTTGGACTTGCAGACTAGCCGATGGACAGGACATTCTCCACCGTTAAGTGGAGAAGGAGATCTGACTTTCACACAAACTCTGCTGCCCCATATTTGACCATGTCCCTTGGATGGGGACACCTGGTGGCACTCAGAGGAAGGATAATAGGTCACCAAGAAGAGACTCGATACCCTATGAGCATATACAGGGGGAGGAGGCCCCCTCAGTCACAGACATAGGGGAGGGAAATGGGGGGGTGGAAGCGGGAGGAAGGGAGGAATTGGAGGACACAAGGGATGGGCTAACAACTGAGATGTAATATGAATAAATTAATAATAAAAAAGGGGAAAAATAAAGAGAAATTCAGTTAACAGGAAAAAATAATAATAATATCCTTTTCATTTAGCTATTATGTTAAACAGCATAGGGAGTATTAAAGCTCAAAGGGAGGTCAATGATTAATAAATAGGAACTTCATTATTATGTATTTTAATGTATTAATACATATGTTATTGTCCTCAGTAGATTATGTCTCTTTTTAGAGAGAATAATCAGTAAGAATGAATCCTTACTGCCTTGTGTAGTTTTGTGAATGTTCAATATATGCAATAACATATATGAATCCATTTAATTTGCATAAAATTCCATGTGTAATACCTATATCCATTTTTACTATGTATAATGCAAAGTGGATACAGATATTACTTAATATGTAACAGAAATACTACAAACTAGATTATGGTATATCACATAAAATTTCCCTTTTACTGATTAGTGAACTTTAATAATCACTACTTAATATGAAAGGAAATTTAGGCTCAGAACTAGTATGTGTCCTAAAAATGTGAATGCTTAATCAAAACCCATACTACCTGCTAAATGATAAATTTGAGAAGTTATTTAATAATGATTTGACCTTTGTGCTAAAACAGTTGCCCTGTACATTGTCCATGTTATGAGAAAATACTAATGTGGCCCGTGTGCTATCATTCATGCATTAGTTACCTATGAAGAGACTATTGAATGCCAGGTACATGGCAAGCTTTGGGAGGAATAAAGCAATGCATCAAAAATGTTCTCATCAAAAGCAATTAGATATTTAATGTCACTTTTCTTACTATCATATTTTTGCATATTCTTACAAAATCAAAGTTTTCTTCCTGCCCACTCATTCTTATTCTTCTCTGCCCAAGTTTTGTAGTATTAAGTTTATACAGATTTTGTCCATAAGAAGCTTATATGACAAGGCAAGGAACCATTTTAATTATATTTACTCTTCATTTTGAGTATGTTTCTTTTTCATATCTGACAAAGACTTTTTGAAGTGAGAAAGAAAGGCAAAGCAACCTGATTTTTTTATAAAAAAAAATCTTTCATGTGCAATCTTTTGTCTGTAATCTCATAATAGCTTAGAAAAATTTAAAAGGAGGTTTTAGCTGTTTTTGTTCTTTTCAAATTGGCAAAATTTGATTTTTTTTCTTCACATTTGGATTGGCTTTACAAATTAACAAACAAGAAAACAAGAACATATTCAACCTAAAAAAAAACAAAAACAATAAAGAAAAAAAAAAAGCAAAAAACAAAAAAAGCTTCCCTGAAACCTTGGCATCACCGACTAATGCCAGCAAACTGCTTCCGTTCTTTTGTAAAAGGAGTTGAAAGATGCACAGGTAGAATTCACACGGAGCCAAATGTACCATATTAAGAAAAGAAACAGAGGGCAAGAGAAGACCATCACCACTGCTGTCAGCAACTCTCCAGGATGCTATCAAATTTCACTGCCGACTTGGTGGCATGAATGGGGTGTTCTAGCCTACAATTTTAAAGTTTCTGTTTAAGTGTTTCACATCGGCACTCAGAAAGCCTGGAGTATACTGTGATGTTGACTTCTTACCTGTGGAGGTAAGTTGTAATCAGTTGATAATTTCAGGAACGAGTTTCTATAAAAAGAAAAAAACCCCAAATCTTGTCATTAAAGACAGACACATTTATTACAAACCCTCTACTACAAAACAAAGGAGACCATGCACAAGGTAAACTTGGCCTGGGAACTTGTATGGGCAGGTAGCTGGGGAGAGAACAGAGGGGGTGAGGCTGTTCAGAACCATGGGCTGGGGAATGCGCAGGTGCTTGACATGAGATACTTGCAACTTGGCAGGGTAGGTGCTCTAATCTTTTGTGCAGATTGATTTTTAAAGGCTTTCTAATGAAAGAAAAGAAAAGTTCAGGCTGGGTAGAGTGGCATATGTCCTTAATATCAGCATTAAGAAGGCAGAGACAGGTACGTATCTGTGAATTCAAGGCCATTGTGGTCTAAGGGCTACATAGTGAGACCCTCTTTCTAAACCCAAGTTCGGATATTATTTCAGATATTGTTTTACATACTTACAAAGGATCTGTTTCAAAGATGAGAAATGATATAATTGAAAAGTATTTATTTACTTTAGCTTTAGAACTCTGGGATCAAACTGGAAACTTTTTTCTTTCTACAGAGGATTAACTTCAGTACTCAGTTTATTTCAGGCAGAATATCTCTTCGACTGGCAAAAACATCCACACCAAAAGAACATGGTTTGGTGTGAAATTATGTAAATCTTTAAGCCATCCAGAGACTGATACCACTGGACTCCCAGATGAGTAAGGTAGTGAGGAAGCCTGGCCTGGCCATGCCACTGTCCTTTGATTGTACAAAGCCATCTTTAGCGCACTCCCACACCGTCCAGGGGAGCTCCAGTGTATGGCAGCCAGCACTGCTCACAATCCAGTGTGCTTTCCTATGAAACCCTGCCATGCCCCAGGTGTTCATCACTGGTGCCCTCCATTCTCAGGCAGGGGACTCAGATTCCAGCATTGTTTGGCTTCGATTCCCCTGACGTTCCTTCCCCGTAGATAGGTTATCTTGTGTTTTTTATTTTTCCTGAAGTACAGAATTCCATTCATTTGCAAAATTTTATTTGAAAGGCTACTTCCTCCTCAAAGTCTTTCTTTTCCTTCCCTTGAGAGTCTCCCACCTTCTCTGATTTCCCACAGCATCCCTTCCATTCTGCTCTACTCGGAAACAACATGTTTCTAGGTCCTCTCCTTCAAGAGTCTAGATGGTGAGGAGCCTGAGGATACTGGCCTTCAACGTTCATCTCAATGTGACAAACAAAAATCAGAAAAGAAACACGGTGTGTTGATGTATTTGACTAAGTAATGATGTTCAAATGCTACAATCCAATGCTTGGTAAATGTCCGATGGATAACATGGAGTCAGTCATTTGATCATTCAGGCCTTACTTTTAAATTCATTTAATAATTTTTGTATGCTTACTGAAGGAACTGCAGGCTGCTTGATAAAATGTTTTCTGTTAACTTGAATAAAAATTTGAAAATCAAATAAACAGAATAAAAAAAGAGAAGCATACTGTATGATAAAGACAGTTATTAGATTAAACAAACAAACAAACAATGGGTACATCTTTACATCTACCTAAGTACAAATGATGAGAAAGTCAGGAAAATGTGATAAACTGTAAAAGGCTGAGAAATGCAGCAGCTCCCCTCCCAGCATCGCTGCCAACACAGTCTGCAGGTATTTATGTGGCTGCCTTATTCTGTGAGTGGTGCTTATAAAATGCATGAATAATCTGCCCACTGATACTAGTTTTTAAAACAAACAAAGCAATTTAATATGGATGCAAGGGATAAATGGCTAACATTTACAGAGCTGTTTATCAGCTAGGGAAGATAGCAGATTCTAAACATACTTTCTCATTGAAATCCTCATCACAACACTCAGATAGCCAGCCTAGCATTTGCTCATTCGAAAGAAGACTGTAACTAAGCATAGAAACGTAAACTATTTCCTGGAGGCCACAGCGTTTGAAAGCTGTGGAAGAAGGACTAAGAAACCCTAAAGCCCTTAGTCCTTTGCATTCATATCACCCTGATTCTTCTTGAAACCTACTTCTACACCAAAGAAGTTGAAACAATGTGGATTAATATTTTAATGGAGAGGCTAAACAGAAAAGTATGGCTTTAGATAATGAAAAATAGAAAATATAAGATAACATTTGTTACAACCATTGTAAGCATTTTGCTTATTTTACTGGTTGAATCTTCGAGCATTTCTTTTTTCGGGGCGGGGGCAGGGAAATAGTATCATTCTGATCTTTCCTACTCTCTGGTAGGAAACCAGGCGAAAGATGAAGTATCACAAAACCATAAGGCTAGTCAGTAGCTAAGCAGCTGGTTTCATAGACTCAAGTCCTGAGATGAATTTCTGTCTTTAGTGTCCCATTACAATGAAAGGCTATAAAAGACACTGGTGCAAATGGAGTTCCAAACCAATGGTTTGGTAAAATTATCAAATTATATAATAACAATCAGAGAAGTATCACAAGAATTTATTTTCAATGTATATATCACTTTTGAAGGCTTTATATTTTAGGTTTTGTAAGAATGACAGTCAATGTGAAGGCAGTCAAAGTCAGAGGACCAGAGTTCACTGCGCGATTGTCCCTCTGAGAAATGTCAGAAGCTACACCTATGAAGTCTTACCAACACGGATACTTAAACAGGAGTTGAACTAGGATGACAAGACTACACATGCTAACATCATGGGGAAAGCTCAAGAGGCCTCAACCCTAGGCAAAGAACTACAGGCAGCCAAGGGATGCCGAGAGTAGGAGAAACAGCGTTCCCCAGTGAAGAGCACTGCGGTTATCCACTGCCAATGAAAGGGTCAGCCCTGAAAACATACATGTAATAGTAATGCCATACAGACTGAGAAGTGTGTATTTATGAACTTGGAACTATAAATATACATGTATATACATATGTGTATAAATATATATAAGAATAATTAAATAAAAGAAGGCTATGAATTTAAAACAGAGCAAGGGTTATTATGCATAGGAGGGTTTTCCAGGAGAAAAAGAAAGGAGGAAATTATGTAATTATAATAATCTCAAAAATTAAATATTATTTTAAAAAAGACAGTGAATGTGAAATACAATATACTTATTGTAGCAATGTTTAATATTTTCCAACTATAGATATAAACAACAAAGGTAGGGTATAAAGGTATGCACAGATTTTTAACAAAAACAGAAACAGTGTGTATACATAGAACAAAGAGTATAACAATATCCAAAATTTTGAAAGCAGATTATTTGTGGATGATTTTGAGTGATTTTAATTATCCTCTTGTAGTTTAATCTATATGTTTGACAATACCGGTGAATGATTTTCATATGCAAAAGTAAGAAAGAATAACCATGGCAGGTCACATTCCTATTTTAGGGATGATAATACTGAGGGCAAGATCGGTAGGAGTTGTAATTTTCCCCTTATTTAGTGATGGAACTTTAATAGAAACCAATGCTATTATTTCTAATTAGTGTGTTTTCTGACCTCTATTTCTCTTCCATTGTTACTACAGTAGAGAAATTCAAAAGGAACCTAGGAAGAAGGCTGTGAAGGTGGCCAGAGATGCACAGGTTGAAAGTGTGCTGCCAGCCTCTATTGAGGAGTCCCTATGCTGCTTCAGCCTTCTGAGCCTTTTCCTTCCGGCTACATGTTTCTGAGACCAAACCAATAGTATAAGTGGTAGGCGCAATAGCACCTCTACTTATTTACTTACTCTGTGAAACAGAACTATATCCATATGCCACATGACTTTACTGTGACTCCCTGCAAAGGATATGATCATGCATGGGATTGGTGCACATCTCTACCTGTTGGCATTGAGTTTAGTGAAATAATTTGACTTGGTTGATAAAAATATTAGGAGACATGAAATGATCAGAGACTTCAGATACTTTTGTATGGGAACAAATTCTAAAATTGTTAATCGTTTGTCCTCCCATGGTAAAAGTTAATAAGCCATTTTAAAAACAAGGATTGTTCCTCATAAAAGGCTATAGCTAGTATACCATATCATGTCCTTTTGTACTAATCTGGGACCAAAATAAGCCTCTTGGAGAACTCCGGGTCCCTTTTCTAGAGCCCTTCTAATCCTCCTTTGATGCAGCCAGGAAGGATGCATGTATTATCAAATAATTATCCTGGTCACCACACCCTGAAACAATCTTTCTTCTACCTTAATTGCCATTCACATTTCAAGCCTCATTAGTGTGTCCTGAAAAGCAGATTCTTCCCTGTGGTGAGTACAGAGGAAGTCAATCGTAGACTCCTGTCAGAAGACACCAAGACACTTCCCTGTGGTGAGTAAAGAGGAAGTCAATCATAGACTCCTGTCAGAAGACACCAAGACACTGCCATGTCCCATTCTCCTAGCTTCATGGAATTTCAGAAACACTCAGACACCCACTGAATTGACTCGATACTTCAAATAGCCACAGAAATTATTGTGGTTACTACCAAACGACTGGATTCACCACCACTCTACCATCCCGATCCATGGGAAAATATTTACATTCTCTCACAGTTCCCTTCATTTACCCAGAGTCAAGTACAATTTCTAGGCTGTAAGCTAAAATAGATATTCTTTCATTTACACACACACACACACACACACACACACACACACACACACACACACACACCAACAACAATCACGTGAGTATAACTTTAGTATAAGAATAATCCTGTGTTTTCTATGCTTACATTTTAGAAATTTATTATAACACGCTTCATAGTTGATCTGAATACAGAACAGTATTACTTTTCAGCATGTCACAGATCCAAAAAACATTAACTGAGCATATATGATCTGCCAGGACAGTACTGGAATTAGGGCACACAGGTGATTACAATATTACCCCCCCTCTCTCTTAATAAACAGAGGTGAGCATAGGAGTTTAAGCTAGCCTTGTGAAACAGACAATGAATTGACAAGTCACTGGCCATAGTAGAAAGGAGAAAAGAAGGGGCTATGAAGTGACTGCTATAAACAAAGCAACAAGCCTGAGTGTGCAGCTCATTTTGAGTTTCTTCCAAAGAACAGTTTGGAACAAAGGCTTGTGTGTATGCAGTGATGGATTTGGAAGGCAGGAGTAAAATAGTGATGGAAGCTGAGTCAGAGATGCGGTCAATTCCTTCAGAAACATTGAGATGTGCACACAATGATTCCAGGTGTTCACATAAAAGACATACACATTAAGTTCTCTTTTTCAATGGTTTTCACACCATAGTTGTCTTATCCTCATTAAACCTAGAATGGACTCACAAATCTCTTCTGGCAAGGCAAAAGATCTTGGATGTGGTAGTTTGAATGAGAATAGCTCTATAGGTTCATATATTTGAATACATGGTCCACCATTGGTAGAACTGTTTGGGAGAGTTAGGAGGTAAGGCCTTGTTGGAGGAGGTGTGTCACTGGAGGTGGGCTTTGAGGTTTCAAAAGATTCATGCCATTCCCAGTGCTCTCTCTCTGTCTCATGGTTGTGGATCAAGATGTGAGTTTTCTGCTGTTTCTTTGCTCTTCCATCATAAACTCTAATCCTCTCAAACCAAAAGCAAATGATTCTTTTATGAATTTATTTGATCATGATATTTTATCATAGCAATAAAGAAGGAACTAAGATACTGAGAAAGACTATATAGAGTAAACTTCAGCTAGGGACCTGGGCTTAAAGAGAATTGCTTCAGCAACTACTTAAGTCAAAAGTGAACCAAGAGCTTAGGCATCAATAGCAGATAAAGATGACATACTAGCCTACAAAACTTAGGGGCAGACATTGGTGTGATAGTGGGACAAATGTTACTAGAGTCACCAATTGCTCTTTGGTTGGACTTAATGCCTACTCAATGAGATAAAACCCACACCTGATATGGTCAGTAATGCCAAGAACCTGTTGTCCTAAGAGTAAATATACCATTAGTGTTCTGCTAAAAGTACATAACAATAAAATGAGTCCTAATCACTTACTGATATACCCAGGGATTAGTGCATCACCCATCCTCACCAGAGAAGCTTCTTCCTGCAGTAGGTGAAAATTAGCAGAGAAGAATAAGACACTTTAGACTGCTCAGCCCTAAATGGGAAGTCTATTTCAAAGGCCGCTCCTCAAGGCTCATGGATCTAAGTGGCAGAGGGGGTAGGACCTTTGTAAGAGCCAGAGTTGATGGATGACCTCAAGAAAAGTGTTTTTTCAGACACAACTGGGAAAATGCACAAATGAACTCACGAACTGTGAGTCCATGCACAAGAGCAGCACAAGGTCAAAGCAGACAAAAGACATGAAGCCTCACCAACCCCCAGCTGAGGAGCTGTTGGTGCTGCTGAGAGAGGAAAGCCTATTTTGTTCATGAGGTGATTGATACCTGGTATATCAACCACACCCAAGAGTAATTGGCCAACGTAAACTGGACTCGTAGAAGGGGGAGGGAAAAAAAGAGATGGGGGAGAGACTATGAATTTGGGTGGGGAAGGATCTGGGAGGAGTCATGAGAGGGAGATACATATCAAAATACATATATGAAATTCTCAGAGAATATTTGACCATGTCCCCTTGTTGGGGAGGCCCAATGGCAATCGGAGGAAGGATAGCAGGCCATCAAGAAGAGACTTGATACCCTATGAGCATATACAGGGGGAGGAGGTACCCCTCAGTCACAGTCACAGGGGAGGGGAATGGGGTGAAAGTGAGAGGGAGGAGGAATGGGAGGATGCATGGGATGGGATAGCAAATGCAAAGTAATATGAATTATTTTATTTTTCAATAAAAGTGTGTTTGGAAAAAAAAAAGAAATTCTCAGAGAAAAACAGACTTACATTCTGATCCGGTCCTGTTAAAGAATGGCCTCGCTAAATCAGGCTGTCATCTTTCCTCAGTTATTCTCACCACAGGTTAGGCCTAACTTCTTCAAGATTTCAAATCCTGGAATAAATCCTAAACTGTTCAGCTAAGAAATACAGTTCTCATTATTTTCTTGGGATTCATTCATTCATTATTATCCTGTAGAATGAATGATAGGTATTGACCCTGCTGTGTGTGTGAGAAAATGTTAGAACAACTTTTGGAAAAAAATTTTAAAATGGTGGCATTTTATATCATCTTGCCAAGATGGACTGAAAATTTTTCTGACATTCTGAATTCATGGTAATATGGTGTTTAGTTCATATTTTAATAAGGTTTTATTAAAATGGAAGAGAATTGAAAGTTT
The DNA here is from genome assembly GCF_903995435.1 of Acomys russatus. NCBI lineage: Eukaryota > Metazoa > Chordata > Mammalia > Rodentia > Muridae > Acomys > Acomys russatus. The sequence goes on along the minus strand of NC_067144.1, from coordinate 26,861,789 downwards.
AAGAGTTATATCTAAATGTATTAAGTTTGAAGGTTTTAGACATAAATGTGTGCTTTCTAGAAAGTTATTGAGGTCTGTAAGCGTCCAGAACTGTTTTATCATTGCTGGCCATCTCTGCTTTAGATAACTCTGTCCAAGCCACTTCATAAGGACGAAAATAAGTTTATTTCACAACTGACCAGGCTACAGAGGACTTTTCTGGAACACACTGGTTTGGAGGCTCAGATTAGGTTTAAGGATAAATACTCTCATTGTTTTAGAAGAATCAGTAAGCCACTCATTCCTCTGCTATAATGTATAAAGTACAGATTGTGTACTTAATCTCCAAAACTACAGCAGGACACTGCTGGGCACATTATAGTTCCTTACATGAACATATGTGGCTTTTCCTTGACAACGAGTAGGCAAATCTTTTTTTAAAAATTCAAAATAAAACCCACATACCAGCATTTTCCACCCTAATACATTAAACTCAGTTGCAAAGAAACAAGATGTTAATATTTACAGAGCTCTTTTCATCCTATATCCTGTCTCTTTGTCTCATGTGCATTTTCTCCCTTTCTTCTTTCTCTTTGTTCTGTTACCTACTTCACTCTTCTACCCATTTGCTCTCATTCCCCAATGCTTCCTACCCCCATTAGTCTAAAATCTGTTCATCCTGAAACAGGCTTCAGGATGGAAAAGAAAAGGCCGCAGACAAAGCCCCCATCTGAGACAAGGCTCTCCAGAGGGTGCTGAATGGTGACTGGGGTGCAGCCTGTGGGGCTGAGAACTTTCACCACTGTGGAGGCTCTTACCCCCCTCAAGCCATTAGGCTTCAGCAGGCTCGATAGCTGTATCAAGCCTTCTGATTTCAAAGCTTTCATGGCTGACAAGGACTTGCTAATTTCAAACTTTCTAGCCAATTACAATCACAAAGAACTCAGGACAATAATCAGTGAGCAAAATGAAACTGCTGGAGTGAGGCAGCCTCTGCAGGTTTCCCTCTCAAGGCACTGCAGTGAGTGCAGCTGGGACTCTGCTTCAGCAAGTAAATAAAAATACACCATAAAATACAAACATACACAATGGATTCCACTTGCTGTTGTTCCCAGTAGTGGGGTATGTAGAATCCTTGCCCTGCATTCAGCCCATTAATTTCTGATGGTGTTAATTAAAAACTTTTGATGCTGGTTTGAATGGAAAAGACCTCAAACAGAGTTTCCTTTATCGAGGCAGTAAGTTCCAAGTCCTGGATTATTAGGTTAAGCTCTGTCAGCAGTGAGACCAACAGAAATGCTTTTCATACCATCTGCTTTGACCAAGAAGAATAGAAATAGCAGTAATAAATAAATAAGTAAAAAGGAGGAAGAGGGGAAACTGTTTAGGTTGAAAATGTCCTATTTCAACTCATTTTTAAGAGCTATATTGAAAATCCAGGTCCCAAATGCAGAACAAATGGTTAAGGAAAAAAAGATTTTTTTTCCAAATTCTTACAGAACATTCAAATCACCCCATGTTCCAGGATCTGAATTTTTTATATTTTAAAATGGGGAAAGCTGCTTAAAATAAGCGAATCAGCTGCTAAGTGATTTCTCTCTGTCTTTTTCCTCTGCTCTCTTTCCACAAGCTGAAAAAGAATGCTTAAAATGGTATATGCAACTGATATTTGTGGCTTAAGAAACTTAATATAGTTATTGAGGACTAGTACTTCCTATTTAAGACTAAGATAGAACGGAGCAAAAGAACTGGAGTGGTGAGTTGTCATCCCTTGTGAGATGGAGAAAACACTTGCAAATGCTTGAGCCATGGAACAGGGATGGTGCAGAGCAGTTGCTCTGATTTCTATATCATCCTGGAAACCCTGGGGAGCCTTGGGAACTGAGAGGGCAAGTAAGAGGCTAGTGTGAGAAACGCTTTGCTGTAGCCCAGCAAATAACATCTACCTCCTCTATCCAATGCCTGAGAAGGATGAAGCCAACCACAGAAATATTCTGATTTTTTTTTTCATATTTGAGCTCAATTTTGTTACTTAATAATTCTCTCCCTTGTAATGGATGGGTGCCAGAAGTTTTGAGTCCCCACAGTGAGAACCTCAAAATGTCATCTCACAATGACCCTACTTTCTTTATACTTTAATATATCCAGAGACTATCAGTTTTTAAAATTTCCCATCCTGTTTATTCACACTGCCTGTGAAATCAAAAGAATCCTTGAGAGACCACAAAACTTCTGTCTTTTTTCTCCCCGAAGGTCTTCGTCACTTACTCTTGTTTTGATCACCATACATCTAAGAAAAATGACTTCTGTACAAAGGCTAGCCATTTGGGCAGGTTTACTTTCCTTCCCTCCCTTATGTCAGGCTTCCTTGTCCTCAGCCTTCCTGACAGACTGCAGAACTGCCCCTCCAAATCTGATGTGACATGACGGTGGTCTGTTAGGAACACCAGCGATGACAAGAGCAAAGCCTTACAGTAAAGCATGAGAGGGGAATGCCCTGCGCAATTGAACTGAAACTCCATAAAGGAAATAGCTCTGAGGAAACCACAGGAATCTGTTTGCTCACAAAATTTATGAATTTTACTCTGAGTAAGTTGATAGGTAATATTGCCTACAAAGGGCTAGTAAATGTAAATTAACTAACAGATATATAGCAAATGAATGCATTTAAAGATGATTTCCAGCCAAAATGATTTTTTTCCTAGCGACCAAGTTTTTGTTAAACTTAATCCTCACTCTCTTCCCTCTCCAGCAGTAGAAACATCTGGTCGGTTTTAGATTCCCCTTGGATTTCCAACTTCAAAGGGAATTATAAAGAATAACAAATTCATGTACCGGCAGTAAAAAAAAAATTAGAGCAGCAGGGGAGAATGGTAAAACTGTCCTTATTTGACTGCTAGTGACATGTGACACAGGCAGAACTATAAGAAAAGACAAAGGCAAGATCACCTGTTGACAACCAGATTTCCTGTAGGGTACTGAATCTTATATGCACAGACCCATAGCAATCCATCAGGAGTATGTGTGTGTGTGTGTGTGTGTGTGTGTGTGTGTATAAAATAATATTTAATATATAAAATTAATCAAAACAGAAGAAATGATTCATATTTCCCTAACAAAAATATATTGAAATAACAACAAATAAAAAAATTGAAAGATGACTTGGCAACAATCTCAGAGACTCCTTTGTTCTTGGAGTGTTGACTTAATTGGGAAGAAACTATAAATTTTTATTCTAGGGAGGGCAGGATAAGCCATTCAAGAAATAAACTGCGCTCCTAACAGACCATAGACCTATCACACCCTGATAAAAAACTGTTCTCCAAGGGCGTGCAAAGTATCTGGTGCTTCTTCCTTGCTCTGGGCAATATGTGCAAGGATTGACCAGATACCGAAGTCATGTTAGTAGAAGAGGATTTGATGAAACTGTGCTATTTGTAATTGTAACACAATTAACATGCTGTGTTTGACAATACTTTATAAATATAGATTTATTCTTCTCTATCATTTTCTTAGCAAAACTGAAACACTTTCTAGAGTGTAGGTCGTGATGCAATCAAACAAGAGAAAATGAGAATATCTCAAGAAAGTACAGCGTTGCCATTGTAATTATCTTTTATAAGCAGCCTTTCCTCTTTCTTGTTTTATGTGCAGTGTGTACAACAACAACAATGAAAACAAACAGAGACATGATTAACCAATCAACTTGTTTGTGGACAAAGAAAGAAAAATAGTTAAGGGCTAAAATGTCTTTAAATAATTAATTACAAGAGTCTTTACACTTAGCATTCAAAGGTTATAGATCTCCACGCCACAAATATATTAGATGATTCCCAGAGTGCTATCAAATACCCAGAAAACAAATTATTTCTGACAAGATGGCATACATCAGCAACAAATCAAGAATATTTCCACAGTGGAGGTCAGAGCATGTAGAAGCCGCTCTCGGAAGAGTGCAGATGGTCCCTGTGCAGCTATCCCGAGATGGAAGGCCATCTCCTGTTCAAACTGTAGTCTAGTCAAGGGGGAGAACTGGGGATTCCTCCTTAGCATTCCAGGGTCAAAGGACTGAGCTATGTAATTATCACCTTGAATACCTGCCTTAAACAGGTTGTGTCATTCCTCCCTCTTCTCCTACGTGAAGCACAATCACAGAAATTTTCTTAGTGAGGGGATGATGTAATTTTTATCCTCATGGCAAACACATACAATTGCATAATGTATGTTCACTAGAGACCTCCTAGAAAATACACCAGGTTTATGGAATAGAGAGACAGCAATCTGAACAAATCCTTTCACCCCTTTTGTTGTGATTATCAGCATCTTTAGCGTGCAACCACAATCCCGTCATGATGCAGGTACTTACAAAAGCCCACTAAACTATAATCCTGAGCTTAATTCAGAGTAACAAGTACAAAGTATAGGTTGCTGCTTTAGTCTCAGAATCTTGTTTTGTACCTGTGTGACATATAAAGTCACAAACACAACAACAGTGACCAAACACCAGCACCCAAATAGCCACACATAAGGAAGAAACACCAGCTACTTTTCAGGCTTTTGCAGAACAGAACTTATCACAGTTACTTCTGAGATGGCTTCTGTTGCTCTTTGTACCATCACTCGGAATGCTTATTATTACATAGCTGCTGTCATGATGAGGCTTTGGTGGGTAGCTGGGTGTGTGGTGTAATACCTAGACCAGAAGGAATCACTGTTTCTCTTTCAAAGGCACTTTATAGTTCAGGTTATGACAGGGATATGGTACACTATCACATGTAAGAAACAGGTATAAACAAATGACCAGTGTGCTGTTGGCATATGTCATAAAATAATGATGGGAAGTGAGTTGCTATAAAATATGGGTATTTGGAAGCTTTAAAACAGTACAATTGTTTGCTCCTACCTTGTCATACCTGCCTGAATGCCATGGCACCAGGCACATGTCAGTTTATTAGCTGCTATTTTAATGGTGGTGATGCCAAGGCAGAGTAGAGGAAAAAAGCCGTTGAGAAGACATATGGAAAGAAAGAGATGGAAAGAGGAAAAGAATTTGTATTGTTTACATATGCAGAGCAGCAATGTCTACAGATGCTCTGTTTGATTGGATAGTTTACTGCTTGTGTTATTACTTTCTTTTTCCCATGTCCTTTTTCCTACAAGCTTTGGCTGAAAATATTTTGTGTGTATTCATATTCTAAGCCTTCAAATTTTTTTCTTGAGATTTAGTGTGGTGAAGAAACCTTTTATTTCTTCTCGAAGGGTTAGGCACATCAGTATTCTAGCTGCTCACTTTCGAGGCCAATGGAAACTGTGCGTCTAAGATTAAATAGACCAGAGTACACATAAATTCAGTGTCTGCGGAGGCAGTGTGTTACTTACTCATATCCTGAATATCTGATGAGTGCAAAGCACCTGTTGGATAACACACTGCTACTGAGCAGCCTCTGGCTTCAAATTCAAAGACAGTTGAGAAAGGACAAATTTGTAAACAGGTTCTCTACAGAAAGCTCAATCCCAACAGAGCAGTCTGCGTGTGTAGAATTATCTGGTGAAGGCTGTGGTCTATCTATGGAACACTGGCTTGTAGAGGTTTCTCCTAAGACCTTAGGGCAACTAGAGCAATATACACAGGCATTGCTCCACAGTGTATTTCTTCCCCTCAGACATAGTTTTTATATAATATGAAATTTTCCTTTTCATACTGGTGGGAGTAGAAACTTGTACAACCACTTTGGAAATCAATCTGACATTTTCTCAGAAAATTGGAAATAGTGCTACTGCAAGATCCAGCTATATCACAACAAGGACACTTGCTCAACTATGTTCATAGCAGCTTTATTCGTAGTAGCCAGAGTCTGGAAACAACCTAGATGTCCTTTAACTGGAGAATGGATACAATAATTGTAGTACATTTACACAATGGAACACTACTCAGCTATCAAAAACAAGGAAATCATGAAATTTGCAGGCAAGTGGATGGAACTAGTAAAGACCATCCTGAATGAGGTAACCCAGACTCAGAAAGACATGCATGGTATATACTCACTCATAAGTGGATATAAGCCCAACATAGATGGAAACTGAGAGACTGTACACAGCGGGGGATGGGGACAGATGCTGGGACTTGCAGCCAGATTCTGGGCTGAGTCCTGAGAGTCATATGGAAGAGTGGAGGGATGGAAGGACCTGGAGGGATTAGGAGCTCCATAAGAAGACCATCAAGACCAGGGGATCTGGACCCAGGGAGACCTGTACAAACTGATGTACCAACCAAAGACAATATATGCAGAGAACCAGACCCCCTTCTCCATGTGAAGAGGGGGTAGGGATTGCCTCTGACATTAACTCTGGTGCCACTGATGTGATCACTTCTCCTTGGAGGGAGGCTTTGCAGGCACGCAGAGGAGGAAGGGGATGCAGGTTATCCTGATGAGACAGAGGCCTGATAGGCTGTGTCTCCCTCTCTCATTCCCCTCCCCATCTACTGCAGGGGAATAGGGTGGTAGAGGGAGGAAGGGTGGGAATGGGAAGATATGAGTAAAGGGGTGACATTAATCAGATGTAATGTGAATAAATTATAAAAATAAAAAATGAAAAAATTTCCCTTATCAGGTGCTTTCCACTTAACAAAAAAGCCTTAAAATGTATAAATATATGAACTGAGTATTAAGTTTCCTTTAAGTAGCTTTGCTCTATAAAGTATGGTCTTAAAGCAGCTAGCATGGATTTCTAAGTAGTTAGAGAATGAACTTTTTCTTTTACTTCAGATAAACAATTGTATATAGTATATGGATATGTTCAATAATGAAGCTAATTAATGTTACATATGTCTGCCATGCCAGTCATCATCCTAAAATAGGGTCAAGTAAAAAGAAAAATCTCCAAAAGAAAAAAGTACTTGCATTGTCTCTCATCAACCAAACACTTTGGCTTGCAGATGTGCCTGAGGATGTTATGAAATAAGTTGCTGAGATTTTTACAACCAATTGGTACATATCAGAAAACACAAGGCCAAGACATTAAGAAGAAAAAGGTGTTCTATATAATGATGAGAACTATTTATCTGAAACTTTTAAGGCATCAACATGTAAAAGTGTCCTGATGAACCTGAATTATTAGTTACTTAATTAACAAGGTTTGTTTCTGAATAACATGGCACTGCAGTGGGAAGCTGACAGGTCACAAGTTAGGCACCTAATAAGCTAAATGGCTAATACACAGGACTTCATATGGGTAATCTGCCTACATTCATGTATCTAAAATTTTTATGAAATAATCTTAAAAATATATACTATATTTGAACTTTCAATCATTTATCCATTATTTACTGACTGACTCATCACTGTTCCTATGCAAGGGATTATGAGAAAATGGTAAAAGCTAAAACACAATACTATTATAGGAATAGTATTTTCTTAAAATGTCTATGAAGACTTTGCCACTGAATGCAAAATTCTTAGGTTAATTTCTTTAAAAAAGGAACAAAAAGTATAGAGGAATTCTGAATACAGCGTATTCAAAAAATATGTCCTCAGGGGGAAATGAAAGTTAAAAAAAATATCAAATAGTTATTAATGGTTAGATTTAAGTTATAAAATAATTACTTTAATTTTTCTTCATTTTACTCCTATGTATTTTTCCAAATTATTTTTAATGAGCATGTATCTTTTAAAAATGAAAATAAAAATTTATTCATTAGCAGACAAGATGTGCTCTCCTTTCCCTAGATGACTTCCATTCACTAAAACAGAGAAACTCTAAACACACAGCAGTGCCCAGATACCTTAAATCTTCATGTCGATTAGTGAAATACACCCAAAGCAAAAAACACTGATACAAACTTATGTGATCATAGAAACAGAAAAGGAAGAGAGGAGCAATCTGCTTTTTTGCAAGTCAACAAGAGTGTGCAATTCTGGCTTTTCTGTGATGACATCATTTTGTGATGAACGCTAAGGGAGAACAAATTAAATTTACCAAGTAAGCTGTTCCTTGTGCCTCTAGGCTTATACTGATAGGACGTTTATTCTGGGCAGCAAAACAAGTAAAGCAGGGAGTAGGGAGGGAGAGGGCTTCTACACTCCTAAAGCCTGTGGCCTTCGGTGGCAAGCTGGATAAGCTCAGGGACAGAGATAGGCGGGTAGCAGAATTAGAAACACAACACTGAAAACTATGGATTCCGTGCAATGGACATGGAAATTTCCCGCTTGAAAGATATCCTTATCACCCTAAGAGATGATCCTCTTCACTGTGTGCTCATTCATGTAAAGTGAAGTCAAGGGTGAAACTTTAAGGGTTGGATGACAATGCTGTTCATGACTAAATAGGCCTAAAGAGTCAGTCAGAAGAGAGGCAGAAGCAAGCAAGGCGCTCCTTCCTGTGCCTCCCCGTCAAGTACATTTGTCAGTGTGGTCCACTGCAGGCCAGCCTCCAGCAAACCCAGAGTTTCTAGGTTGTCTCTGTCTTGATGAGCCACCTCTGTGTCCTTTGTCCTGCCATGTTCTCCTTCAGACACAGACTGCCAAGGCTGCTCAAGGACACAATGCCACCCTTCAAGAGATTTTACATAGTCTCACCAAAAGATGAAGAGCCAGACTTTAACCTATGTTTACATGAAGCTCCAGTCTCGGTGCTATTAGTTCCCTGAGATGGACATGTTTATTCGTATCTGCACAGGCTGGTGTGGAGATACTCCACAGCAAGAGTGGCTGTGTCTGTTTTTAAGACTCAGAAGAAGCAAATACATTTCAGATTTACGGAATATGAAAAATACAAACCAGAAGTTCAAAGAGACATAAATGTGTTTGAAAGAAATTTCTGTGTTTTCTTTTTCTTTTCTTTTTTCCCCGTGTGTTTTCTTAATGCCAAAATAAATGCATTCTTTATAGGAAATATCAGTGGCTATCTTCACCTTATCTCTGTCTCTTTAGAAGTTCTTTGGAAAAATTTATCTCTGGAAAGACTTCCAAACAAGTCCTCTGAATATTTGCACCCACGTCTTCCGCAGTCATTCAAAATGTTTACCAATACCGTGATACTGGGTTCTTATTCTTCCATGTTTTATCAATATCAAAACACATTCTGTTCACATTTAATTCTGTGGGGGTAAACTCACTACAGCCCTTAGATTCACTTTGTATTTGCCTGGAGTTGGTGAATCTGGTATGAATACATTTTATTTCTTTGGACTTCAATATTTTGGACTGCAATTGAGAGACAATGAAAGCTTACTTACCGGCCAGCAATGTTGTGTGAAACACTCAATGCTGCTGCTGAAACAGTCTGAAATAGAAAAGGATATCGTAAATGTTGGAATGTATTTTAACTAAGATATGACAACATGGTGATCACAGAGAAAAACGCATGTGTTACGTCCGGGACTCTGACTTGGTGATACTATATAGAAAGTAAAGAGGCTGCCCTTTGGAATAAAGGCACAATTGGACCCTGCCCACAGGTGACTGGGTGAGAGCCTGGATGCGTAACTTGATAAGCAGATGCAGCCATTGAATAATCTGCCTACCCTTTGTATAACACATTCTGTGGCAAGAAAGTTCAGTTTCACAGTTAATTACTGTCGTCTGCTTAAAAAATAATCAAACTATTGGGAAACACAAGGACTTGCAATTCCATTTGAATTTTACTGTACTTTCATTAAACATTGAAATAAAACATAAATAAAATCAAACTGGCCTTTCCATGCTTTGGGCTGTTTGTTCTTCACACTCTGGACATATGCCTCATGGCAGTGAGGAGAGACCAAGCTATGACCACACACTCACTATTGGTCATACTCTCCTTCATGACCTAAGTTAACGTGTGGTTTTATATTCCAAGCCAGGTAAGAGAAACACAAATGTGAACTGAAACCTTTAAAATTTGTATGCGAAGTCACAAAATAATAAAATGAAATAAAAATTAATATTAAAAATTTCAACTGTGGAGAAAACGTCTCCAAATGTTATATAATTTACATTTTAGAAGTGGCACAGGTGGTTTTCCTGGAGGTCACCCTACCTGCAATACAAGCAGCGTAATGTCATCCTAGGGAAGATTCAACACAACTAAACTCCTGCAGACATGATGGGAGGACCTGGGATTTGTCAAGCCACAAACAATGAAGTACATGACAGAGTCATTTCATAGGACACGACCTACATATACATATGAAATACAAAAGCAATTATCCAGAGGACATAAGAAAAGCCAAATTCAAGGAAGCCTGTGGTAGAGTGCAAGAGAAGTGTATTTGAGAGCCAGTCTTTTTTTTTTTTAAAGTAATTTATTCTTGTTACATCTCAATGTTTATCCCATCCCTTGTATCCTCCCATTCTTCCCTCCCTCCCATTTTCCCCTTATTCCTCTCCCCTTTGACTGTTCCTGAGGGGGATTACCTCCCCCTGTATATGAAAGCCAAAGTCTTAAGTGTTTTATACTTATATGAAATTTAAAAAGATTACCCAGATATCCTGACAGAATTTTGTTTTTTAAATGATCCTATGTAGCAATGACCACTGAAAAGAACCTCTAGGGAAGATGTAAAATGGCCTTCTGAGATTTGATGATTCTATAAAGGATGAGAGCACCTAGCCATTTAGCTTAGTTGGTTAGATCATAGGGCCAATAAAGAGTAAGAGTGGAGAGCAGGGGCTTTCTCACTTAATAGAATAATGTCTCCACCATTAGAATGGAGAGGCTCCACTTCCGGTTTCTCCTTACTCCTTTCTTTGCATGGCCTACACTTGCCTGGACAATGCTGTGGACAGCCAGTGATTTTGTCCCCAGTTAACAAAACAAATACTTACAAAGCTCCTACTTTGTCCAGGGTACCACTAGGTTAGTGATTCTGTCTGAAAAGCTGTTGGTGACTGAGTTTCCTGATGTCCATTAGAATGTGTCTAGCAACAAGAAAAGAAATGGAGTCCAAAGGGTTGTGCAGAATTTTAAAAATATTAGAGAAAAAATTTAAAACTCTCTTCTGCTTTGTAAGGCACAGCAAGAGGACGTTTTGGCTTGCCAGCCTTGCCTCAACTTGGCTGCAGCATTATAAATGAGAAAGTACACAGAGCTGTATGTTCCCAGGGCTGTGCTCACAGACACCTGGCAAGGCTAAGCAGACTTGCCTGACATAAAGTGAACTTTTAAATACAATCCTCCTTACCTATGGTTCAGAGTGTGAAATCCCACCAAGACGGAAATGGAAGCTATCTTGCAAAAAGAGACAGGAAAACAGACTTTCCCTTTGCTTCTTCCATAAGCAGATGTCTACAACTATTTTTGTTAATCAAGAAATGCTGACTCCCTTTAAGGATTCTAGTTTTTCAGTTTTTAAAAATTCATTTGAAAATTAGGGAAATAAGAATAAATTCCTCTCTATATAGAAAAATTAACATATAGTATAATACCTTGGTTAAATACTATTAATTATTTAAAATTATTAAAATTATTTAAAATTCTATGCTTTTACAAAAGCATAGAAAATAATTATGAAACTGCTCTGTGAACCAGGCACAAGTGAAGTAATTCTGCATGGGCAGCTAAGTCGCTGGCAGAGGTTCTTGCAACAGTATTGCCACTACTGCCAACAAGAAGAAGTAGAGATGACGTTGGTTATCTTTGATAATGTGGTACCAATATGTACTGCTGCATACTGAAATTCAAGATTAGCCATAATAGATGTAGAAGGATATGAAGAAAATGTGTGAATGTAATTTTCTGGCTAAACACTACAACATTCTGTACAATTTTCATGTCAATATTTTTCGATAAGCAATTCCTTGGGTTATAGATTTTGTACAGAAGAAAGAACTGGAAGAAAATGTGTATATATGTAAAATATTTTTTAAAATATTTACTAGTTTAGACATGATTCATTTTAAACAACAAACCCTATGTAATAAAAAATGCAGACATACAACAATGCCAATAATGTTGATCACTCAGTTGTTCCAATAAAGAGCTCTGTGCTTGAGCAATGAAACCTAAAAAAACAGCCAAAATACACTTGCTTTGATTTTTGTCTTTCTGTGCTCGGGTTTTACATACAAAAGAGTTTGAAATTGCAATAACAATTTAATAGTATCTGAATTAAACACACACACACACACAAACACATACACATATATAGAAAGAAAATAACATACCTCAGATCTTTAGTAAATCAAACTGGTTGATATTTCATGGCTTTAACATCCATAAATAAAGCATGAATTGAAAGTATGATATTGATTCAAAATATAAGAAACACAACTCTTCAGTAGTTTGTGTATTGAAGACCACTGTGTCCCTTTTCCCATCCACCTTCACCATGTCTTCGTTTGACTAAAGCAAACAGAACTACTACTGCCTACCAGATGGCTTCACAGATCTCTGCTGTGTGCAGGATTGCCCTCTCTATCATTTTATTCCCACTTTATAAGTACAGGGTGGTCAGACACACTAAAAAGAAAAACAAAACAACACCCAATTCTCTCCAACTTCCTTCTTATCAGACAGAAATGCCTGGTTCCCAGAAAACTCCTTAGGGTAAGTGAAACAAAATATTTCAAGATGAAAGAAAGACTGATAAGTACACACAAATACCACTGTGTTTCCATCAAAACTGGGTGCCATCCTTCAATGTGAAGGAGAGAGGTATGGGAAAGAGATATAGAGCTACAAAGATAAGGGAGAGAGACCAGAGGAGAAGAAAGAGGGGATAGGGGAGAGAAGATAGAGAGATGACAGAAGAGGAGGGGGCAGGAATATGAGGGAGAAGATAGAAGAGGGAGTGGAGAGCAAAGAGGAGTGAAGAGACATGAGAGAGGGATGGGGTAGGAAAGATTTCTTACATACTTAAAGAAAGCTGATGCAATGAACCCACAGGTGTTCCAGGGAGCAGTGTGACACACAGTATTAAATGGGAACTCCAGACGCTATAGACTCATACACAGAACTGTCATTTAGGGAAGGAATTCTATAGGGAGTTTGAATCAAGCCTGTCATGTTGTAGCACCTAGATGTTTGCTTTCATTGAGACTTTGGGGTTTGAATGTACTTGGTAATGAGAAAAAAAGGCTAAAGACTTACAGTTACTGAAGTAAAAAGGAAGAGAAACAGCTTTCTGAATCGTTTCTACATAAATGTTATAGCAGGTTGTTTTCACATAAATATCATACAAGAATATATTGCAAGTGGAAACACGTGTGCATACAGTCATCTTTCTTATCTCCTACTTTATAATTAATTTTACTGAGAATTTTTTGATTTTCCATTAAATAAGTGAAATCATCTCAGAATAATTTTAGTATAATATTACCTGGAAAATCCATTACATCATTGACAGTCACAAAATCCTGTTTTAAAGCCAGTTATGGCGCTGACAATTATGGGATGTTGCTGAAGCCTAGGGTAACTAGAAATGGCCATGGATGTTAACTAACTCCTTTCTAAACAGTCTGGGAAATGGGGAAAAAACTGTAAGTTTTCCCATCTGTTACTTCCTTTTTGGCTGTGGAAAAGTAAAATTATATGCGAGCTTTTGAATGTAAAGCTGTGTGTGCTTTTTCCCTTTCTGTCTGTGTACCAGTTACACGATGTTGCGTAACTGAGTACAGAGTAGGCGGTTAACGTTTACTATTGATTTACTCTACACCACCTAATGAATTCAGAACTGTAAAGAGAAAAGAGCGGGAGTAAAGAGAGAAGGGGGGGGGGGACACAAGGACACAGGGAAGAGAGGGCCTGGAGGGGCATTCGAAAGCATTCAGAGGAGCAGTCTTAACGTTTGGGCTAAGTTTGGGTTTTTGTTTTTTCTTAATTCCTTTGGCTCTGACTTTGCACTTTGTTCAGGTCTTAGGAGAATGTGTTTGAGCTAGTGACCCTGATAGTAACCCACGTATTCCAATTTTATTTCTAATGAAGTTTACTGGCAGGTCAGTGTTTCAAAGTAGTCATGTTTCAAACTAATGACAACAGTTCCACGAAACTGACAAAACTTCATTTATAGTAATTTGCCCCTTCCCCATACATTTGTGAATCTCTGTCTGTGATAATTGCTGCTACCGCCCTAGTAGTTTTCCTTGCTGCAAACAGCCCTTCCAAGATGCATGGGCTATTGTTAGGGACAATGATACTTTGTTTTGCCTAATTCTTTTAAAATCCTTGAAGAGGTCATATATTACGTTGCCAGATGTTATGCCGCAGATTATTTGGTTTAACAGAACAGCCAAAGAGAATCCACTGATGAACAACAGTTGCAGAAGAAGTTGACATAATTCCTTATAGTTCATGTATGGAGACCATTTAACTTTGGAGCATAAGAAGATGGACATTTTTGTTTAATGTTTTCCGTGCTATATGATAAGCTACAACAGTTTACACCCAGAAGAATCCATGATGTTCATCCTTCCTGTAGGTACAGGACTGCCCAATGCCCATGAGCACTTCTGAGGCAGAGAAAGAAACATAAGTTCTCTTGATTAAGCACAGGGTTAGAAATATAGGCAGGGCCATGTTTCCTTCATGGACATGTTTTAAAGTGGGGACTAGGAATTCACAGGTATGTAAGGAAAAGGAGAAGCTAGGATCATCTCTGATCACGCCACTGCCATCCCCTTTCCACATGTTCAAATGAATATCCACTCCATCCTTTCATAAGAGATGCTGAGGGCACAGGGAACACTCACAGTGGTTGGTATGCCTAGTACCTAACGACCTCTAACCCCTTCTCTGTGTTTAGTGAATATTTGTTGAAACTGTAAAACGATTGTGGAAGAAACATTTCTGTACAAAGAGAACACAAAAAGCCTGAAAAACATGTTTCAATGTTTTCTATGAAATCTTAGGCTGTATTGCTGTATCATTTATTTGCAGGCAAAACAATGTTGTAAAGGAACCATCAGGCAGTGAGTGCGGGGTCACGTGACTTCAGCTCCATTTTATTACGAAAAAAGCTTTAGAAAAATTATAATACTGATAACACCAGCAACATTTTGTGTTTGTGTTCACCTGTCCTTTCAGCCTAGCTTTTCAATTCATTCCTGGGCACAGAAAAGTCCATTTTAATTTTTATGGACACATTCTAAAGGAAAAGTCACGGGATATCAACATAATTCATCTTTTAAAAACTACTGAGAAGACCGTAGCCACTTAGTAGAGAGAGAGAATATGGCTTTTTGTTGAAGGGCAAAGCAGGTTGAGTTTTGATTAGGTTATGCAAATTTAAATTAACAGAAGGGCAACCAAGAATATACTGATTTTCATTTTCTTGGTTAAACAGGAGTTTTATGAGAAAAATAAATTCTGGATTAGGAAGACAGAAATGCAATCTTGCAGTTAATTGGAGAATAAGACCTCTAGGAAAGAAATTACAACTGCAATTCTCCACAACCACAGTTGAGGACTCAACTAACAAGCATGCTGCAGAGCCGTAGCCATGCTCCTTCTGAAGGATAGGGGGTGGTGTGTGTGGGGGCGTTGCTACCATCTTGTCAGCTCTCTGGAACTCTGCATGCATATACACTGCAGTCAACACTTTTAAAGACATTTTTGTGACCTTGACTTTCCCTTTAATGTAAACAAGCCGAACAACTTTTTTCAAGGAGCATCTCAGTGCTGTGTCAGTGGCATATTCTGCATGGCTTTCAAGAACAGATGAGCTCATGCCTTTTTGCTTCATTTTATATATGAAGATCTGAAGGCTCAGGATTAATTTTTCTGAGGAACATCCAGTTTGAGATAGAACTGGGACTAGTATCTAAAGCTCACACTTAATTTTTCCACAGCGTGGACTAAATCAGAGCATATAACTTGAAGCTTATTTTAAATGCCATAGGGAATCATTTCAAAGGACTCTTTTCTAAAACAGAAAATCCTTACATTATGTAAAATGTTCCCCTCAAAGCTATCATATACTTAATTTTTTATCTGAAGCTTGAGCCTCCTGTTGAGGCTGTTCCCTCCCTCCCTCCCACTCCTGCGCTTCTGACCCCAGATCTTTGAGCAGACCTTCTCACTGCCCTGTGTGTCCAGCTGGCACATCTCCCCAGACTTCAAGTTCTTTCTTTTTCTTTCTGCTTAGTCACTTTCTCTTTATTTCCTTTTTCATAGGGAAGTCATATTTTTTTTTTTTGTTAAAAAGCTCTGTTATATTCTGAAATTACAGAAAACAAAAAAGTAAAATTAAGAAAAATATTTAAAAATGTAATATTATATAAGGAAGTCTTAGGCAAATACTTAAAATGTTTACAAAGTGCAACAAGATAGTAAGCACCAAGGATAATTTAGAGCTGGTAGGCTCCCTCTGGAATGTTAGCACTCTCTAGACCTCTGAATTGTTTATCTGGACAGAGGGGCCTACACAAAGTATCTCACCAAAGATAGAGAGCAAAGGCTCTTGATCTCCAGACCACTAATTTCCCACAACACCACAAGCCTCTCTTTTCTCTTTATGTTCTTTCTGTCCCATAGATGCACATATTTGAGACTGATTTTGGCATAGCAGGAAAGAATCCAGAGAAATTCCAGTTGTATAATGCAACTTAATGATGGAGGTCAAATGCTCTCAATTCCAATAGATGTTGGGGAGATGCACACTAAAATTTCATTTACACAGCAAATGATATCTAAGAAGGTTAAAAGAAAACTGGACATGAGAAAGAGGTCTCTGGATATTAGATGTATAGCTGCCAGGGTCGTGTAATTAAGATTGTGCCACTGTTTCTATTATGAACCCTACTCTTACAGGATCTAAAATTCAACTACAATGATTAATTCTAGGCTGAAGTACAGTTCAAATACCTTAAAGTGGGATATTCTTTTTCTCTAGTCCCTAAAAAAGAAAACACAGAGCAACTATTCAGCCATGTCAATGGCACTGGTGGCCTAAGCTCACAGGCTTCCCTAAAAAGGGCACTTCACAATCAATAAGCTTAATCTACAGCAGCATTCTACAGTGGAATAAAGAATGCTAACCTGGTATATGAGTGAAGATTAAAGGGGTTGCCTATTACTTGAAAAGGCTTAAGGTATATCAGTTCATTCCACATTGTTGGTGTGAACAGGAGTTCATCAACATTGTGTGGAAAGGTCTCCTTTTTGGGGGAGGGGCTAACTCGTTCTGTGGCTGCAATCATTTCTTATGATTTCCTTAGATCTCTGCCCAGATGGGCATTAGATGATAATTAAAATAGTACCGTGCTCTTGTTTCCTTAGCATAGTCTCTTAAGTTGTAATGACAGTGAGGGATAGAAAGGAAAATCAGATATGCATTCAAATCAATAGGCCCAGGAAAACTGGGATTTACTGGGTATAGTGGTTTGAATGAGAAATGTCCCTCCTGGTCGTAGATGTTTAAACACTTTCGTCTTCAGCTAGTATTACTGTTTGGGGAAATTTAGGTGATAGGGCCTTTCTGGAGGAAGTACATCACTGGAGGTGGGCTTTAAAATTAAAAGCCAGCCTACTACCAGTGTGCACTCTCTGTTGTGTGCTTGGTTTCAAGAGATAAGTTCTCAGCTTCCTGTTCCTACCACATATCCATGATGTCCCCATAATTATGGACTCTAAACCCCCAAACCATAAAACAAGCAACCTCTTATGTGAGTTGCCTTGGTCTTGGTGTTTTACTGACACAATAGAAAAGCAATTAATATGCTGAGTATATTCTACATACCACATAGTCTGTTTTTTGCTGTTTCACTTAATATTAGTCTATTGTGAATTCACATTGGCCAATGTCTTACAGATGAGCAAGCAATCTAGTTACCGAGTTGTTATTATTCTGTCTATGGGGGTATTGAAGGTTATTTAAAAGTTGTAAAGTAAGTCTTGAATTAGGATTCATACACCACATACACGACAATGGATGATGAACAAAATATGAAGCCATCTAAACAAAAATCATTTGTCAATGATGAATGCCTACTCATGCTCCACGTAAGAGGTGGAAAATGAATGATTCCCCCAAAAGGAAAGTTCTTGTTTTACTCTTGGTTAAATCAATCCATGTTTAAGCAAATGCTATAATATCAATACATAGGTAAACATGTTCACTGTCTTAGCAAAGGAAGACACATTTTCCCAGGATTCAGTAAGTCAGGTCAAGGTTTTTATTGTTTTAAATTTGTCAATTATGGTATTATACTAGATAAGAGTTTTAAAAATGAGCAGGACGTGGCGGCACATGTCTTTAATCCCAGCACTCGGGAGACAGGCAGATGGATCTCTTTGAGTTTGAGGCCAGCCTGGTCTACAAAGGAAGTCCAGGACAGCCAGGACTACAAGAGAAACCCTGTCTCGAAAAACATAAACCAAAAATGTAATACATAGAAATGTATTACATCTCAGATGATCAATACAATATAAGCATCTCCATATCTGTATAAAATTGCTTTTCTGTTTGCTAAAATTTGTGGCAACTAGCATTAATTAATGAAAGATACACATTACATACACAAATTAAAGATACAAATGAAAGATAACAGGAGTATATATACCCATAGTTTTTGAACTTTACTCTTAATATATTTATTAAGCAAAAGACATCATACATAGTGCTTTAACATGGTTGTGTGTGCAGTTATTTTAATAAATGACTCCGTTTCAGTCTTCATCTTTTTATGTGGATATGTTTTTGTTTCTTTTTTAAAAGATTCATTTTTATCTTTAAAGTTTATTGTTTCATTATGGGTATGTGTGTGAATCTCTGTGAGTTTGAATATATAATGTCCATGCAGGAATGCAAAGAAGCCAGAAGGTGGTGTTAGGTCCCTGGAATTAGAACCTAAACTTTCATGTGAGTGCTGGGAACCAATCCTTTGTCTTCTTCAAAAACAGAAAGTTCTGTGAACTCTTGAGCCATATTTTCCAACCCCTATTTTCAGGTTTCAGTTTGTGCTGAGGTGTAGGCATGTGAACATGTGCACATGTCCAGGGATATCAGAGGTTGTGCATACTGTCAGATGTGCATACTAAGAAGTGAGCTCAGGTCTTTGGCAAGAGCAGTACATGCTTTTAATCACTAGACCTCCAGATCTAATGTTTTCTTTACAAATAGTCACTGTTTAAGATAACATTACAACTTATCAAGCAACAAAGAGAAGCATTTTAAAAGACTTCAATCTAAAGCACTGTATAGTTTTTGTTTACAAATTACCATATGCATTCTTAAAGAATGAAATGGAATGTATATTTCATTTTATTCCCATAATGTAGAATTTTGGGGCTGAAATTTATATGAGTGTGTGTGTGTGTGTGTGTGTGTGTGTGTGTTTGTAAGAGGGGGAGGGAGAAAGGGAGAGAGGGAAGGGAGGGAGGGAGGGAGAGAGAGAGAGAGAGAGAGAGAGAGAGAGAGAGAGAGAGAGAGAGAGAGAGAGAGAGAGAGAGAGATCCTTAAGACCTTGGATATTTTTTAAGAAAAATATTTCTAAAATCATAATTATATGAAGAGCTTAACTGTAACTGGGTACATCCAAACAGACTGAAGCGCTCTTTAGGCAGCACCATGCATTCTTCATTGGCACTGTCTCTATTCTTTTGCTCTTCCCTGATACTCTCCCTCAAATTACATTGGAAACAACATGGAAGAAACATTAACTCTTTATTTAAACACATTTTTATTGAAAAATAAAATAATTCATATTACATCTCATTTTCTACCCCATCCTATGCATCCTCCCCTTCCTCCCTCCCTCCCACTTTCACCACTTCCCTATGACTGTGACCGAGGGGGACCTCCTCCCTATGAATATGGTGCTTGGGTATCAGGTTTCTTCTTGGTAGTCTGCTATCCTTCCTCCGAGTGCCATTGGGCCTCCCCAACAAAGGGACATGGCCAAATATGGGGCACCAGAGATCGTGTGAAAGCCAGTCAACTCTTGATTTAGGAGATGCAGAAAGAGAGAGCTGGAACATTCTCCCCCTCCCTCAGCACCCTAACCCCATCAGGAAAAGCCACAGTGCACTCAACACTGGGGAATGCACCAGCAGCAACCACCAGGACAGCTTGTGACCTGGAAAAGGTGGGCTGTATATCTGCATGTGACCAGAGGATGTCAGTTTTTAGCTTTTCTTATTGCTTCTGAAACAAATCTGGGTAAGAGAAGGGATCTTCAGGGGAACTAGATGTGGTTTACAAAAAACTAGGAGATACTTCTTATTAAAATCATATTTAAACACTAAGATATAACTTGTGACATTAAAAAGTAAAGTACTCAGTTAACTTGAACCAGCTGAAAATAACTCACAACATCCTCCTCATAAAAACAAAGCAAAACAGCAAAAACTCACAACCAATTATTTTGACTGGTGAGAACAGACAGTGACACAGAAGTAACAGATGGAAGGCCAATTTTACTCTCACCACACACTCACTGAACACAACTGCAAGCATCCCCACGACTCTCATTTGACAATAGTGGCTCTGGCCTTGTGCTTCCACATCTCCTTTGGGAGCACTTTCTAAAAGACGTTAGAGGGGCTTGGGAACAATGATGTGGCATGAAGCCAACCTGCCTGCCGGACCTCAGGACAAGGACAGGCTCGGGACAGACACGGCCCAGGTGCCCCCGTCAAATCTTTCAAAGTTAGGGTAGGTTTTTTTCTTCATAATTATTTTTTATGCTTTGGTAGGAAAAGCGGCATATTTGTACTATTAAAAATATCACACTACCTACTATCTAAAAACTTTCATAAATGAAATAATTAAAAGTAATAAAGCTTCCTTCTAATTTACTCTCAGAGTTGAACGAAAGGTTATTTTCTTACCTTCCACCATGCGTTCTGAGCTGTCAGTGTCATTCAGTCAAACATTCAGTGTTAGCTAACTGACTGTCAACTCTCTATTGCAGACTCGAGGCAGTAATGAAACGGTGCTGATCTGCCTGCTTTCACGCTATATAACGTCTATATTTATATGCTTATGCTTCTATTTGGATCTATATTTATCTGCTTTATCTGCCTACAGTGCATCTGTTTCTCATACACACAGACATATATTTATATATATACACGCATACTGTATATATGTGTGTGTTAAATATAAACACACATACCACAAGAATGTACTCTAGTGAGCATTCTTCAGCAGCCATGTAGGTGCATAAACACTCAGACACATGACAAATATACAAAGAGCAAAAGCACACATGTAAATACAGTTGCTTGGAGGAAGCACAGCTTGACTGCAGCACTGTCTACCACACTTGGCTCCTGGCCTTTGAGACTAAACACTGCTCTAAGCCACACCACTGTCCATCCTGAGGAGAAATGTCTCTGAAGTCAAATCCATTTAGGCAAACAGAAATCATGCACCTCTTCTCACTCATTTTAGGGATAGGGAACTGGGGTATTAAGTGACAGAGAGCTGGGAGTTGTCAAAGGTCAAAGTTAGAGTCCGAACCTCAGTGTTCCTTCTAGACAAATGGCCTTTATACTGCTGAATCAAAGTGACAAAACTTACTTCAGGACTGGAATCATTTCCGGGTTTTTGCTACCCTTTCCTTCTATCTTTTCTCTTTTAAGATGCACTTTCTTTCAAATTATGATTACATGTATGTATCTGTGTACATATGGTGTGGGTGTCCATGGAGGCAAGAAGGAAGTGTTGCATTCCCTGGAGCTGGAGTTGGAGGGGATGGTGAGCTGCCTGACATGGCTGCTCTGAAATGAACTCAGTTCTCTGGAAGAGCTATCTATCTCTCTATGCCATCTCCATCTTTACTGCACAAAGCATAAGCAACAACCACTGCTGTAACATTCTCCACATACTATCTCATTTAATCCATACAACTCCTCTATAAAATAGGCATCATGGTTATTTTTCATTTTACACATTAAAATGTCTTGGTCTTTGAAACTTAAACAACTAACTTAGGCTAGAAGTCAGAAAGGCTTAGTTCCTATGATTCTCGAGTCCCGTATTTTCACAGTAGACCAAGATAACTTCTTACTATACATCTGATTACCAATGCCAACCCAATCCAACCAATACTGCCTAATGATCATATAAATCTAACAATTGTTTTAGAAGACACAATGAGCTGAAAGCGAGATTGTTTCAGACTGAGAAAAAAATGGGAAGACTGGAAGGATTTATAGAATCGGATATCCAGTATGTAGTCAAGTCTGTGCCTTCATAGAAAGAATTGAAGTATACAAAATTCAGGCCTAAAATTATCTCATGGTATTATTATGCAGTTTAAAGTCTAAACAAGCTTTTGTGTTGTTTTCATTAAAGGATCACAGCAAATTGTTAATACTGATTCAGACAGAAAACAGAGGTGTGAGTTGATAAAGGCAAAGGAACAAAGAAGCAAAACCTATGTCTTCTGATTCTGCTGGACTAGCACTTCTAAAACAAACCCCTACTAAAGGTACAAGGTCATTCCCACAAATGTATTTTGTCCTACTCACGGGGGCTAAGACAGACAGAAATGAAGTGATGTCTGTATATTGTAGGCAATTTTCTCCAAGTATCTTCAGAGATTATCTAGTTTTGAGCCATCCCAAAACAAAGGATTTTCACACTTATGTTGAAGACACAGAACTTTGCCTGAGGAGCGACCATGTGTACTGAGACTTCCTGGGGCATACTTCATCTATAAGCTAACACTCAGAAGTTATACTAATTCATACATGAAGTTCTTCATATGTGTCATACCGATAATTAGTCTGTGTTTGTGAATTAAAGCCAAATGATCAAGGCAAGCTTCAGACATTTGACACAAATGATACAGTTTACTTGACTCTTTCAGAACACATAGCCATTGTCTATAGAACATACTGTAGGGCTTGATATCCTAGGTAGATTATGCTTTGAAAGAGAACTCTAGACTTGAATTTGAATCTCAGGATTTTCCATATTTACAAAGACCTCTCTGATCTGGCTCACCAACTGTGGAATGAATGCACGGCCCTGTTTGTAGGATCGCTGTTAGTTTAGAGACAGTCCCAGAGCAATGCCCCATATAAGGTGGGGCACTAAGTATTAATTGTTACTTGTTTAAGGACATTTGGACATGACTTTATATTGAATAAATGACACATAACTCTCTTGGAAATAAGAGGAGACCTGAAGTAACATTTTGTGATGGTTATAGTGAAAGATTAATGTCCAAGTAAAGTGAAATAAAGGTCTTTCATAGTGTCATGTTTTCAGTGGAAGATCTAAGGTATTTAAAACTCTTCTGGCTTTTGTGATTGCTGGTACTTTCATTTAACAACTGGGCAAAACGAAGTGCTGAGATACACCATTAACATCAACAACAACGATGATGACTATGATGATGATGAAGAAGAAGAGGGAGAAGAAATCCCAATCAGGAGTAAGTGGAGTAAGTAGAATTTCTGTCTTCTGACATTTAATTTCTGCAGTGTCCAGTAAAGTAATAATTGCTACAAGGTTATAGTTACAAAGGGCTATGCTTTTTCCTGAACTCTCTGAGATTATCCACAGATGCTCCAAACATTAGGTAATGCTGTGTACATCTCCTGAGATAATGAGGGTGACTCAGGGTTAGGTCAAGGTTTCAGGTTAGAGGGGTGGGGTGAAGGGTAGTTTTCAGATCAAGTCATGAGAACATTTTAATTTAGGCAGAGAACAAGCTACACAGAACTTCCTGTGAGGAAATAGAAGACATAACCAATATCCAGAGAAGGTAGCTGGAAATACAGACCCTGTGGGCCCCAATTGGTAACTGACTCAAAGCAATGTCCCACCCCCTCTCACCCTGAAAATTAACAGAAAAGCCCAGGGTGCAACATAAATTCTGCTATCCCAATAACACACACAGATGTTTCACCATTGTTTTCTTTTATGCACATTTTAATTAAGAGATCAGAATCAAGCATTAAAATGTTATTAAATAACTTGTTTACATGTTCACTATATGTCATTTATTATGCATTTTCAGGAGGACTACTGGAAATTTTGTGTCATTGCTACAACAGTCCTGTGAACTCTGGCCCTTTTTAGTTGACCAAATATATGCTAGACAGCTCTTTTGGTCCAAGTGGAAGAAAAGCACTCTCACTTCTTTAACTCTAGTCAGGCAGCTCCCACTCCCCATTGTACCCCTTGGCAGAATGACAAGCTGCACTGCAATGCTCTAACACTGCAGGAGGTCCTAGGTCCATAGCAACCTTTCTGATTTTTCACAAGAGGCCCGATTCCAAATGTTCTCCCATTGTCCTCACAAGAAAATGGTCTGCATACACGCATGGTGCTCTTTCCCTGTGAGATTTAACAACCTCAGGGACACTTAGCTACTGTGTGAAGAACCTAACATCTTAGGATCTGCACAGATGCCCCTGGTTGGGACACAGTGGGAGATATGGAAACAAGTAGGCTTTTTCCCCTTTAGCAACACTGGCTACTTCTAGTTAATAGCTTGTCTCCATTTACTCCTGCTCAACCCTGTGAGTACTCTGTAGTATTCTAGGGCTCATAGAAGTATATTCATAGTTATTCTCTTTCCAGATTCTATGAATATCAAGACATTCTTACCGCCCACCTGAATGCACAGATCACAGGTGTCCTGCAGTCTGCACAGTACAGTTTAACTACCTTTACCATATGGCACCATTCTGGGAGTCCAAATTCATATTATGCCTGTGAATCATGGTACATAGTGTTTTGGGTTCTCAAGAGGGCAGGGCTCAGGTCTCATGAAAGTGCAATTCAGTGCCCAGCACACTGTGAGTGATCCGACTACTAGAGGTGAAAGTGTTTTTCTTTATATTCTCTAGTTTCTTATCCAGGGTGGACAATGCTTGTCCAGCACTGACAGAAGAAAGAAATCTTATTGTCCATTTATATTATTTAAATTGTCTTATTTGTGTCATCAATGACTGCAGAAATGATATGGTTGCTCTGGGTATACACCTGCCACGAGAGTAAATAGGCTTGCTATGACCACAGAAGAGACAGGGCCCAGAGAGGAGGGACCACATGGTTTGCACATCCCCTTGGGAAGGAATTTATAGGAAGTTACCACAGAATGAATGAAATTGGCTCAGTGTTCTGGCAAGCATCTTAGCAATATGTGTCAAAAACTTACAAGGATATGAATGCTGTTTTCCCAGAACTTGTATGTCTAAGATCTAAAGGAAGCAATCAAAATCTACATACAAATTTGGAAGCAAGAAGGTTTAATATATTATGTAGGATTGTGAAGAATGGGAAACTTTATCTGACAATAGATTGTTGATTTTATAAATAAATGATAATATAACCACTTACTGGCATGGCATGCAAATACTAAAAATACTTGGAAACTACTTAGTGACACAAAGATAACAAATGAAAGAGAATAATCCAATAACATACAAAAGGAAATTTCTTGTATCAATACATATTCCTCAGTTAAATACTATTGATTTAAATGTTTGAAAAGTATATCTAAAATGAAATGGAAAATCAATAGGAAACACTATACCTGGTTGTTTCTAGTTGGAGGAATTGTGATTGATTTTTATTTCTCTTGAAAGGTCCAACAAGTAAGACATATTAATTTTATGGTAAAAATATTGCTTATAATTATTAAAATATTGCTTATTAAATATTGCTAAATCTATCCAAGCCTTCCTTCTCAAGGCATGAAGTGACTGCTCTAGTGTAGGAGTTCTCGTTCTTCTAGCTTTATAAAGAGTGTCACATTCCACCAGCCAAGGACAATACGTGCAGGAAATTTCAAACCCCTACCCAGATCTAGCTGATGGACAGGACATTCTCCACCGTTGAGTGGAGAGTGGGGTCTGACTTTCACACGAACTCTGGTGCCCCATTTTTGACCATGTGCCCTTGATGGGGAGGCTTAGTGGCACTCAGAGAAAGGATAGCAGGCTACCAAGAAGACACTTGATACCCTATGAGCATATACAGGGGGAAGAGGTCCACCTCAGTCACAGACATAGGGGAGGGGAGTAGAAGGAAAGCAGGAGGTAGGTAGGTCTGGGAGGATACAAAGGATGAGCTAACAATTAAGATGTAATATGAATAAATTAATAAAATATTAAAAAACAAATGAGGGGATAACAATCAGGACATAATGTGAATAAATTATAATAAATAAAATATAGAAAAAAAGAGTGTCACATTCTAAACCATCAAGTGTGTTTGGGAAAATGTAGCTCTAATAGATAGTCTACCCCTTAAATACTTAAGACTTTCATTGCTGAGTGATGTTATTCCTAGGCTCCTTTATAGAAAAAAATTACCAATGTACTGTTAATTAAAGATGAGGAATGTTAAGAATTTGAATAGGGACTCTGGGGCCCTTGATTCAAAAGTTTGGTCCTAAACTTTGCTTTAAGTAAAGCCTCCCTAGTATTAATTAATGCCACGATATTAATTAGACTCATAACACAATACTTTTACTATTTTAAAAATTGCTGATTATTGATGTGCTGTTTATCAGATGTCGATGCTGTAGAGACTAAACAAAGCACAGAGTGTCAGTCCTGCACACACACACACACACACACACACACACACACACACACACACACATACTCATTGTAAGTTTGGTAACATAAAGAGGAGCTTAGTTCAATGTATTAATTCTGTGCAGTAAATGAAGTGGTAATCATGCTATCTCTTATACCTATAATTCCTTTAAAGAATCACCATCCTTCAGTGCCTCTTACCAATATGCCCACATCCAGCCATACACAATTTGCAAGAGATCATAAAGTAGAAAGAAAATGAAGGAGCATGGCAGGTCAGTTGTTCTCAAATAGTAAGCCAAGAAAAGAATCAAGTACTAAAATAGTATGAAAATAAAAATTAAGTAGGTTCATGAACAAATGCTGCGTTGTGGTACTGAAGAATTTCAGTAAATACTGATGAACTGCTACTGTAAGAAGAAACTATTCTACTTAACACATCATGTGCAACTCATGTAGTAACTAGTTCATATTACAGCTTTATGAAGGATGCTCTAAAGTAGGCTCCAAAGATTTCTAGCCAATTCCAAGGGCTAATTACAAAGATCTCCAGTGATTTATAGACTCCACATCCTACATTCCAGGGACAACTGCTCTAGTGAACAGTTTGTGTCTCTTAGCTCTAGCTAGAGCCTTTATACACTCATCTCCCTTAGATCATGAAAACAAATTCTGTTCATATTGGGCTGGTCTCTTCGCCATTCTTGCTCACCCACAAAGATAAAGCTAGCTTTTATCTGTGTACATCTTCCTGTGACTTTTCTTATCCTGGATGCCCTGTCTGTTCCTTTCTGCTCATTTAAATCCTCTGTACTTCAGAAATTGGGCCCAGGTGTCAAGTTTCAATTTCTCTTGTAAGTCAAAGAGATTTCCTTACTTTAAAAAACAAAAGAAAAGAAAAAAACAACTTCCAAAATTTACATTTGGCCTCCTTCTTTACCCATATTTTAATGCAGATAACAATTAGTGTCATATACCTCAGTATGACTGGAAACTATGTCTTTAATAAGTATTCACATCAATTTACTGGCACACTTTTCACATGCCAGAGACTTTTAAAGAGAAGAAAAAGAAATAAAATTAGTACTTGAAATCATATAGGATATGCATATTTATCTTCAGAAAATGCTCAGGGATCACCCTCTACTTGCTGTGGCCTTATAGAGAAAATGTATATGTAGAAATAAAAATAGTTTAAATGTCCTCCTCCTGTGTCAAGGATCCAACTACCTACCACATCAATGCACTTGAAAGAATAAAGTCAACAGGTCCTCTAATTAAATAATTTTTTCTTCTCTCCAATTAGCTCATTCCTCCAAAGCTTCCACAGCTTCCATCTCCCCAAAGTCGATGATAAGTCTATTTCCCCAGTGGCTGAAGTGAAACATCTGGGACTCATTACACTTGCTGTCTCTTTCTCCAGCCCTACTATCAAGTTAGCAAAATTGAGCTACTTTTTATCTTAGCTAGAGTCACAATTGCTCCATGATCAAAGCAATTTGGGGAGGAAAACATATATTTGGCTTATGCTTCCACATCATAGTCCATCATCACAAGAAGTTAAGGCAAGAACTCAAGCAGGGTAGGAGCTGGAGGCAGAAGCTGTTGAGAGGCCAAAAGGGGTGCTTCTTACTGGCTTGCTAAGTCTGCCTTCTTATAGAACCCAGGCCCGCCATCCCAGAGGCGGCTCCACACGCCATGGACTGGGGCCCTCATATCAATCACAAATTAAGAAAACGCCTACAGGCTTGCCTGGAGCCTGATAATATAGAAGCATTTTCTTCATTAAGGTTCCCATCTCTCAAATTACTTTAGTCTGTGTCAAGTTGCCATACAACTATCTGGGACATTCTACATTCCCTTTTACTGCCATTGCCAATCACATCCCTGAGCTGCCATTATAGCTTCTCCTTACTCTTTCTCCCTATTCTTATCCCTGATAATTCTCCAAAAGGTAGTCAGACCTCTTTTAACTCACACATGAGAGTACAAGGCCCATCAAAAAGCCCTTGGTGGCTATTTTCAGTCTCTAGCATGACCTCTGTGATCTAGTCCCTGTCTACAAACATGACAACTCTCTCTTCATATGACCTATGCATTTCATGTTGCTCTCCTTGAAATATGAAAAATTTTTTTTTTTTTTTGCTTCGAGGAATTTACAACATCCCTTTTCTCTGACTAGAATATTCTTTCCCCTGGTCACCATATGCTGAGCTTCTCATTACTTAACTCTCTTTCCAACTGTATCTTTCTTAGTGAGATATTACCTACCCACCTATTCCAAATGGCATTTTCTCTACAGTTTATCCCTGTTTTCTATCTTACACTTCATTATCTTCTTCAGAAATCTTATTATTTAAGACACTTTTTCTGTTTACTTAATTGTTGGCTGTCTCTCCTATAACAAGATAAGCTTTGGTGTGTTTTTGTGTGGGGTTATTTTTAATTTCTTCCTGTATTCCCAGTAATCAGAACAATGTCTCAAACAGTACAGGGGGCTGATACCTGCTAAATGACTGAATGCACAAGTGGGGAACAAAGTGTTCGAGTACTTATAACTCCCATCTCAGCTAGAGAAACTTGAAATAGAAAACATTTATGCTTTATAGTGCAGTGAAACTCTGGAGTGTCCTGGTGGCCTCTGTTCTTTCCACCTGACTGCTCAGGCCAGTCTGGGAAAACACCTACACACTGCAGCTTAGGTCCTATAATTCAATTCTTGAGAGGAATAAAGTCAAACTAGGCAGTTGGCTAAAGATATTATCTCCTCCAGGCTTGTGTCTCTGAAGTTTTCCCAGCACAAGATCTTGGCCCCGAGGAACCGTCAGTCTGGAGGGGAATGAAGTCTCCTTGTGTAGCATTTCCTTTGTGAAAGTATCAACTATAGTTTAACTTTGATACACTTATTCAGAGCATCACTTAACAGGGTAGCACTGCAATAAGTATTTATTAAATGCATAAACAAACTGATCTGTGAAACAACACGGTTTTAAGTGACGTTCTATATCTAGGATGTATGACAGTGTTAAGTGATCTCCCTGATAAAAACAAATACTAAAATAGAAATATGCTACTAGAATTTATTCTTGCAGTCTTCCTCCATAGTTTGGATTATATCTATGTATACACAATTGCGCAGACAATTCATAGCATAGCTTGATACATATTATGTCTGTAGATTTTAGTAGACATGTCTGTCCACAAGAGGAGGAAAAGCTCTAAAGCAATGGGTAGGTTAGTAGGGTGACCCAGGAGCAACCAGTGTGTATTAGATTGCCAGTCTGAAATCATTCTCAGACGTCAGATAATGGAAATCACACCAAGAAAACCATGGATTCCTACCTTGTTTCTCCATGAGACGTGAGCTCTGAAGCTAATTTGTGAGCACAAGGAGTCAGAGCTGATGCTGATTATTTACTACAAGTCGGCTATCTTTAGAAGCATTGCTTTTCGAAGTGAAAGATACTCAATGCATAAAAATATCTACTTTTTAACCCAAATTCTCTTGAGTAAAGTAAGGTAAAATAGTTTAGTGAAAGGATGCCATGAAAAGTGGGTAAGCAGCTTGTTCACTAACTATGGAAGGATTTTCAAATAAAGAAGCAATAGCAGACATGAAAACACAAAATGTGACTATTCAGTCAATATGTCTTGTGAGTCTCCATCATAGGGTAACCAACAGCCTTGGTTTGCTTGAAACGAAGGATCCCAAGGCTTCAGATTTTGATTATTCAAATAGGAAAGGCTCATACAAGGTGACTACATTTATCATGGCTGAACTTGACTCTTATATATGTGTTTCTACAGATATACCTAGAACCCATGGCAGGATCCTGGCAACACTAGGCTAGAAACGCCAGGGTAAACAGCCTCAATCATCCTAGTGCATCCCACCATCCCCCCTTTCAAATTCCCCTGCATTTTAGACTTTTTAGTTGGGTTTTAAGAGCACATGTTTATATTGATTTTATTATAATCAAGGACATTAATTTGAGGGTGTTAGGACAATTCCATTTACTTCAAAAGAAAGGAAAAAATGAGACCAGCAGTGGAGGCTGTACTCAATCGACACATGGACTCATCTATTTTTTATAACTCCAAATGTGGTAATTTATGATGGTGATGTCACTCTGAGGAGTTAAAATTTTCCTACTCAGAATACATGTTTTCTACATATCCCAGGACTAAACACATGCAATTATGCCACAAAGAGCTGCAAAGCCACCGCAGCCTGAATTCTGCTCCGACATTTGTCACAAGACAAACAGGGGTCTTATGATTCTTATGCCTAACCTGCACCCCACCAGGGGCATCTGGCTTTCTGTGAGCTCCAGAATAGTGGCTGGCTTTGGGGCACACAATGCCTATCACAGTTTGTATTATGTAGCCTGAGAAATATTTCATCTTCCAAAGAGTGTAGAATGTCAGTTTTTAAGCCTTGAAGGGCACTACTTTCTTTCAAATATTTCTGGTCAGTCGTAGCAACTCAGTCTACTTTTGAGGTTTCGTTTCTTTTATGTCTTTTAAATTTAATGATAAAAAGAAACATCTAAATTTATAATGCACATGAAACAGTGAAATTAGGAAAAAATTCTATTTGATGTATGTCTGTTTTTTCTTAAGTTCCCATGACTAAAAAGATCAACAGTTAGCTACATTTGTAATATTTATGCCTGCCAGACTCAGGGTAATGAGTTTCATCTCAGATCGAGTTTTTATAACTGACTTTCATTTACCTGTGAAGTAGGTAATGGAACACCTTAGTAGGCACTGCCCTACAGAGTCAGATGTAAGAGTAAGTTCTATGGCAAGGAAAAGAAAGGAAATAAATTGTCTCTCTAATCTGCTACCACCACTTTATTTCTCTGCTTTTTGCAGATCCTATGTACAAATCACGAAATAGGCGAAATACAGAAGCTGATCAATCGAAACTAGAAAACCATTATTCTTCAGCTCTCTGCTTCGTGAAAACCTGGTGTGTCCTCTTAACTTTGGCCAAATGTCTAGCAGAGAGAATTCTTCCACAAGATGAACATTTTAGCGCAAACTCTTATCCTAATTGATGGTTTTAAAGCCCAGCCCTGCATTCTGTTTAGGGCTTTGGTTAGGCAGGTAAGCCAAAACAGTGGATACAGGACTTCCTCCATTAAACTGGCTAGAGCCCAGGTTGCACTAATTCCGCCTAAATAGAAAACCTCTGCTTTTCAATCCCTTTGTTCTCTTGGATGTCACAGCTTCCTGTTCTATTCGCTTCCTTTTATAGTCTTCCCTCACTAAGCATTTCAGGGGAAGGAAAAAAAAAGCTAAATAAAGATCACAGCCTGCTCCATTGTGTCCCCTTCTTCTTCTTCATCATCTTCTTTCCATCTGTGCAATGTTGTGGCACCTATTAACTACCAATGTTTTCAGAATGACATTATACAAGGTGCAGGCTGTACCACTGTGCCCTAAAAATATCAACAACTGCATTAGTCTCACAATAATTAATGGCAGGCATTATGCAAATGACAACTTTTTCGCTGCAAAATAATGACATTTCTTCATTTTGAGCAGAGTTATGCAAAACAATGAATTTAGGATGATAAATCACACAGGAGAATTAAGAAAGCCATAACGTTCCTGCCCAGGCAGGCAGAAAGATAGACAGACCAACAATTTAGAAGACATTGTTTGTTCTCACACCACTATAAAAAATCATAGCCAGTCGGCCATTAATGTGTGTGGATTTTTTCTTCTCCCCTTTAGGCAACAATGCATAAGGGGATGCTAAATTCTAGCAATTGGATCATTACAAGTCACAAGCAAATTTTTCTTTATTAACCTTAATAAGTCATTCACTCAGAGACTACAGTCATCAGGCAAATAAAAAGTATCACATGCCATTCTGCTACACATTAACTAATTCCTTATGCAAACATCACAACATATAGCAATTACTGCCGCTCAAAAAAACAAAGTCATTTTCAATTTATTTTATTGCTTTTATACTTGGCCATTTCCTGTAGCACATTATCGTTTCTTTCCATAACAACCGGAGGAGAAATGGAGAAGAGTTTCAGTAGCAATGAGCCCTTCCCCAGCCACCTCTGTCACACACACCTTTCCCTGCTTCTGACTACAAAGAAGGGTGGGCTGCACAGGGATGGGAGGGCCCTTCACAGTGAATCCCCAACAAGCTCTAACAGGAAAGGCACGATCAGCCCCTGCAGCCGGTGGCACACAGACCCAGGTCTCACTGTCTCCTTCATTTGCCACCATAATCCTGGCAGCTTTCCTGGATACAGTAAAACAAGATAAAATTGCAGGTCTAGATTTGCCACTAACAGGTGAACATAAAAGTCAACACACGTGCTGTTAACCTGAGGGACGCACATTACAGCTAATGAGAACCTGAGTCTAGCCCAGGTTGTTCCATGGAGCTCATGATCCGTCTCTTCTAGAGCAGTCATAAATATTGAAATACTGAACCCTCCAATGTTAAATAGAGTCTCTTTCTATTTTCGTTTATCCCATTGTATCCTTTATCTGAGATTTCCAGGACACTAAATGAAATGTACACATCATCAGTTGATGTTTTTGGCCCATTTTACAGACTGACAAACATTCTGAGGAATTAGGGACTGCATGTGGAGTTGAGCAAGGGAGCAGCTAAGATCTGACCATCTCTATGGCATTCTGACCTCTGAGACCTGTGGCCTCCCTTTAGTATCAGAACACTCTGGATGGTAAAAAATTATGTTGACAAAAGCCTGTACATGTCCCATTTCATATATCTCCATCCACTGTCCTAAATCCACAATCTATTCCCTCCTTTTAAGGTAGATCATTTCCAAAACACACTAAAAAAAAAAAAGCTCCTTTTCCAGACTTTCTTCCTGAAGGTAATAACATTTTGCAGTTCTCCTTAAATAAAATCCAGCCCATGCTGGATCAATAAGAATGATGCCCATTTCCCTAATGGCAGCCGATTGCCATTTGCTATTCAAATCAGACTAGATAAATTACAGTACATGCCAGGGAACAGGCCAGTGAATTAAGACAGGCCTCCAGAGGACCAGCGATATTATTAATCTTTTAAGACACTATCATATTTCTTCTTGACAGTGTGCGTAGACTCACAGACACACTGCACCCAGATTGAAATATCAGCTGCTGAAAAAAATCAATAGTGTTAGAAACACAATAATTTTTGGTCTGCAGGGCCTGCACTAAGCAACATGTGGACCCTCTATGTCATAGCTTCTCTCACTTCCCATTTCCCAATTTTCCCTTCTTCTTCTTCTTCTTTTTTTTAATGTTCTCTTTCCACTCCCTTGTTTTAAAGGCTGCTAAGCTCAATGGCAAGATATCATGAAGGAGTTCCCACACTAACGTCAGCCACTGTGGTTAACATATTGGTCTCCCATAAGCTGTAATGAAACAGAAATGCAGGTTTTCTAGCCTGATAAAATGTTTTGGTGTTGGGCTGTTGTTCCTTTACACTTAATACAGACTCCTAACTCTTGTGACCTTGGTTCCATTTTACGTAGAGTTAGAAATACAAAAGGCTAAAGGGGAAGTGGATGGAGAGTAGTGTGTGGTGAGAAGAAACTCCCAACCAAACTCTGAAACGTGGGTTGTGCTCTGCTCTGGCACACTCATGTTGGCAGCCATCAGAGCAAACTGACATACACTTTCTAGTCAAGTTAATGGAACACGGAATATTTTGAGCTAGGCTAAGAGTTGTTGACTCATATATGTGGATAGCCTTCACATTTGACTCCTTTGATTTTGACTATTCTATATGTTTTCCACTGCAGATTGGTGTTTTTGAAACTTGTTTATCCTTTTCACCTGGTAAAGAAGGTTTAAGCAAATATAAACTATCAAATGAGACAAAACCAAAACAAAATAAACAACTCCCTTTAAAAAATACAGAAAGTCACCATGCTTTAGGTATTTTCATATGGAATTTCTTTATCTCATGCCTCTTTCCAGCTACTTTTCACTTTCCCTCTTAACTTTATAGAAAGACTGACTTAAATAATTATATCTACTATCACCGTATCTTCACTTCCTGGCCTTTCTCCAGAAGATTCCAATCAGCCTTTTATCTACTCCATCATCTCCACTCCTGTCAAATCCTCCGGCCCCATTTTATTCTCATTTCTCTCAGCTTCTCAGCAACAGTGCAACCCTGTTAGCAACTTCCCCTTTTCCTGAAGCACGGTGGATATCTGCTGGGACATCCTCTTCCCGGTTTCTCTAGCTCCTATTTGGCACATAGAATCCATTTAAGTCTCATCATACTTAAAGCATGTTGTTCTTGGTTCACTCTCAAGTTGCTTACTGATATAATCACCGCACATCTGGCCAAACAATGAGTTATGAGAAGGTACTTGGAGATACTGAGTTTTCAATGTTTTACTATGACTTTCAAATGCACACTGAATAGAACATCTAAAAAACCCAGCTCTGTATTTAAGTTGAAGCTTATGAGTTTCTCATCATATCTCATGGTAAAAAAATTTTAATCTACTTCAAAATATTAACGAGTCATGCTTTTTCTATAAATTCCCCAGATGTTTTTTATATATACCCCAAACAGGTATATACCCCAGTTACTGTGTCAAATGCAGTGAAGACGGGTGTCTTCATGACAGGACTTCGCAGAGACCAGCACTCTAGCTAGACGTGAGGCTCAGGTGTATTCTCATTGTCTACCTGATTGGCTTCATTACTCTACTCAGGGTCTTCTACAAATTGTTCCCTGAGGTTCCATGGTGAGAAGTAGGAAGGAAAACCACTCCTGAGTTGAGCCAAAGGAGTCTGAATATGTTTTTAGTGCTAGACTGAATTCCAGCTTCAGAGATAAGAAAAACAAACAAGAAGACGACAAACTCAGATTCCACTTGTAGTACCCTGTCTTCCACTGTCAGATGTAACTTAAGCTCATTTGTGACGCAGGAGGAGAAACGGGCCCCTTAAAATTTTTAGCAACACATTTGGTCACTGGCATAAAAATGTAGCATGAAACATCCCAAGGCTGATCAAAGCCAAACATTTTTCAAATAAGCCATCGTAAAGACCCCAAAAATCTTTCAGATGAGCTATGCCGAGAAAATGAATACACATTATTATTCTTTTCTTATTTTGGTTTTTTGAAACAGGATTTCTCCGTGTAGCTCTGGTTATCTTGGAACTCACTCTGTAGCCCAAGCTAGCCTCACACTCTGCGATCTGCCTACCTTGCCTCCCAAGATCTGGGATTAAAGGCATGCACCAACACACCTAGCATAATGGTTATTTTTTAAAATTTATTTATTTGTTTATTCATTTTATATTCCAATCGCAGCCCCCTCCTTTCTCTTGTCCCAGTCCCACCCTCCCTCCTTCTTCCCCATATCCTCCTTCCCCTAACCACAAAAGAGGGTCGCCCCCACTACCACCTACCCATCCAATGAACTTCAAGTAGAATTAGGACTGGGTGCATCCTCTACCACGGTGGCCTGGCAAGGGAGCCCTGCCAGGAGGAAGTGACTGAAAAGCATGCAAGAAAGCCATTGTCAGAGACAGCTTTGGGGACCCACATGAAGATCAGGCTGCCCATCAGGTACATATGTGTAGGGGACCTAGGTCCAGGTCATACATGGTCTTTGGTGTTTCAGTCTCCAAAAGCCCCACTGGGCCCAGGTTAGTTGGCTCTGTTGGTCTTCTTATGGAACTCCTGTTCCCTCTGGGTTGCAGTAGGAGAGCAGGAGGACAGAGAATTGCAGAGAAAAGAGAAACCATGGCCTGGGGCATCTTTGAGACAGGCTAGAGACCTAAGACAGGGTAGGCTCCTGGGAAACTTCCCGTGACTCTAGGTGAGACCCCTATTAGCAGTGGACATGGAGACTGAGGAGGCCACCCTCTAACTAGACACGACTCCTAGAAGCGGGAGGGGAACACCAACTCACCCACAAAAACTTCGACCCAAAATTTACCCTGCATACAAAATGTGTAGGGATAAAGAAAGAGCAGAGATTGAGGGAATGTCCAACTAATGCCTAGCCATACCACCTTGGCAAGAGAGCAAACTCCTGACACTATTAAAGACACCGTGCTATGCTTGCAGACAGAAGCCTAGCATGGCCATCCTCTGAGAGGCCCCATCTAGCAATAGATTGAAACAGATGCTGAGACTCAAAGCCAAACATTATGTGGAGTTCAGAGAGTCTTGTGGAAGAATGGGAGGAAGCATAACAGTTATTTTTTAAGAGCAAAAGAATGAGGACAGAGAGGAGGTGAATGGGTGCAGGGAGGAGGAAAAGAGCAGCAGGAGCAGGATCATTTCCATGCCCCATACTATCCATAGGATTCTGGCTCCCTTCTTTGCTTGGAATCTGCTATATGACCCACCTCTTGGGCCCTTAACTGAGGCTTTTCTTTTATCTAGACTCAAACACATTTTGTGCCATGAGAACATACTGTACAATTCCCAGAGTTAATATTTTATCATATATGCAAGTTTTTATTATTTTAGTGTGTGAGCTGTTCTGCTGTGTTAAAATTTAACCATATTAATCTGGAGATGGGAGGAATCTCTGATTGTCAACTAGCAATTTTGTAAACAGTTTTCTCATAGGTTAAATATTAACTTGAAAATTTAACTCAAATCTCCAAACAAGCAGGAGGAATCAAAAGGTCAAAGGGAAGGAATGAATATTTTTTTTTTGTTCTTCCCAATGAAGTTTGCTTAGGATGAGGGGACACAGTGAGGAAGAGGAGCAATTGTTGGTAGCCTGATAATGAATGGCACGTAGAGAAGTGGGAGTGTAAAGGCAACTTGGTACTAATCACCTTGATAGCAAGACTTAGTCTTGCCTCGTGGGAAAGTAAGCTCACGGGTGATGAATATGCTTATGTTTAGGAGAATGCAGGGAGGGTGTGCACAAAAAATAAGTCTTCCTTCCTCCCTTCTTTTCTTCCCTCCAACCCTTCCTCCCTCCTCAATCCTATCAACAGAGAAAAGATAGCCAATAAAGGCTAGATGGCTCATACTACCAGGCTGCTACTCAGTCTCACCCATCTTCCCATAGTCAGTCTCCCACTAGAAACAATGAAATGAAGTTTGATCGGCTTGGCCTGTTTCCACCAATAATAAAACAGATCAAAGGATACCCTACAGTACTGGGATGATAAAGAATGTGCTCTTAAGTTTGAAGCCATCTTCTAATTGTCCACCAATTCATCTCCAATTAGAGAAATTATATCATATAGGAAAAGGTGGATCCAAGCATCAGACTAAATCAGAAATGCCTTTTCTGTAATTGAGCAGTTTTACCACAAATGATATCTTCTGGTTAGGATTTTGACTCAATAAATATCCACGCAGAAAGTCTAAATGGTCTAAGAATCTGCATTATCTTGATATCTGAAGTGTAGGACAAATTTGATTTCTAATGCTATTTCAGGAACATTTAGGAACTATTAAGAGTTCTTGTCAGTTGTAAAAAAATAAGCCTTGTTTTCTGACTTAAGAAACTTATTTTATTTTCAAGTCAAAGTGTATTCAACTTTATTTTTTTCACTGCTATTTTTATTAATTTATTCATATTACATCTCAATTGTTATCCCATCCCTTATATCTTTCCGTTCCTCCCTCCCTCTCTCCTGCTTTCACCCTACTCCCCTCCCGTATGTCTGTGACTGAAGGGGCCCTCCTCCTTACTTTAACTGTAGCATTCCAGGGGATATCTTAAGCAAATACTCCATTTGCCATATAAATGTAGGTGAACAGGTATTTCTTCTGGAAAGGACATAACCACCACCACCTTTCATCAGACCAGTGTTGTGAGTATGTGCAGGTAACTATCACAAAAAGATTCTTTCTGTTTCTGCTAAAATTCTACTACAGATGTTTCCTATTAGAAAGAAGGAGGGACATCACACTGTCACTTGAGATTTAACTATGAACTGCCTGCTCGAGCTGCTCTAATCCTTCCCCATGCACATGTTTCTATGGGGTGCTAGAATATTTGGGAAGTAGAAGGCTGACTGTGAGGTAGTCTCCTGAGCTGCTGTCCATGCTGGGCTGGGACTTTTTAGTAATGCAGCTGCCTTAGTCATGGCTACTCCCGTAAGTGACCAAATAAGTCACTGTTTCACAGATCTGGATATGGTTGGAGCCATTCTGTTTGTCTATTGGGGCCCTATGTAAAGTAAAGAGAGGTTTCTCCACACATCCCATGGGAAAATCACAGCAAATGTTCAGAAAAGCAAGGGCAAATAATATGACCAACAGTCTTTTACTTTACTAATGAAGGCATGTTCATTAGAGAAATATTTATTTATTTATTTATTTATTTAGTTATTTATTTAGTTATTTATTGAGACAGTGCTTCTCTGTGTAGCCTTAGCTATACTGGACTCACTTTGTAGATCAAGCTAGCCTCAAACTCATAAAGATCCATCTGCCTCTGCCTCCCTGAGTGCTTGGATTACAGACGAGAGCCACTGCGCCCAGCTGAGAAATATTTATTAGTATTGATTACTCCTTGCCTTTGTGAAGCTTCTACAGTTTATAAGATGTTTCAACATAACTCATCTTTTCTTTTCAACATGTGCTATTTCTGTTCTCTATAGTGAAACTTATCCTCCATTGCTGAGGGAGGATGCAACATGACCCTCAGATTCCATATGAACATGCCAGGTCAGAGAGTGGCAGAGACTCAAAATACAAAGGCTTTAGAAGGTAGTGTCTGGAAAAGACCAATGGTAAATTGTTTTAATGACATATAGAAAGAAAAGAACTGAAAGTAACTTTGAAAAAGAAAGAAGAAAAGGGGTTTATAAAAAAGGAAAATCTCCATATTCTGAGCACTTATTCATTTGATATTTATTAATCCTGTACCAAGCACCACTGGGATCTCTGATAGGGACTACTGAATGAACGATAATGTGCAGGGAGACACTGGCCTACGTTTAGGGTGAGTGGGATAGACAGTACTAATACAAGGGAATTCAGGTGTTCAGAATGGGGATTTAGAGATAACCAGTACTATCATTCATATACAGCCTGACAATGGAAAGCTTCATTGTGATGAAAAAAGTCAAGTTGAACTTTGAAAAATATGTGAAAGAGTTGGGTAGTAATAATGAAATTCAGGTGTGTGAGGGTAACAGCAAGAGCACAGGAGCAGAAAATTAAAAGATGCATTTACTTGTAGCAACAAGTAAACATGTTAGTTGGAATTGTGATAGGAGACAGCGTTAAGAGATCAGCTGAGTGTGGAATGGGACAGGGTTCTTTGAACACTAGGCTGAAGGGTCCACTTTGTTCTGTGGCAAAGGACATGAACTAAAGGTTTGTAAGTAGCACACTGGGCTGATCAAAGTCCTGTCTTGTTATAAATAATTAGAAATAGAGAAGGCACAAGGAGAGCATGCAGAATCCACTATAACAATCCAGGAATTATATGATCTGACTTACTGGTATCAGTAGAAAGTAGTGTGGTAATGATACATTCTAGGAAAATTGCGAGGGCAATAATGCTAGCTAATATTCTTGTGCTGTGCACTGAACTAGGCACCCCCCATACATTAGCCCCTTTTCTCTGCATGTTGACCCTAAGAGATTAAACAGTACTGGCTCCCATTGTACACATGTGAATTAAGTAAGGTCTTATGAGGAATTAAATACAGGTCATCTGACGCTACATCCTGCTTCTTAACCTATGACCACTCCTTTTTCTGTGTTAAGACTCCTGTGGTGGGTTATGTGTCTGGATTCCATAGAATTTCAATGTCTGTTAATATGAATTATAAGGTCCAGAGATCCTTGGGATTCCTGATGTTAGAATTTGGTGGAAAGTGGAAAAGATTTTCTTTCCTTCATTTTCTACATTTGTTCTCAATAGTTAAATTGTTTTTGAAGCTAAAGTATTTATTTACAATGGAAGTTATAAAGCTGAAACATGTAAATCTCAAAGCTCACCTAGATGTCTTAGCAGATTCTTTTTTTTTTCTGCTTTCACTAGTGTACATTTGAAGGAAATCACACTTCTTGGCATTTAGGAAATACTACAAAATAATGTGTGGACTGGCATAATTAAATGGATTGCAGTCAAAATGAGAATTAAGGGGTACAATGTAGGGTCAGATGAATTGTGTTCAACTCATAGCTTAACTATAATTCCAACTATTCAACAGGGAGCAAATTACTTTAAGGGTGTGGGTTAGATGGGGAAATAATTCATAGGGAAACCAGGTGTGTGTGTGCATGCATGTGTGCGTGCATGCATGCGTGCGTGTGTCTGTCTTTGTGTGTGTGTGGTTGAATGATCCTCTGCAATGGCAGTGGGTCCATGTAGACCTCAAAACTAAAGTGAAGACAAACTGCACCTCTCTTCTGTCTCTTTTAAAAATTTGCAAAACCTACATGGAAACCTATGTTGGGGGGAGGGATCTGCCAAAACCGCCAGTTTAAAAAAAATTATTTTCAGAGAAGCAGAAACTAGATTCAGCTAAAGAGGAGATTTTAATTGCAGGGAGACATCAGCTGAATAGTTTAGCTTGGACTTACAGCAGCCAGTGGGATATATATTAAAGGGGAAAAAAAGCAAGTTTAATTAGCCTTAAGATTTTATACAGCAAGGCTCTTCCCTCCCACACCTTGTCTGATTCCAACGGGCAGGTCACCCTCCTTTTCAATCAGGTTTTCTCCCATCCTTTTCTCAGTCGCTGTCATGACAAGCCAATGGTAGAATGACATACAGATGAAAACAAGGTTTGAGTAATTACTGCACCGTGGCTGGTTGTTGTCTGAGCATCATTTTATTTCTTCCAATCATACAGGTCCTTGGACTTCATAGCTCCGTGTTTCAAATAGGGGTGATGCTGATTATATTATGACATTACAGCAAAGACAGGCAGATCAGACAAAGTGAATTTCAATCAGTAATTAAACTGCGGCTTCTTTCGTCTAGAGTCCAGGGCAGGATTAATCTAAAGGCAGCTCTTTATCATTCCGATTAGTGCTAGGATTTGATGAGTGAGCTCTGATATGAGAACTAGCCCTGAATCTGTCCGGCTGGTGGCCCCATGTCTGTCTAACTTGCAAAAATAACATCAGATCAAGATGTATTTACAAGGCTATGCCCTTCAGTTTTATTTTATTTTTTCTAAAGGAAATACAAATAGACTCAAATATGCTACCATTTCTATAAACGCCTGTTCAAGAGAGTAGGTCTCTTCAAACTTCATGGCATTTAAAACATGACGCTAGATAGTTCCACTTAGCACAACGCCCTAACGACATCTCTTTTGTTTGTTTGTGATTCGGTTTTTATTCTTTCAGACTCAATCTGAATATTTGGTTAGCTTAAGCAATGGTCTTTTGTTTTGCCTAAAAGTTCTACTTTTATTTCAAAGATCTCATTTTAGGACTTAGAGATGCAGTCCTTCCTCTACTCATTCCTTTGGTGCATTTGATAGCCTTGCATTATTTAGAGAGGATTGGGCTGGATCAATTGATTGTCAATCCTGATTCTCACAGAAATGAGTGTGAGGGTTTATAAACAATCATTTTAGATCAAATGACTCAGAATCTATAGAATTTAGAAAAAAATATGTATACTCTTTAAGTCAGTAGGTGATGTGAGTGTATAGCCAGAGTTAAGAAGCATTGAGTTAGCTAGACAGTATACCAGCTGTATTTGCAAAAGATTTATCAAAACAAGCCATTGTTAAGGGAAATGAGGCCTGATATTGTTGTAGGAAATCTCTTAATTAGAAGATAGAAAGCTCATTCTAGTAGCCATTGCATAGGAAAATATATACTCCAGTCTTCAAAGAACAGTAGAGCAGGAGGCAGATTATGAAATAGCCTATTGTATTTGTCTTTGCTTGCATTGTTGTAGGTCATCACCTTGAAAGTGATGGCTTACTGATTGACATGATCACATGGTAGCATCAGAGCTTATGACTGTACCATTTACGATGACTGTTGCCTGACACAGAATCTCAGAGTTTGGAAACAAACTTAGAATTAGCTATCATCTATTTTTAACTCCTTTATGCAGGAGTCTTTAGAAAGAGAATGGGAGGATTGAGAGGATCTGGCCTTAAAATTTGAACTAAGTACTAGTTTGGAGTTGAAGAATAAATATTATAGCATCAAAGTGAATTCAATTCATGTGTTGGGCTATCTTCAGATATTTACTTGTCTAAGCCTCAATGAGCATACTTTAATATGGGATCAAGAATATGTTTCTCACAGAGCCACTGGGATTTATATTAATTTAGATAAAAGTGTCCAGTACACAAAAATGTCAGAATGCAATAACAGCCTGTTTAAGGCAAACACAGTAATTGCTGAAGGCTGTCACCTAGCCTGCATGCCTAAAACTAACAGTTTCAGAACTCCCAGATCAGTTTTTTTTGGAAGATTTCATTCACCAGGCAAGTAGAGAATGAATCCAAATAGAAATGGTTTTCAAATTTTACTGAGCATAAGCATCACCTGGAAGTGGTATTAGAAATGCAAATCACTGGGCTCCAATCCCAGAGTTCTGATCCAGTGTGTAGAGTAGAATTTAGGAATATACACTTTTGCAACAATCTGGTTGATCCTGTCAAGGACTAAGAGGATTTTCTTTGATAATGACACCTATATAATAATCGGACATTTATTTCCAAAATAACTACAGAATGTGACCTGATCTAGAGGAGTCTGTGTAATCTTAGTTACATGAAAGAAAGTTATGTGGAAATATAATCTATTCTCAGAGTATGGTTATGTTCATTACATTACAAAGTTCAATTTTCTTCAATTAAACATTGTTCTTGAATAATTACTCTTTAGTTACCAGTATTACCCCCACTTGTTTTTATCACCTGTAGGTACATATGAGTATTCAAACAAGGCCAGATTAATTATAAACTCATCCTTTTTCTTTTTACAAAATTATAAAGTAGCTTTCTAAAAATTAATAAATTCTTTATTTTTGCCTTTTTTTATTAATTTATTCTTGTTACATCTCAATGGTTATCCCATCTCTTGTATCCGCCCATTCTTCCCTCCCTCCTATTTTCCCCTTACTCCCCTCCCCTATGACTGTGACTGAGGGGGACTTCCTCCCCCTGTATATGCTCATAGGGTATCAAGTCTCTTCTTGGTAGCCTGCTATCCTTCCTCTGAGTGCCACCAGGTCTCCCCATCCAGGGGACATGGTCAAACATGAGGCACTAGAGTACGTGTGAAAGTCATACCTCACTTTCCACTCAACTGTGGAGAATGTCCTGTCCACTGGCTAGATCTGGGTAGGGGTTTGAAGTTTACGGCCTGTATTGTCCTTGGCTGGTGCCATAGTTTAAGTGGGACACCTGTGCCCAAATCTGCCTATCATAATGTTCTACTTGTAGGTTTCTAGGACCCTCTGGATCCTTCTACTTTGCTATTCTCCCATGCTTCTCTCATCTAGAGTCCCAATAGGATGTCCTCCCCTTTGTCCCAGTTTCCTGGTAAGTGAAGAATTTCACGGGACATGCCCCTTGGGCTAGTATGCAGATATAAGTGAGTATATACCATCTGAGTCTTTCTGCTTCTGGGTTAACTCACTCATTATGATCATTTCTAGCTCAATTCATTTGTCCACAAATTTCGGGAATTCCTTGTTTTTTTAAATAAACAAAATCAGATATTTCCTCTTTGAAATGCAATGAGACAAAGTATTTTAAAATGCATTAATGGAAAATAATAATAAAATCAATGTATAATTGTGAATTGGATATTTTAAATGCAACTGGTAAATTAGCTTGCTAGAGTGAACTTTTAAAATTTAAATGGAGATGGTTTTGAATCTAAGGCGAAACTTAAACATTCAATTTCCAAGACTTTCCTAAGAAGGAAGTGGTGAAATGAAGGTTAGAAGTATGCTGCGACTTTACAATATAATATTATGCTAATAAATAACCATTAACTAAATATTCTCAAAGTTCTTGTAGGAGGTGCAACATGTAAGGGTGCAGGGGAGGTGCTGGAGAGGTGGTTCAGGAGCTAAAGGCACACACACAACTTGTGCAGAGGACCCACATAAGTTTGGTTTTCAGGAACTCACAACCATCCCTAACAGGGGAGCTGATGCCCCCTGGTTGATGCAATAATGTGTGTAAACCACATAGAAACACACACACACACACACACACACACACACACACACACAC
Source organism: Acomys russatus (assembly GCF_903995435.1). Classification (NCBI taxonomy): domain Eukaryota; kingdom Metazoa; phylum Chordata; class Mammalia; order Rodentia; family Muridae; genus Acomys; species Acomys russatus. Next base: position 26,817,200 of record NC_067144.1, on the reverse strand, counting down.
ACACAGAGAGAGAGAGAGACAGACAGACAGAGAGAGACAGAGAGAGAGACGGGGAGGGAGAGAGTTTTTAGAAATTTTGAAATATATATTAATAAAAGGATGTAACAAGTAAACTGATGTTTAACGGTCACCGGACATATAATTTTGCTGGTGAAAAATAGACATCCTCGTGAGACACGGTATGGACACTATGAGGCAATGCGTCCTAGTGGTCAAGTGTGTAGCGGGAGGAGGATCTTTTGAGCAGATGCAATGTGTACTAGGCTTAGCTACTTAAAGTGTCAGAAACTGTAATTCTTTAAGGAAACTGGTGATTTGAGTGGGAACTGAATAAATAACAACCACTGTACATCAAAATAGTTAGAATTCTAAAGTATACATGATATACCACAGACAAGACTTAAATGAACTGCATAAGCATTAAGAGCTTTCGGGCAACTAAGCTAAGAGAAGAGTTGCATGGCCGGTAAGTGCTTTGCAAGGAAGATCTGAGGTGGATAATCCAGGGTGAATAACAATTTGGTCACAGAGCAGCATAAAGATCATTTTAGAATTTACAAGAGTTTAGGGACAATTAAACACTCTAGGATGAAACCGTAAGATGAGCTTATAGTAGAATAATAAGGAGATTTTGAAAAATGAGTTGCATTTCTTTGGGATAGCTTTTGTGAAAACATTTTCTTAGTGGAACTCAACATTTCTTTGGAATACTGGCTCTCAGGTTGTAGTATCTGAGCCACCTGGGAAGATTGTTCAGTAAACACTGTACAAGTCACATACATGCTCTCCATCCAGAAGAGTAGGCTGAGATGAGGGGGTCTGTTGTCCTAAGATATTCCTATTACTGATCACTGAGAGAGCCATTGTTTGGTAGGTAGGGCTTTTACTAAAGCGAGTCAGGTGAGGAAGGTGGTAAGATGTCATTCCTAAGAGTAGGAAATTGCCAGAAGGTAGAAATGAACAAACAATGTCTTTTTTCATTTCTTATGAACTTTTATTCCCACTTTCACCCTAAATCAGAGAAGAGCTACTGGGAGATTACCTAGAACAAACTTCTGACAATGTCCTAATCTCTTCACTGTGGCAGTAGGTGGAGCCATTCTGAAAATAAATCCTGGCCAACCAACCTGGCAACTTGAAGATAACTACTTTTAATGCCGGCTAGGAACTGAAAATAATAGTATCACAAAACTGAAGAAGACAGTGGCGTTTCTATTCCAAAGAACCTCTATCAACCAGTGCTAGACAACACTAAAATATCAGCCTGAAATCCACAAACTAGTCTCAGTTCACCTTGTATTTCAATAGGCAATCAGAAGTCAGTAGGAGGACTAAGACCTTTCTACTTAAGTGTATGTCATGTTTAATCACTACCACCTTCTGCTCTGAAATGTTCTTTAAAACAAAGTTAATATACAGCAACCATACTGTAAAAACTATTTTAAAGGGCAGAAATTAAAAATTAAAAGCTCAGCCAGGCATGATGGCACACTCTTGTAACCCCAGCATTCAGGAGGCAGAGGCAGGCGGAATTCTATGAGTTTGTAGCCAACCTGGTCTACAAATCGAGTCCAGGACAGCCAGGGCTACAAGAGAAACCCTGTCTTAAACAAACAAACAAACAAACAAAAAGAAACAGTATATATGGAAAACTTCCTGAAAAAAAATTAAAAGCTCTGGAAAATAAAATGTAGTATTTTTTCAGGTTAGTACCTTATTTTCAAAGGTAGATTTTTTTAAGTTGTAACTGAAGATTCATATAAAATTCTGTGGGAAAACAGTCTAAGGCAGATATAGAAATGGCTAAAGTCTAACTAATATTTTAATGACAACAGGCATATTCCCTAGCCATTTATCTATCTTTAAAATACACTATATAATTACAAAGTATAATTAATAGTAATAATAATAATTATTATCACAGTATAATGGGAATGACAGCACACACCATGGACCCAGAGCCCCATAAACACAGATACAGTAATAATCTATATATTTATATGAAAGAGAAAGTGGTAGTGGTAGTGAGGGGAGAGCTGAAAGAAATGTTTTTCTTATTCACTACAGGAAAACAGACATAAACTTTGATACTAGTTGTTAAATACTTCATTCTGAGGATCAGCTCAGGTAGTTTAAAGAGAAAACAAGATGAGGCCTGTAATGTCTCTTAGGGAGCAGCATGAATGTAAAATCCTGGCTAATCCCAATTTCATTTCTGGCTAAGCATCCCCATCCACTCATGAGCAGAAGAAACAGTATTTGTAAAGTGTTTTTCAGCTTATAGTTTCACACCATCTTATTGGATTGTTGGAAAAATACTGTAGGTAGACAAACAGAAAAATGTTATTATTTTTCCCAAAAGAGGAGGACAGAATTAAGGATTGTCGAAAAGTAGAAAAAACTAATCTTTACTAATGATCTACATTGTATCCAGCAAAGCTCATGTAAAAAGAAACCTCAGTAGAGAGCTCTATATACTTTCTGACACTCCACAGACTCAATTCTTACTGCAAATGAGAACTTACAGGAACTGTCCCCCAAGAGGAGGCTGACTGAATTACTAAGAACTAAAACCACTAAGAGTGTTCTGGGGCTGTTTGGTTTTGCAGTGCTGTGGCTCAAGCTCTCCTGCATGCTAGGTTAGCATTCAAGCCCTTAGCTTGAACGTCCAGCTCCAGGGTAAACTTTTAGCCTTAGTTAGTTCTTGAGATGTTGCACTCCTTTCCAAACATTCAAGGGACGTACTGTGTCATATCATTGATTTGCAGTCTTGAGTCTGAAGAGTCACTCCAAACACCCAGACAGGAGACAATCTAGCTAGGTTCACACCCTAACACTCTTGGCAAGAAAAATGAACGGAGAGAATGGCCAACCTAAGTGTTAACTTCTGACAAAGTCTCAACTTTAATCTACTAGTTTCTATTAAATGTAGACAAACGAATATTAAAACAAGCACACACAGCCAGACATCCATGGATGAAGTCAAGCTTTACTTATTCTGAACTCAAGTCTCAAAGATGTAAGTTCAAGTTTTGACTTTCTTTGATTAACTAACACACTACTGTTTAGATTTACTTTTTAGATGTATTTACTTGTGATTTGTGGTGTAGTGTCTTTGTTTGCTTTGAGATAGTTATATTAGCATTCCCATTTTTTTTATTATAATAAAATTTCTGACTTAGGGCATTTAAAGGTTTGGTAAAGCACGGTCCTCCACATGAGACAGAGGTTTCATCATAAGCCACACTGGTAACTTGGGCAGCAGAAGTCAAGGGATGTCCAGTAAAAATGTATATAGTTGTAAAAATAAACTGAATTTTTATATTAAAGAAAACATTTATTGGAAGGAGATTGTTTTATATGCTGGACAACCACCATGCTATGGTGAACTTTTACAGAATGGTAGAACTTCAGAGTTGGTTCATAGAAGCTTTTAAATCTTATTTCTCTCTCTCTCTCTCTCTCTCTCTCTCTCTCTCTCTCTCTCTCTCTCTCTCTCTCTCTCTCTCTCTCACACACACACACACACACACATGGAATCATGTTTCCCAGGCTTACTTTGAATTCACAATATCACTATGTCCTTGATCTATTAATCCTCTTGCCTCCACTTTTCACGTAGTAGTATTATAGGAGTAAGCCATTATTAAATGGCTTGGGTTTTATTTCTATAGACAAAGTGTCATCATTAGCAGAGTCATTAATATTATATATTGAAATCATACCTTAAGCCTAAAATAATGGCTTTAACTAGTTTGAACATGTAAGGGTGTTACTGCATTTGTTTTTATATTGAACAGAATTTTGTATTCTTGAGGGCTTTATCGATTCTCATATTCTCCTTGATGGAATAACAGAAAGAAACTTAGGTTATCCTGTAAATAACTTCCTTTGCCCTTCTATATATACAAGAATGAAGATAGTTCTAGTCCTGGTTCCCAAATTTTCAAGCAGTTCTAATTCCTTAATCATTCCTTACACTGTTCATTTCATTGTTCTAATCTCATCACTTACTTCTGAAAAAGTTTGTTTGTTTAGATTTCTTGTGCAGAACTGTTAAGACATCTTTCCCTCATATCATCCATGAGTAGTCTTGAAATGAAAACAGAACCTTCCATTACTCGTTTTAAAAAGACTGCTAGATATGGCATGTCACATTGTTTCAGTGTGCTTTGGGAGCCTGTATACAATGAAACCCAACAGTACTAAAAAACCCCATAGCTAAGGAAGTCTTAGGCTGTAGGGGAAAACTCAGTACTGTTTGTTTAGCTAAATTCCCATAGCATCAAGCTAACTTCTAAATCTGTATGTCTATATCCACAGACAAATGCTACTCTCAGCCTTAATCTCTGTGCAGAAATACAGACACGCATGGCTGAACAAAGAGCAGAGAATAAGTGGCAGGCGAGTTTGGAGCCTTAAACAGGACTTTTATTCCAGTCCTTTTAAGGTTTAGAGAACATCACAGAACAGTGGGTGGAAAGAAGGTAAGAGGCAAAAGATGGGGAGAAGAATTAGGAAATGCTATCTTCTAGTCATGACACAATCAATGCAATAATGATCTCACAGCAGCTGTGGCTGCCTGCAATGTGACTGCATAAGTCTATACCAACAGTCAATCCCAGACTGGGGAAGGTTTCAAGGAGCTCTAACCCTCCTTATTGAGGGCAGAGTAGACAACAGTGTAATCAGATAGTAATCAGAATGCAGCATATGCATGTAAGATAGTATGTCAACACATTTCATAGGAATGTAGTTAAAAATAGTATGGCTGGAGCTAGCGGATGCCTCAGTGGATAAGAGCCATTATTGCTTTTGTGGTAGACCTAGGCTCAGTTCCCAGCACCCACAAGGCAGCTCACAACTATATATAAATCGAGTTCTAGTGGGTCTGATGCCATCTCCTGAACTCTGCAGGTATACTTTGTACACAACATACATATAGGCAAAAACATATCCATAAAAGACAATTTAAAAGTCTACAAACATAGCCTTGTCATTCAAGGAGTTGCCAATATCATCTCTATTTACATGAGCTACTAGCATCTACAAGCTCAGGAGAGACTGCATCACAGTGTGGACAGACATTCACTGCAGCAATTCTGCCTTCTAGGAAGCACTTATTTCAGGGCATACAACATATGTCTTTACATTTAATTGCCTTAGTGCTCCACTCCAGACTTTTGCTCCAGACTGACACTAACCTGTTTGTTGCCCCCAAACTGACTTTTAATATCTACTATGAATGAGATAGTCTCATACCTGTAGTGTTTTCTTTTTACTTCTGTCCTGAAATAGGGCAGAAAACTCGACGATCTTACTGACAAACCCTCTGACTTTATGTCATTTTTCAGGCTCTCTTCTGTTTCCATTACTTTCCTAGGAAAACGCCACCTCTGAATAATCCAGAAAGCATCCTAAAATGGAAGCCCCACCAGAGAGAGACCAGTGTACTGGAACAGTTAAGATGACTTTAAACAAGGTGTCATCCTCAAGTCCCCATCGATGCTGGCAGAGGCTTTTGGGGTTTTGTTCTGTCTTAATACATGGCTCCATATGACTGCAGTATTTAAACCCTGTTAGTTTACTTAGAGAGAGCTACATCCTTTTCCTGTCTACTGTGGATGATTTCCTTTGCCAAATATTCAAAACAGCTTTGTATTTTTCAGCCTTTAGCTGAAAAAGGTGATAATATATAATGCTTTTATTTTCCATGCAGACTTTCTCTGAGGCAAGCATGTATCCCGACCTTTACCTAATCAAGAGAAGTTGTTTGGGCAGTGGGGGATGGGGAGGCAGGTTGGGCTTTAAATGCACAAATCAGTTCTAATAAAAACACTGAGATTCAGGTGCCTGGGGTTAGAAATACTGGAGGGAATTCAATTACACTAATTAATATTTAAGAAGGGCTAGAGATCACATACTGAATGTGGGAAACTAGGCCAGTCAGACATGAGCATATGGGGAGGGCAAGATCAACAGATAAAAGTAACAAACAAATCATACATAAACGCTCCAACAGGAATGGAATGGAGAATGTAAAATAAATGTTCCAACAGACACTGAAGAGGAGGTAAAGTAAATGGTCTCCCAGACATAAAAGCAAAATGTTCCAACACACACAAGACATTTTATTGCTTTTGTGTAAACACATACATTATAAAAATGATTTTTCCAAATAAGTTACAAGGAAATGTTACCCATTTCTTAAAACAGACGTAGTCAGGGTTGTGCGCATTCATAGCATACTGTATCTACTCTCATTTCCTCCCTGGCTCATCACATAGAAAGCTCAGTAAGCTTGGATTTGACTCCCTATGGCTAAGTCTACACGGATACCCAGAAGTTAATGGAAGGTCAAAAACCTTCCTGGTATTTTCTTATGGTGATGTGATATGGCTGGTGCCACGCTGGATTCTTTCGGGGGTGATAGGCTTGGTAGTTTCATCTGGTCCTTCTTTCTGTATGTGAATGCTCTCTAATGGAGGCACTGACGGTGCCAGAAGTACCTTGTTTCACTCATGAAAATGGTTTGTTTTCTTCATCCACTAAAGCATTCAGTTATCTTGTTCTTCTTCCTCACTTTTAGACCTCTCTCCTTCCTGGATTATGAGAGTTTTGAAAAGCATAATCCAGAAGAGCCTCCAGATTGCCTTTGGGAACTGTGCATGTTTACTATGAAGCACAATGTCTTGCTATCCGTTGGGTGGCTTTTGCTACCCACATCACACAGAGCTGTAAGTGAAGGTGGACATGCTGAGGAGGTAAGGGCCACCAAAACTGAGAATTGAACTCCTCGTGCAAACTCTTTATAGCACACACAGATAGTAATTAAGGGACTCTGAAGAACCACTCTGTGACAATGCTTATGGTCATGGAGAAAACAAACTAAAAAGAGGTTTTTGCTTTAAGGAACATAACCTAAATTTGAAAAGTAATTTAAATAAACTGAAGACTTCAAGATAATATATCCCAAAAGACTACATTGTCCCTAAATAATAAAGAAGCAAGAAAACAAAACAACAAGACTATGTCCTAACCGTTTTGGACGTAAATTAGTGATGTTCCAAACTATTTCACAATCCAGGGTTTACAAAATTATACTTATAAAAAAATGTGTAAGAGTTAGTCGAAACATTCAAAAAGTGGTATCAATTTAGTATTCTGATCAGAATGACAAGTAAACTTGAATATATAGAATTTGAAGTATTGGAGGTCAATGTTATCATAATCTAAATATACACAAGAGGGCTAACTAGTTTTTACACAGGCCTCAAATTAAAACTGAGTTTGGAAGACAAGCTATAGAGAGAGAAATGGACTGTTCTCATATTCTATTTACTGAGTATGTCATCACTGTTTGACACCGTAGGGTATTTTACTGTCCATAAAATACACTGAAGGCTGAAGCCAACATGGCAATCAAAACCCAAATTTCCATGTTTTTATATATTCAAATTTGCAATAATTACTGTTTGGCTTTATAATATTAAACATGGTAAATAAAATTATAAAATGAGTATATTTTTACAGAACATTATTATTTCAACTGTAAAAATGACAACTAGGTTTAATTAGAAAAGGTGAATATGCTTATATTTTAAGAAGTGAAAACTTTCTGCAGATGATGTTCCATGTGGCCCCTCCAACTCATGCTGCTGGCTCCAGGCTGTTCAGTTTCTGTACTCACTGATTTGCCATTTTGGAGCATGGCACACTGCAGATGTATTGGACCAAATCAGATTTAGTGTATTGGCTGCTAATTCTTTGAGGTTTAAGAAAAGTAATACTTTCCCCCCAAAGAGTACATTATAATGAGAACATTAAATATCACAAAGTGTCTACTTTGTCTTAGATTCATCCAGTACACAAAATTTACCAGATATTCTTAAAGTACCAGATTTTGTGAATTTAATATATTGGTTTAAGATTTAATCTATGGTAATCAAGAAATACATCAACGAATGAAAACATCTTTAGTCACCAAGTCATAGTGCTTATATTAACATGCAATTTATAGACACATAGCAAGTGCTGTTTGGTTTCTAAAAATATATCACAGGAAGAACATCAGATGATTCCTCCACCTGCCTCAACTTCAATAAACCACAAGTGACTTTTTTTCTATTAAGGCTGGAACTAGCTAATTTAAGGAAAGAATCATTTCCCAAAATTTTCACTAGTCTCTACTACAGTAAAGTTTTAAATTTTTTATAATAATGGATTGTGAAACATTACTTTGAGATTTTTTTCAGGATCTTTCTCTAATGTAAGATACACCACAGTATGCAGTACATTAGTCTGTACCTGCTGCAACAGTTAGGAACATACCTGAAGTTTCCATTCAGGCTCCACATTCCTCTTGCTGGATTATTGCATGGCCTTGGGCAATCCACTTAAACTGGCTGAACCATGGGTTTCACTGGTGTAGGATGGAGGAAACAGAATACCTACTCTCATGCCTTTGTAGTAAAGATAAGTGAAAATTTTTCCATATGAAAAATTTGCAGTAACTATCCAATGTGATCATTAACACATTTACAAATCTAAATGGCAGTTTCTTTCTTCTGGTTATTGTTTCTGATCAGAATTTAATAATCATTTATAGATGGCATGTTCTTCTATCCTGTTATAATGCTTGGTAAGGCTATTTGTCTTTGGTTCTAAAATGTTCTTTGACTCCGATGTCTTTATCTCTGACTCATTCATCGAGCTACAAAAGGTAATTCATCTCGTCTCTGCACTTGGCTTTCTGGCACTGTCTATGCTACTTTCTCATGGTACTCAGTAGATTATGAACCAAAACACAAAGAGGAATAATTATGAGAATTTATTGGGAGTAACGTTTACCAAAACTGAGCCAACAAAGAATTATTAAGAATAAAGCCCCCCCCCCAGTTCTAGGTGCACTGGAGCATGAATAATCCCAGCAGTGAAGGAGCAAAAAGTGGAATATGAGGAGTTTAAGGTTACCCTCAGCTACATAACAATTTGAGCTCAGCCTTGGCTATGGGAGACTGTTTAAAAAAAGAAAATTCACAGCAGAGGAGAGCAGCTGATGACAGCAGGTATGAAATGCTATACACAGTGGAAATCAGCGAACCCCAAAGGAATAAACTTAGAAAACTGGAAGGCCATGAAACTTACATGATTTACAAGAGAAGACCAAGCTTAATAAACACTGTGAAGCACTGAAGACTACGGGAGCCAAGAAAGCCAGTTCTCGGTAAAAATCTGGACATGATAGTAACACTGCAAGGACCGATGGCTTCTGATCACATAGAGACTAGAGCTGAGAGAGTAATGGGAAGCAATGCACTCTTACTGTACAGAGACTCTTTAGTGATGAGCTACACCGTGGGGACATTATGTGGGAGTACACCATTGTTGATGAAGTGCCAAACAGTGCAAAGAGGTAATGGTGGCAACAGTGAGGCCAATCCTTTCTCTTATGTTTTCCTTTAGGTGTTTGTATTTTACTATTTTAGGAAAATGAATGTTTTGCCTGCATGTATGAATGTGTACCACCTGCACACTTGATGCCTGAGGATGTCAGAAGGGTATTACAGGTGGCTGTGGCCCAGCATATGAGTGCTGGGAACCAAACTCAGGTCCTCTGCAGGAGCAAACAGTTCTCTAGACACTCAGCCAACTCTCCTGTCTCAAGGATAATGATTGCTAAGAGCCAATGCTAGAAACTCATAGGAAATATAGATTAAAATTAGAACCCATGTTGGCAGATACTGCCAATGCATTTTGCAACACAAAAGGTTTCATTGTTTTGTTTTTTTGTTTTTCGTTTTCTTAAAGTAGGACACTAAGAGTTTAGCTGCTTGGGAAAAAAACGTTATATAGGTAACTAAAGCAAAACTATTGGTTTATTGTAAAAATGAAAAAAAGACTTTTTGTCCTTTGCTTTGGATATGGCTATGAGTCTTTGGTGAGTACTAAATTAACTTAAAATTAAAAACAAAGATACTGGTCAGGATATTTAGATGGTAATGTAACTTCACTCATGCTTGACAGAATAAACTATCAAAATTGAACAACAACTAAAATGGAACAAGCAAACTTATCACAAGTCAAGGAGACTTTCTACAATATGAAGAATACTACTAAACAGAACCAAGATTGTTACTCATGGGAACAGCAAAAAACTTTTCCACATTAATTTTTTGTGAGATTTTCTAAATGCGGTAAATGTAGGCAATTATTTAGTAATTCCTTTCAGTTTTCAAATGTAATTTTAAGGTAGTTTGTGAAAAAAGGAAACTTTATTAGAAATAAACACTTAAAGTACCCACACACAAAGGCTAGGTTTCTTACAAACATTGGCACTCACATGTACACGTAATCCCATATGCCCATTCACACACACAGGGACCGCAGTGGAAACGCTCCATAAGCCTATTGGAGGAAGACACAGGAGGAAATATCTGCTTGCTATGTGCTGTAATCTGACAGTGTATGCTGATGAAAGCTCATGTTATGCAACTGACCATTATTCAGTACACATTTGTTCCAAACCCCTATATGGGAAAAATATTACTTACCAGCCCAAAATGAATGGTGTAAGCTTCTAAGTAACATCTTTTTTTTTATTATTAATTTTTTCTTGTTACATCTCAATGTTTATCCCATCCCTTGTATCCTCCCATTCCTCCCCCCCCCCATTTTCCCATTATTCCCCTCCTCTATGACTGTTCCTGAGGGGGATTACCTCCCCCTGTATATTCTCATAGGGTATCAAGTCTCTTCTTGGCTACTTGCTGTGCTTCCTCTGAGTGCCACCAGGTCTCCCCCTCCAGGGGACATGGTCAAATGTGAGGCACCAGAGTACGTGAGAAAGTCGTATCACACTCTCCACTCAACTGTGGAGAATATTCTTAAAAAGAAAAGCATAATTCTTTCTGTTAATTAAGTGTTCGTTTTTAAAATTGTTGAGCATTTGAAAAATAATATGCAAATATGTGATGTTACAGTGGACATAGATAATAGGTCAGTAAAATAATTTAGTCAGGACATAATTTCTAGTAATACTTTTACTTTGCTACTATTCTATAAGTGAAATTTATTTACAATGGTTAAAATCTTTTTATCCAATTTGACACTAGTACTAGATAATGTAAATATATTTTTCATGTAAATTTACAACAATGAAATTTTATGATAAATATTAAATCACTGTCTCATGTATTTTGATAAAATTTCTTCTAGGTGGTATCATTTCATTTTAGGCTTTTTGTGCTGCTTAATATTATAATTAATAATTCATATTTTTGTCTTTCCTCTCTCGTTTCTGACAACTTTTATTTTTAATCGGTGGGCATGTGCCAAATTGGTTTGTTATTTATTTATAATGGAAAATGACAAGGGAATTGAATATGTGGGATAGAGAGAGAGGGAGATATTGTCTTTCATAAGATAAAATTTTCTTAGTAATGTGGATGTTTCTTGTTCATCCTTATGGAGCCGAACATTTGTGAGAGGTTAGATGAGATGCCATTGCCGTTGCATGACAAAGCTGCATTAAATGCATTAAATAGAATGCTATGTTATTTTATAAAAATTCATTTTGTGAAGACATCTGGGCATATGCATAAAAAGAGAAAAAACCAAATCTGTAAAAGAGTCACTATTCTGATAAATCATATAGTGCCAATTAAGTAAAAATTCTGACAAACCAGATCTATTTGTATTCTTTCCTAAGCTAAAACATGCAAATTTAGTAGGAACAAACAGAAAATTCCAAAGATATGGGACTGAAAAAATAAAATGTTCTGTCTGTGGGGCTTTATAGAATAGAACATTAAGTAATCTCTTTAATTCTGCCCATAACCAGAAACCACATATCCTGAATGCTAGAGTGCTGATCGACTGCCAGAAAATTCAGAGATGGTTTCCAGAACATCAGCTAGCAAATCATTAGGGAGCTGGTTCTAACGAGGACCCACAGGCCCACCTAGAAACTGCCATCAAATGAAAATCTGCAGGGACATGTCCTTCAATCTGTACCAGCTCCTGAGGTGCAATTAAGTTTGAGAACTACACTTTTACAGAAAAACTTGTCTATCTTACCAGAGCTTCCTATTGTCGAAAAAAATCCTTTCAACTCATCCTGTGTCAAATGTTAGAGAATTCAAGGAATACAGTAAAATTCATCAAATTATATATTTCTCTAAGATTCTAGAACCTCCCATTTATTAATTTAATTACCATAGTGAACCATTATGGCCTCATACACCAGCCTATCTGACACTGTACATTTAGACTCCAGAATTTGGAAGAAGGAGAACTTAACAAAACAAAAACAGCACTATATCTCATGAGAAACCCACTGTTTACAGATTAAACTTATAAAATAATATTAAACACTTCAAAATGTTTCTGACTTCATTTGGATAATTATTAAAATCTAGACTGTTGTTACGTTGCCATTGAGTCAGATGTGGGAACTGGTTAAATCATTGAGTGACAACTCACTTGGTGTCAATGTGAGTCAGAACACAAGTATTCTGACACATCACTGTGCTTTTCAACCAGCCCCTTGAGCAAACCTCCCCCTCCCTGCTTTTGGACACATACTCACTCTAAAGGCTCTGTAGCTAGGAGGTGTTTTACCATGGCTATGCACATAGTGATCGTCTTTCAAAAACACACTGTAAAAGAGCTAACCATACGATGTGGTAATCTAAGGTCATTATGATCTGCATGGTTCGTCTAAGAATGGGAATACTGACCATAGGCAGTATTTATGACCTGGTTAGAGGGTGCTGGTTTGTTTTTAACTTATTACTGTAGGATTGTACAAAGCCTTTTAAAGTTTGGTGGTACTCTATATATAAGGAAAGAAGAGCTATGTATCTAAGTGTAGATAGCAGCCATGGCTACTACTTGGTATCTGTATTTCACGAATTAAATGTAACAAGAATAGGAAGTGGAATCTTTAGGATACCTTTCATAATAACTGCAGCATGATGGAAGACAATAGAAACTGCTCGAATGGACATAATGTTCCTGAGATGGTAGACCTTTAACAGGGTATTTAAGGTGTGCTCCTGATAGGTAGGAAACACAAAAATGACTGCCTGCACACTTTAAAAAGTCACTAAAACGCATGTTTGCATTTTTATGGGTGAACACCACTGTGCTTGATAAGCACTTTGACTTTAATGATACAGTACTTCTAAATATGGTGCTGAGGGAGAATTCAGACTGCTTTCCAGAAGTTAGGTCTGAGAGAAGGAGGGGAGAGAGATTAAGAGCATGTGTGCATTTGTGTGTGTGGATTCATGTGCCCTAAATTTAACAGTATCATCATTCAGTGCCCATAAATTTTTGGGCAACAAGTATTTTTCTTCATATCTGGAATTTATATGCATTTTTAATATGACATCCTTTGAGAATTCTTCCAAATACTCCAAATGGACTTTTCCAAATGCAAACTACCCTGAGTTGGCCTTATTAGCATCTGAATGAATGTTTCCATCGGTTCCTCCAGATGGAACAGTAAGAACTGAGTTTCATTTAGAAAACAATCATTTTCATGATCAGTTGTAATATTTTCTCTACTGTCTGGAATAAGACTATAGAAATATAAAGTATTAAACATGTACCTAAATAAAAATAATTTTAAAGAGCTCAACTGGTATCTGAGAGGTGAGGACAGCCTGAGGTGGACTCATTGGCTTCCTTCTGTCCAAAAATTTCCTGTTTCCCTATTTCCTATGGTTACCACCATGGAACATGTTAAAATCTCAGTAGGGACTCTGTTTCAACTTTTCCTTTAAAAACAGAGTAAAAGCTTAATGGAAAAAAATGTCCTTCCTATCTTCATGCCAGGCACCATGTAAGTTCCACAAACTTAAAATCCAGGCAAACAGTGTTTTATATGCCCCAAAACTTAGTGACAGGATGCTCCAAAAATTCCCAAATTTAGGTATGCGACTTAACTAATACGTACTGTGCAATGAAAAAAATTGAAACCATTTGTACTTTTATTGGATAGTCAAATGATTCTTTTCAGTCCATCCAAAACCATGCTACTTCCAGAACACATGGGTTGGTTTTATCAAAAAGAACTGACTGTTAAAATTATTAGGTAAAATGATTGACAGCAATCTTTGTAAGCATAGGTAAAATTAAACAAATAAACTTATAAGCTATGTTGGCCACAATTTAGATCTTTTAATGTGTATAAGTAATTCTTCAGAATTACTTAAGACTTATAGAAAAACATCAGGGAAGATGAAGGGGATTCAAGTAGCAGGTTAAAAAGATCATTTATCCTTTGAGGGAAAAGCTACCCACAGTTTGGGTTAGATGGCAAGTGGGTGATAGCAGATAAGCAACTCCAGGGTCATATTAGTTTTTATTGAGACATGTTTGCAAAGCTCTGCCTTCTACTTTTTAAAGCCTATATGTCAACAGTCTATCATATTTCAATTATCTTTATGAAAATTCCAGTGGATTTATACTATTTTCAAGTATCCAGTCTTAGTTAGAAGTAGCAATACTTGGCAAAAAACCACAATAAAGGCTGAAACTATCAAAGATTTCAACTAACAAGTTAACAAACTTGTTATGATTTGAGTTTGTAATGTCTGTCATAGGCTCATGTTGTGAAGACTTGTGTCCCAGCTCTTGGCCTGATATTAGATGGTTGTGGAAACCTCAAGAGGTGTAGTCTGTTTAAAGCATATGACTAGTGGCAGGCCTTTGGAGCCTATGGCTACTTCTGGTTCTGGCCTCTTACTGTTTGCTTCCTCATCTACGATAATGTGAGTGGCCTTCCTCACATGCTTTGGCTCCCTTGAGTTGGGTGCATTCCCATGCCTTCCCTGATATAAAGGAATGAAATCTGCTAATATTGTGAGCTAAAACAAAGCTGTCCTCTATCAAGTTTCTTCTTTCAAGTACTATGTTGACAGAGAAATCAGAGTAGCAAGTATTTGCATGTAGACAATAAGAAAGACAAAATGGTGCTAAGAAAGATATGGTAGACAAGGCAGATACAGATCTATATAGAGTTTTAAGACATTTGTTCCTTATTTATAATAGTGATTTCTCCTTTCATTACACATAAAGAAAGTGAGATACTTAGCCACACAGATAACATGTAATAGATTCATATTATAGGGCAAGCACTATGATGCTAAACTTATAAATATCATCTTATTTTATTTTAAACAGCTTACAAGACTATTATTGTTTGAATTTTATAAATGAGTGAGCAAGTTTAAAGTTGCTGATTGACCAAAGACATGAACTCAGATTCTGTGTGGTTTCAATCCCTAAGCTCTCAAACTTTATAAAAGTAATTCCTGACTCTAATTACATATTATAATGACCAAATATTTTAATAGTTATAAACAAATGCTAGTATAAAAAACTGAATCAGAGTTTTTCATACAACAACCCAGACATGATTTGAAGCTTTCCTGGATTGCTATAAGACTCAAGTTAGAGACGCACCGAGGTATGGAGTATGACTCTCCTGAAGCTCAGTACATGTTTCCTGGGAAATGAGACAGTACTAGAACCCAAGAGTCTTCAGTTTCTTTGTAGTATCTTTCCCTGGCTTCTTTTGTCCACCTTGCTAGTCTCTGTTCTCAGGTGTATGCAGAGAAGAAAACTACATTGGAATTTTTTAATGAAATTGTCACAGCAGGATTTAGCTATAGTTCATAAACCTGTCCATATCTTCACACTGACCATAAAGAGTGAAGACAAAATTGACTTACTTATTTATTGCTCTCACTACCCAAATGGGAATACCAGGTTACCCTTAAAACATTCTTTGGCCAAAGCTAATCACTAAAACGGGCTCCTCCACAAACTTAACAGGGGAATCCAATTACTATGCTTCACAGTGCTGTTTCATATAGTATTCCAAGGAACCTGAGAGCCATTGAATGTACAAGATACAGTGAAGGAAAACTTTCTGTCCTGGGGAGACAGTAAAATTTAAAGCGGGAAGGTCTAGGTTTGTGTTTGTACTCTGACACTTTAGTGCTACAACAGGAAAAGTCTGGGGTTTTCTTTCTTTTTTGGTACTGGAACTACATCTCCCTTAGGGCAGTGAATCAAAAAATGTCGCCTGTTCAGCATTTCACTAAGGACTTGCTAGAACTAAAATTGTAAGTTTGTATTCTGGAGTCATAATCATAAGCTGGGGTGTGTGTGGGGAGGGAGCATTCTCTGTAGTTTCATTACGGCAATGGTTCTGATCTGCACTGACCCTGATGTATACTCTCCATAGGGTAGTTGTCTCAGACTACAGGGGAATGTTCACAAATCTGTGGGTTTTATTTTCTATCAGGAATCTCAAATTCACTCCCAGAAATATTTAGAGAAATAATGCGCCAGGCTACATTAGTTAAATAATAACCTCATTTCTGATTTTTACTTTGAATGTGTAGACGAGGCACAAGTCAACCAGAGGTTATGCAATTACCTTGGAGTCAAAGAGAAAGCAAGGAATAGAGCTGCAAAAGAAACCCCAGCATGAACTTGATTTTAATTCAATCAAACTGCTAAGGTACCGACCACGCACCCTCCACTATACTGACAATGAACCTTTTAATAAATAAGTTTTACTCCTTTTAGTTATAAAAAAATAACAGTAGCTTTTAAAAGCAGATTGGCACCTATAGTATGAACTAAGGGGTGTTTACATCAATATCAACCCGCTTTGAAGAGTTACAATTGCCATGATCTTTATATATGCCAAGTGTGGGCATTATCTATGTTCCTCACATCACACTTCTGATTACTACAATGGCAGAGAATATCATAAACAAAAGTAGTAATGAAAGATTTAGTTTTCATTTTGGTATAGGCTCCTATAGCATTATTTGGATACTATACAACATAAACTTAATGTTAGGAAATGCTTTGGAATGCTCTTCCCCCACCCTCCATCAGAAGTACTCTTTCACTTTACTGTAATTTATCTGATACAGCTACTAAGATGCTTGATACTTCTACATGCAAAGGTGCTGAAAAACAAAAAGCAAGAGAATGGATTGCTAATGAAATTCTCTGATTGTCAAAGGCACTTTGGAATGATCAGGTGGTAAATAATAGTAAGAGGAAGAACAGAAAATGCTTAGATACTATAATGCTAGTCACCATAATAAATGCAGAAGAGAGCACATAGGAATAGGATTTGCATTTTCCACAGATGCTATGTATGTATATAGAATACACAGAAGCTAATTTTTCAATAATACTGGTAAAATATTGTTCAAAATCTACTCTTGCTGTCTTCTCCCTTTAAAAGGCACTATAGAGAAAAACACCCATCTGCCCAAGACTGCACGAGGAGGCTAGAAAAGGAGCTGCTTAGCATGCATGAAAAAGATAAAATAAAAGCAGAAAGAAAAAAGTAACATGAATAGAATAGCAACACTTACATATAAGCCCCCGTGTGTGTGTGTGTGTGTGTGTGTGCGCACGTGCACGCGCGCGCGCACACACACACACACACACACACACACACACACACACACACTGATCATAAGAAACATCAGAGACAATGTTAGTGTGTGGCAGGAACCACAGTAAGGGTATACAAACATACTTAAAATATAGGCACATATTCTTCTGGTTTGTTGAGCATTTTTATGGTGTTGTAATTTTAAAATGGAAGAATGGGAGGATACAAGGGACGGGATAACCACTGAGATGTAACAAGAATAAATTAATAAAAAAATTTTTTAAAAACAAACAAACAAAAAAAAAAGAATTAGAAAAAGAGAGTAAGAAACATTTTGTTGACTGTTGTTATTGTAGTTGCCTCGTTTAACTATGAAATTCTAGTATCAATTCCATACCAGACTCTTGGGTCACTTCCATGAATTCAGTGCTTAACAGGAAGCTACCCACATTCTGTTAATTAAACATACTTATTCAGAAAACCCAAACACTGGATGTTTGGTTAAGACCTAGTCTATGCTTAGTTTCCATCTGATGAAACCAAAGAGATGCTATGAGTAGGGGAATCTATTAGGTATACAAGAAGTGTTAAATTTGAGTTTATGGGAAACACAGGAAAAGGTACAAGAAACACAGTCAAACACACCTGGACTGAGCACCCATGGACTGAATACTCCATGTAATTCAATTCTCTCCTTCCTTTTGTTCTGTCCTCTTCTCAAATAAAAGATTGTTTCTATGATATTTTCTGGATCTGGTCTGTAAAAAGCAGGAATGGGGTTGCATATCCAAGTACTTTTTAAACTCTCTCAAGTTTCCAACTTGGAGAGGACGTTAATTTCCTCAGAGAATCAGAGAACATTCGGCATAGTCACAAAGCTTTTGCATACTTGAAGAATTAGAAAACGAAAAGTTACCTCCCTTGATAAGAAGGGGCTAGGAATAATCAAAGCAATAACATTAACAACAATAATCTGGATCATAGACAGTAACTGATCACAAGATTCACCTGCATTAAGGAGACTCGAGAACGAGGAGGTCATTAAGCTATGTTTCCATCTTTAGGATTCTGCCAAGCTTAGACTCTCCGGAAAGCTGTAAATACTCTCAGAACAGACTTCAGTAATGAGATTGGAATGAAGACTGTATGAAGGCATAAAAGCATCTCCCTGCCCCTTGTTCTGAAGTTAACTATTAAACCATGTGTTGTTCATCCTGATTTGGTTTACTTAGTTCTAGAAACAAGGACACACTGGTCATATTGCCCAGGGCAATTAAACACCCAGTGAAGCCTCTGTGATGAGCATGCTCTTCCCAAGAGCCCCACTGAAAGGGCTTTTGTGACCAGGCCATCAACTCTGCGCTGCTGTTGAAGGAGGCAAATTATTTTCTTCTGAAGAAAAGTTCTTCCCTTCCATTAATTTTATATTTTGGAATATTCAACACCTTTAGTCATAATCTTTTCCTCTTGATTCCATTATCCCATGTCTCCTCTCTGTTTCAGCCTCTCTGTCACTCTGTCTGTCTGTCTGTTGCCCTCTCACTCATTCCTTTAATTATTTACATACTTCCTTGTCTGGACGTTTCATCCTAGTAGAAGATGGCTTATTGTTATTTTTTTACAATGTCATAGTGTAATGGGATATTAAATATATTGAAGGAATTGGTTTCAATGATATATTTCAATTATGAATTTTAATTTCATCCATGATAAAGATTATTTTAATTATTTTATTAGCTTTTCTCATGTGCTGTATATTATATTGTTTAAAATGGCTACAGAAGTATTTAAAAAATCAGTAGTCACTGTTTAACCCATTTTTAAAAAACAGTTACTGCAAGGCCCATTTTATTGTTAGAGGGAGAATTTTGTTGTGGTTGGTTTCATTTTCCTCATGAAGTCACATCACCAGAGAAACACAAGACTCAAACATCATTTAAAAATGTATTGTGATTTGGATTATATCTATACTGAATCTAATCTATGTTCCAAACATACAATATGAATATAAGTGAGCACAGATGTTCAAACTTAAAACCTAAAATGATGGCCTGTTTTTCCTTGGATATTGTCTCATGTTAACAATATTTTTTGTCGGTGGGTGGGGGGGGGGGCGGGGAGTCCAAAACAAAACGTAGCATGAACATGTGGCATCTTCCACCACATTTTTAATAACACTATTAATGAATAAGTCTCTATATTTTTGTAATGTTTACATCTATGAAAAAAATGAGATGTAAATAGCATGATAGGAGGTCAATTTTTAAAAGACTCTTTAACAGCAGATGTTTACTCATAACACACTAATATAAGTGATCAATATATTAACAGAGGAAATCAAGTTGAAGAGACTTGAGATAAAAGGAAAAAGTACTCAGTCATACTGACGTTTGTAAAATTCATCAATATTAATCTACTTTTAAAACAGTATTTAGGGCTAGGAACTGGACTCAGTAGTTTTATTACCTTTTGAGCATTCTTTTCAATGTTAAATTTTTATTGACTGTTCAGTTTTTAAAATATCTACGTTCAATTTGGAGGAATAAAAATAGGACATCAAAAAAAAAGGACATCACCATTGATAATTTATTACTTTTGTTTTGAAATTAACTATGTGCTAAAATTCATAGCATAAAATTTAGCATATCAGAACTTTTAATTCCATCATTTAAGAAGTTGAGGTTAAAGTTTTCTCATCTATTAAGTGAAGAAAGCGTAAGTATTACAGAGGGCTATTTTTGATTAAAATGGATAGAAAGAGAGGTCACTGAGTAAATGGCAACCAAGTCACCACACACAGTAAAACCCAAATAAAAAATATTTCTTGGCCTGTTGCTCTATTAGGTAGGGCCAGTATCCATGCTACAAAAGCCATTAAGCCTCAATAATTTCGGCATTTAAAAATACTCTTCATAGAGTCTTTAATGACATTTCCCAAAGGTCAGACTAGCTTATGCTAGTATAGAGCTGCTGCATCTGAAGGGAATTTTATTTGGTTCAGAAAAAATGTCTTGCTCCCAAACTTTAGGAGCATAAAGACCATGCCATAAAGGAAAAGAGGGATGTTTTAGAAAAACTAGGGTAAAAATCTGTAATAAAAAGTGAATGTAGATTCTTAGGATGAAGTCAATGTCACAGTGAGAAGAAATTCACTCTAGACAAACAGCCTGCTGATCAGGAAGAGTGGAAAGACTTTAGGTGGCTGAAAGAAATAGAAGATTAAAGTGCAGTACAGAGGCTTCCAAGAAGACAAGCTAAAGGGTGCTCAGAAGCCCAAAGGGAGGGGTAAGCAAGACCCCAGGACAGTGGACGTCAGTAGTAACAAAGCAAGGAGGGTTAGAAATGAAATCCTTAATGTGCATATTCCAAGGTGGTGCTAATTACAAAAAGTACAAATATTGATGGGTTAAATTAGACGAGGAGAATATAAAGCCAAACATGGGCAGCTCTGAGGGGAAAATAGGCAGCTTGGTACTCAACTGTCATCACAATTCATTTGTGTTTCACATCCCACTGTTTGTGACATTAACAGAATTTCGAATTTAGCAATGAACTGTTTTTATTATGAGTCTCTGCAGCCATTTTCCATATGCATCTATTGCAGATAGGAATAATAGCCTTTTGATCTTTAAAATGCTTCCAACTATAATATTCAGATCAGGGGTCACTTAGGAATTTTACAAGTATTTCTCTTTTCTATAACTTCAAGTAAAGCATGAAGTTCATATTATTTGGTCATTTCACTAAGAACAATAAAAAATCATTGGAAGCCTTTGTTTTTATTATCATTTTCATAAGATTGGGTTAGTTTGAGAGTTTTGAATAGTATTTTCATTTAACTAAAATAATTATAACACCTTTTCCATGGAGGCATTTAAATATATCAAATTTACATCTAGATTTCCTGTGTGTCAAATATTAGGCAAAACAATTTCAAGTGTTATAATTTACATACTCATATATTAGTGCATGTTACATATTAATATATATTAATGAGCTTATGATTATTGTCTAAAAATTCTGTTTTATTACTCTTGTGTTTATTAGAGTTGGTAGCAGATACCATTCACTGAGTACCTATTATTTACCAAGATATATCAAGAACTTTACTAGAGACCATAAACACATACCAATGATGATGTTAATGGTTCAATTTTTCATTTGAGGGTTTAAAACAAACAAAAAACCCAAGATGCTTATGATCATATGATCCGTAGACAGGAGAGGTGATGATGACAAGTGCAGCATACTCTGTGTAAAAACATGGCCCGTGCTCTCTCCATGATGTACTTCTGCTTCTATGACTGAAGCAAGAGTATAGTTTTTAAGTGAACATATGGCTGGAAATACAATTCGGTGATAGAGTGCCTGCCTAGCATGTGTGGGCCCTAGGTTCAGTCCCCAGTACCACAATAAAGAAACAAACAAACAATGTATTTCAAATAAGAAAATACATTGATTCCATGGCATCATTTTCTTAGCATCTACATTACAATAGAGCATCTGGATTGGTCTCACATACTTTTCCTGATATTATATACTCAATTGGATAAGCATTCTCAGGCGCCTAGTCTGTAATCCCAACTAGGCTAGTGATCTTAGTTTATTAATTTTCATGCTTAAGCACAGATTTGATGATTATAGCGTCTTCCTCTAGAAGATGTCAATTTTAGGCAAAATTGTAATTTTTTTTTCTTTTCCACAAATGGTGCTTAAAGAGAGCTACACTACTTTATGATCACTGGGGTTCAGATTAAAAAGTCCTTTTAATAATTTAAGTCCCATACTGTGAAATAAACAACACTTAATGCAGATTTAAGCATAAATTCTACAAAGAAACAGAACTTTGCTTTGTATAGTATCATCGATATATTAAGCTAACTCCCATTACATTTATACATATATTCATATATAAAACCTATATTTTTCTCAATATATATTGCAAAGGTGATGTCTCTGAGTCATCTTCAGAAGGAAATTTGCATTGAATTATTTTGTCAGTAGGACTAATACAGTTACAATGGAAAAATATATTTTCAGCATGTTCCTGGGTAATGATACAAAAGTAATAATCATAATAGCAACCACAACTTCCCAATGTCTCAAACATTACAATTAACTGTTCAAAAGCATTATCTTACTAATTTCTCAAAATTCTGTAAGGGGGTACAAAGTGCTAATAATCCAATTCTACAGAACAGGACACTTTAGCCACAAAAGCCATATAACTTGTCTGAGATGAGTGCCAGCAAGGAGGTAAGAGCAAGGTTTGACCCCCAAAGCCTGCCTCTCTTATGTGTTTTAGGTGGAGGCCATGACAGATATTCTACATTTTATTAACGCTACCTTTTGGCTGATGTAGCTGTACTACTGGGCTTGGGACCCTTCTGGTCTGTAAGCTTAAACTTAAAGATAGCTAATGAGTCAAAGTCTGAGGCTGCCATTCATACTATTTGCCAATTAAAACGCTCCCTTCTGAGAAGGTGTGACAAGCTAGCTCAAGCTTAGAGCATAGCACATGCTTTAAAAAGTACCTGAAGTGAGGTCAAGAAGGGCTCAGGTTAGGAGCTCTTACTGTTTTTGCAAGGGAGCCAGTACTGGTTGTCACTTCCTCGTTCCCACATGGCAGCTCAGTCACCTATAAACTCCAGTCCCTGGGATCTGAGACCTCTTCTGACCTCTGTGGGCATCAGACGTGCACATGGTACACATACACACATGGACATGGTACACATACACACATGGACATGGTACACATACACACATGCACATGGTACACATACACACATGCAGGCAAAACAGTCACACACTTATAGTAAAAAAAAGTTCTTAAAAGTGCCCGATGAATAATAAAAATGTCATCTGCAAGTGGTAAATTAACAGGTGATCATTTTCCTTTTATTTTTCTTTCTTCAGTATACTTTCTAACCATTTAAAATACTTTATTACAGGCACATGCCACATTCTAAGCAATGAAAAACTTAGAACTTTACTTACTGAATTTTTTCATTTTGCATTATTATTGGGCTGTTAATATCAGGTAAAATGTGTTCTGTTTTCTGGTCTTCTCTAGCACTGTGTTTCTTAGTCTGCTCCCTGATAACTTTACCACCATCACACATTTACCTCTGTCTTCTCTACTGTAGCTGAAGCCCTCCCATATGACTCTAGTAGAATGCGATGCTTTCTGAGCACCTACCACTCACCACTCAGCTCTATGAAGAAACTCAAGCACACATTCTCAGAACAAAGAGCTGAAAGCAGTTGTTGACTCCCTTAAAAGATATGTAAATTTCCTCCACAGAAGTTTTCTTCAAGGAAGCTCCTGGACCCACAGGTCTACTTTGTATCTGCAGCAGATGAGGGAAAAATATACCCCACCCAATGACACAATAGAAGTCATAGGGAACAGAGAAGGTCATGTCTCAAAAAGCACCTTCTTTCTATAGATATAGTGCTTTCCATTCTGTTCAGTCATTTATCCCTTCTCACTACAATATAATAGAGATCCTTGAAGGGTTTTTATTGAGGCCAACATTTTATCTTATTTGCTAAGCATGATCATGGTAGCAAAATATTCTCAATACGCATATGAAAAGAGGGAAACAAGATCATGAAGATGATGATGATGATGTGGGTGTGGGGGTGTGTGGGTGTGGATGAAGGGGGGTAAAATGTACACAAATTTTCTTATGTTGTCCTGGAATAATGAGGAAGGTCACCTCAAAAATTCCAGGAAAACATAACCCCCCAATAAATTAGCAAGTTCTCTTTCTGTTTCTAAGCCGACTGCTTGTTAAGTTCCTTCATGAGCTGTACATCCCCTGTAGCCTTTTGATACTCAGTTTCTGCTACTACAGTAATTATTGCAGTAATGATACTGTTTTTTGAGTATTTTTCTCTAAGTGCTACATATTGTGATTTGTATCTTATATGCATCTAATACTCAAAAAACTAACAAGTATTTATTCATTATGTATGTATGTGTTGGGGTGCGGATTGTGTGGCTGTGTCTGCCACAGCACATGTTGGAGGTCAGAGGTCAACTTCCAGGAGTTGTGAGTTTCATCATGTGCATTCTCTCCTTCCTCCATTTGGTTCTGAGAATCAGATTAAGATTTTTCAGATTTGGAGGCAAGGTCCTTTACTTGTTGAGCTATCTCACCAGTCCTTTAAATAAATTTAAAAACCCCACTAATTTAATAATTTTGTGTGTGTACTGGAGGCTGTGTAGAGGTCAAATGACAACTTGCTGAAAGTGGTTCTCTCTTTCCACAATGTAGGTTCAGGGGATGGAACCCAAGTTGTCAGGCTTGGTGGCAAGAGCCATTGTTTGCTGAACCTCTCATTACCTCCCATATTCATTTCTTCAGATCATGTCCAAGGTAATGACTATTAGGAATCCAGTTTAACAGAGTGGCACAGACAAATGATGCCCAATATCTTGTCCAAGATTATTCAAATAGAAATGAGTCAAGAATTGGCACAAGGAGCATGACTCTAACATGTATTCTAGCTGGAGGCTACAACAAGTGTTACAGGATGTTTGCTCAGGAGACTGCTATATTCATATTTAGAACTTGTGGAACAAAGAGTTCTGGGTAAGAGCAGCCAGAGCTCCTTTGTATGCCGTCTCACTCATCAGCTAGATAGTCTGTCTAGGCTTCAGTATCTTGCAGAACAGCCTAGACAGCAGAAGGGAGAAGAAAAGAGACATGGAGGTCATAACACCTAGTGACAGGTGTACGCACAAATCTCTGCCTCTGTCTCTGTCTCTCTGTGTGTCTGTGTATGTCTTTCTACCTGTCTCCATCCCTCCCTCTCTTCCTTCCTTCCTCTCTGTTTCTAAAAGGATCTTTATAACAAATCATTGATTAATGGTGGGAGATATGTATTTAGGAGGTCACTGTGACACTTCCTTCAGTCCCAGTGTTAGGAGATAGTCTCCCATTGAGGAAAATGGAAGGTCTGCAGAAGCTTCTTTATATCCTCTGAGTGGTATCAGTGTACTACTAGATGTAATTATTACCAATGTCTATGTAGAATCTTGAATTACCACCAGATCTCCTGATCAGTTTATACACAATTCATGTTTATCTTAATTTGGATAATGTAATATCCCAATGACAGAGAATTATCGTCATTGTGAAGTGTTTCATACAACAGAGAGACCATCTTTTAGTAGATCCAGTACAAGACGTGGTGCACTGAAGTTCCCACCAATTACCAAAAACATTTTTAATTTTTGTCAGATAGTGATATCTAGTGTAAAGGCTGAAGAATGTCGTGTTGTTCTGAGCTATATTATTACAGTTTTATTACACTTACCACACAGCACTGAATATGCCTTAATCATTAGTTCGTTTTATAATAATGAACTCTCACCAGCTGTGCTTCACATACCATAATTCTAATATGCATGACTAATCTAGATAGTCTTTTAAACTGTACATCCCCAAATGCCATCTTCACAGGCTTTGAATCAGAATTTCTAAATTTCTAAAACATGCCTTTGCATTCCTGCTACAGGTGGTCCCTGGCCAGCTTTACTCATCATCCTTTGAAAGTTAAGAGACTAGCTTAGCAAATGAAGTGTATCCATGAAAATTGCCTGTGAGAAGAGGAGACCATTTGCTAAAACCTTTGAAAGAAGAGAGAAGGCTAAGGTGAAAAGTGCTAAATTTTAAGGCAGAAAGGGGTCTTTTAACCCTTTATAAAGACTGACAATCTGCTTAAAGTAAAAGTGGAAGAAGAACATCAGCCACAGAACAGTGTTTTATGCACATCCGGCACCAGTAATACTGATCCAAGAAGTAAGTTTGAGAAAATGTGTTTTAGTGGCCATGACAAATGTAGGCGAAATGTCGGACTTTTGTGTGTGTGTGTGTGTGTGTGTGTGTGTGTGTGTGTGTGTGTGTGTGTGTGTGGTGTGTGTATAATAATGTGAAGATCTCTTTTCCACTTAACTCCTTATTTTCTGTAAGAACTTGGTTCATCAACTTGACAGCACTCACATTCGCTCCCCTTCCTCCTTGTACCCCCTCCTTCTGCCCCCTCCTCCCATTCCTCCATCTCATCTTGTCCAGATGGAAGTAATAACTGACATATCCACATCTCAGGATGCATTGCATCCACTTCCAAGCTGCTTCTTGGGATACTGTAATCCATAACTCTTTTCAGTGGAAGTTTCCTGGCATCTTAGCATTGTCCTCTCTAAATTATAAGCCCATCATTTAAAGAAACTTTAGTGATGAATGAGAGAATTTATTTTACTTTGCAGATGCTGTGGATTGCATAACTTGCCACATTTTTTTATTGGGCAGCAAGAATGCTGAAACTGTACAGTACTCTGGCAAGTGATCTGTGTATCCATCTCACGCCTGATTCCACTTTCACATCTATCTTGATTTAACATTTTGTTTTATTTCATCTTTATTACATACTTATAATTCATGTATTTTTGCTTCATTGATAGTTTATTTATCTCTGGTAACCATGTAAATTCCTTAATTGGGCAAGGTATCAAAAGTAACAAAATTAAAATGTGTGTATGAGCATGTATGTACATTTGGTATATAGATCATGCATGTCTAAATTGTCAAATTAAAATCAACTTCCTCAAAATAACAGATTTCTCATAGGCTGTAGACTATAAGATAAGAGATTCACCAGGCACATTCACCTGTAGTTCTACAATTTGTGGAGGTACAAATTAAACAACCCTTCATCTGACAAAGGTTTAATATCCAAAATATATAAAGAACTCAAGAAATTAAACACCACAAAAGCAAACAACCCAGTTGCAAAATGGGGCTTGGAACTTAACAGAGAATTCTCAACAGAGGAGTATCAAATGGCCGAGAAACACTTAAAGAAATGCTCGTCCTCGTTAGTCATTAGAGAAATGCAAATCAAAACGACACTGAGATTCCATCAGAATGGCTAAGATCAAAAACTCAAATGATACCACATGTTGGCGAGGATGTGGAGAGAGAGGAACACTCCTTCATTGCTGGTGGGAATGCAAACTAGTACAACCACTTTGGAAAGCTATCTGGCGCTTTCTCAGAAAAATGGGAATAGGGCTTCCTCAAGACCCAGCTATCCCACTCCTTGGAATATACCCAGAAAATGCCCTACCACACAACAGGGACATATGCTCAACCATGTTCATAGCTGCTCTATACATAATAGCCAGAACATGGAAACAGCCTAAGTGTCCCTCAGTAGAAGAATGGACTAAGAAACTGTGGTATATTTACACGATGGAATACTACTCAGCTATTAAAAACGAGGATTTCCCTAAATTTGTGGACAAATGGATTGATCTAGAAATTATCATAATGAGTGAGTTCACCCAGAAGCAAAAAGAGACAAACGGTATATACTCACTTATATCAAAACACTAGTCCAAGGGATACGTATCATGAAAATCTTTACTTACCAAGAAAGTGGGTCAGAGGAGAGGATATCCGATTGAGACTTTAGGCAAGAGTAGCATGGAAGAAAGAGGAAATAGTAGGACCCACAGGGTCCTGGAAACCTACAAGAAGAACTTTATGACAGGCAGATCTGGATCCTGGGGTCCTCCTCAAACTAAGGCACCAGCCAAGGAGAATATAGGCAGTAAGCTTCGAACCCCTACCAAGACCTAGCCGATGAACATGATACTCTCCACCGTTGAGTGGAGAGTGAGATCTGACTCTCACACGAATTCTGGTGCCCCTTTTCTGACCATGTCCCCCAGATGGGGAGACCTGGTGGCACTCAGAGGAAGGATAGCTAGTTACCAAGAAGAGACTTGATATTCTGAGAGCATATATAGGGGGAGGAGGTCTCCCTCGGTCACGGACATAGGGGAGGGGAGAAGGGGAGAAATGGGAGGGAGGGAAGAATGGGAGGAAACAGGGGAAGGGCTAACAATCGAGATGTAATATGAATAAATTAATAAAAAAATTCTACCAGTAAACAATCTATAGGAACAGAACAGTCATTTTCATCACTAGGGCATTTTAATTTTGTTGATATGAATATCAACTATAGCTCCTTTAAAAGTATTTGTTTAATTTTTAGACTTAAACAGGTCTTTGGCATAATCACCCATTCAAGTGCATGATTCTGAGAACTAATAATCTGCCCTTGTTTGTCTTTGATAATGAGCCATCCAGGCTGCTCATATTTGAGTACAATTTAGGTAATGTTGAAATGTTCTGTTGGCAGATTAGATATGCCATATATAGTGATATTCATCTCGGCCTGTCCTTATATGACCACTCTAGGATGCTCAGGGTTATACTACAGTATACTTATTTGGAATGTATAGTACTATATTTGGAGCTAAACATGATTTTTGTTCCTTTATTATATTTTTATTTTCAAATCCTTCCAGATGTTAAGGCAATATGCTAGTAACATCCAGGAACAATGCCAATTAATCCTTGGTTTTCTTTTCTGTTGTTACCACCCCCAGTGGACAACCAAAGCATCACAGCTGGATTACAGCAGGGCTCTAGCCTGAACTCTCCATGTCTTCTCCAACTCGTCTCTACACAATCCAATAGTCAACACCTTCTGTTTCTTGAAGTCACTGTGAGTTTCACCACCAATAACAAGCTCAAAACTTCAACCACATATTCATATTGAGTGGGTTAAATGAGACTGGATCACCAATAATTTGCCATGGGTTCACATCATTACACAACACTTTGGCATTACTGCCCATGTATCAGAAAGTAATAACAATATTTTCTTAGAAAATAAAAAAAGTATGGGGAGTGCTAGGCACTTGAATAAACCAGAGTGCTCAGTATTAAGATCTTGCGCAGAACTCTGGCTCTGATTTTCTGCCTTTCCAAGTCCTCATAATGCTGTGATGCCCATATTAAAGAAGGCAGATGGCTGTCCTCTGAACATATGCTGTGAGTGCCCTCTCTGCTAGTTCAGAATAAGGACCAAATTTGCCCTCTAATACTCATAGAAAACTTTAAAGAGGCTGACTCTCTGAGAAAATCTGGTCCAGTAGAAATTTAATCTTTAAAAAATTATATTTTCTACACTTTGAGTCCTATTCTACATGCTAAAACAAACTAATCTCTAAGTAAGACAGAATACAGTAAAAAAGACTCATAACTGGTAACATATTGTTTGGGTCAAGAAACAGATTAGAAGGCAAAAAAACCTGTTTTATTTATTTATATTTTAAAATTCTAAGTTTCTGAAAGCTAATGTAGTTGACTGTGGTTTAATTTCTATATAACTGCTGGATTTTCCATTTTTATTCTTCTTCTTCTTATTACTATCATGTCAATGTTTTATTCTTAAAGCACTTCACAATTATTAATTAGTTAATTTAGTCTAAATCATATTTATGCCTTTGTTTTAAATCCATGTTCTTTGTAGTTATTACTAGTCTAAAATGCTATTTCGCCAGCCAATTATTCTCATTTCAAAATCAGCTTGTTGTCAATGACAACACCTTTTCTAGGTTTTCAAAGAACATTTGATTCATCCTCAGTAGACACATATTTTTGGGTGCTGTTCATATAATCTAACTACACTTATAAAAGAGCACTTCTGTTTACTATCTACATTTTATACATGAGTCTTCATTTCCTTACATTTATAACTCTATTTCATTACATTTAGTTCTGAAAAAAGGCTTTAACGCTGTTTCTTGTGTCTTACAATGACCTCAAAACTCAGGAGTCCGAGCAACATTCCAGATGAAACACACACACACACACACACACACACACACACACACACACTGACAATAAGGACACTTTGGTTATTAGAAGAGCTCGGATCTTACGAACTACTTGAAAACTGTTATGTTCCCGTAGACATTTCAACAGTACTAGCTAGGTCCTAATGTAAAACAGTGTTTACTTTTAAAAATAAATGTAATAGTTGTACCCCCATGTGTTTGGGACACTGTTAAGACACATCAGAATTAACAATGTTGAAAGTAACAGATCTTTAAATGCAGTCATCATTTTGTACATAGTCACAAATATCTGAGCAAAATTGAAACTATTTTTGGGACAAAATATTAACATATTCTCTTTTCCTTCGGATAAAGACAAACAACTTGAGAAAACACCCTCCTTTCCACGACTCTAACTTTCACAATAAACACAGCACAGAAACTAAACTCTCAACTTAGAAATATGCAGAGCTGTGCTTCCATAAGCAACTCACCAGACGCAGAGCCACGTTACCATCTCCTGCTTGTTCTCTCACTTCTCATGCACACGCAATCACACTTACCTGCACAAGTCCCAGACATCAGTCTATGTGTGTTTTTTTGAAATGAACTCTGTACCGATGCATTTTTCTGTGTTTCTTTCTAACCCTCGGGAATGCTAAGAATTTAGGAAGAGAGCCACAGCTTAAGAGAGCAATTATTTGCCAGTAAATACTCAATTTGCTTGTCCTGTGATTTTTCTTCTAACTTGCATATTCAATAATCCGTCCCTGACTGCGTCACGAGCACAAAAAGTCTTTTCTCCAAAGAACACTTTCGCCAATCAACCTTCAGCCATGCCAGGGCACAGCTCGTCAGGGTGATTTGTTAGCTTTAACTAATAATTCCTCATGCTGGCCATTTTCACAAATAACACAGTGAGACTGCGACACAGGATGGCTGTGATTCAGGCCGATAAAAATACAGGGGAAAGGGGGTGGAGGGGGGTGGGAGAATTCAGACGCCGTTTGTAAACACATGCACTCATACTCTCTCAGTTTACAGTACAGGGGACACTGCGGCTGAATTCCCGTGTTATGTCCATCAATTTGTATTCAGATGGAAGCCATATGTTCTTCCCCTTTTATCAGCTAAGGCCTCCCGGGTGCCAACACCAGCACTGGGCAGACAACATTTACAAAGGAGGTCTCTAGCCTCGGCATTGCAAAAGTTTACTGCAGGGTGAAGTTGAGAAATCAGACGTATACAGCACTTCTCAGTGAGCTTGTGTAACAGCCTGGAACACAGAAGTACAAGTTGTGAGTGTCAGGCTTTCTCTTACTCGGCTGTGTGACACTGGACATTTCAGTTAGCCTGTAACAAAATGCTCAGGCCCAGTCCTCAAAACAGCAAAGCAACAATGGGGCATTTGTTCAGATAGGGCGCATTGATTGACTTTTAGCTATATATCGCATATCATATTAAGGCCTAAGAATTTTGGTTGAAAAAAAAAAAAAAACCAAAATAAAACAAAAACCTTTCCCAGCTTGCTGACACAAACCATGCATCTTTTCAAAGCACATTGATAATAGTGCTTGAACAAAGCAACATAGCAGGTAGCATGTAAACAAAAGTGAAAATTAATAATGCTTTCCATGGGGTTCCATTATGTCACTCATGGACAAAACACTTAAGCCCTGCTGTAAAAGATATACCCAGAGTAAACAAAACAAAACAAAGCAAACAAACAAACAAATAAATAAATGAAAGAAAGAAAGAAAGAGAAAGGACAAATAGGCAACAACAACAACAAAAATGTCTTTTCAAAGATTAGAAAATGTCCCTCAAAACAACTAGAGAACTCAGAAGCATACTAACATGTTCATAGTCAATTTCAAAAGTGTCACAGTCACCTGAAGAAAATAAAAATACATAGGAAATTTTATTCACGTTCCTTCTCTGATGTGTGCAATGGTAGGTTTGTTAATTTATTAGATAGATATTAATTAAGAATCTATTCTGTATCAGAAACTGGATAATATTGGCCATAAGAGAGGAATAAGGCAGAGGCTCTATTTACAGGAAATTTATAATTTAATTACTAGAGACTAAGAAAAAAATTCACCTTTATATAGAAAACTAAACATATTACAACCATGCAGACAAGCATGAACCAGGCACTTAGACATGACACACAAGCTGTTTCTGAAGGTAGACCAGGAGTACCAGTGGTAGGAAGACTGTTCTACGGAGAAGCAAACCTTTGAACCTTTTCTAAAACTATTACTAGAATCAGATTAGCAGTTCTAGGAACTGGGAGATTTAGTGCATAGTAATTTCAGATAAATGCCTTAGATAGTAAACATCTCAGGATTTAAAAACAAGTCTATTAAGAAACAAAGTCATTCTTAAACTATAATGACTTGTCATCATCAGGAAGGTATGTGGCATCTCCAACAGAGGCACAAAGAGGGGTATGCACTGTCCTTCTCATAATCCTGGGGTCCCAGGCAAGTAGGAGTCTAGTAGTACATACTGGCTTTTTGTGTTTTCCTGCCCATTTATCTTTTGTTCATCACATGCATACATGTATATTCGATCACTTCTGTTTGCATTGTGCCAGAAGATAACTCATATTTGTATGACTATTACAAAAAGGGGAAATATGAGTTTACTTAGCAGCCACAGATAGCTTCAGTCAGAGAACACGTGCTGTGCATTGCAAAGGGTGTAGTGGTAAGTGGGGAAGTAATGATATGTCCTATAATGGCTTCTACAGAGAATATAGATCCTCTTGGAGACTGGATGGCATTCTCAATGGTATTGAACATCTGTTTTATATGATATTCAAAATGTAAAGAAGCATATGGGATACCAAACTTGTAAGTTGGTCATATGTAGCCATTTAAAGAATTTGTGCAGTTCATTTATCCATTCACTGCATATTTATGAAGCTTGCACTACCTATTTGAGTAGCACTCATTAGTAATAATAATTAGACTATAAAACATATGTTGGTGACTAATATAAGAATTTTATATAAACATATATTTACAAAAGCATCATACTTAATCATCAGAAAAACTGAGGTAGGTCTTATTTCATTTTCATTTAAGAGATTATAAATCTCACAAGTAGTGAAACTAGATATACATTAAAATTCTAAACATTAAGACCTCTGTTACTAAAAATAGTCTTACTGTTATACTTACATAGGCACATTTATGATACTATCTTTAATCTAAAATATTCACATGGTTTTGAATTTATTATAAGAGTGAATGTAGATGTATCCCCACAAATAAAACTGGGATATCACACTATGGTATCTCCAGTCTAATAGGCTGCATTATGAGAAAAAAATGGCAAGGACATTGTCTTGGAAATTGTTTCAAGTGGTTAAAGCAAGCAAGCAAGCAAACAAAGATACACAACACAACTTATGTTTCCAAATTACATATACTTTTAGGATGCAAGACACAACTGTCTATATTATGAGACAGAAAAGACAGTGGTTTAAAAAGAGTGAAGGCAGACTTTCAGCTATGAAGACCTGAGCCTGAAATATAGCTTTGTCACTTATTAGCTGTATGGCCAGGGTCAAATTATTTAGCTTCTCTGATACTCAGCTACTTCCTTATAAAACAGCTTGTTATTAAGGACTATAATAAATATACTTAAGATGTGTAACACTGAAATCATTGAGAAGTACATATTATATGGTGTTTTAACTATTCAGAGTGAGGCAAACACATGCAGTCACAATTTACTATTTTTGAGCAAATGATGCATACACAGGACTATTAAAGGTTGCTATCACAATAAATATAAATAAATTAGTGAAAACAAGTTGGAGTTGGTAGTCTGGTAGTTTTCCTTCGAAGATGTTTCTAATATGACTGAAATGGAGTTTTTATGAAACAGCTAATAGACAAAATATAGGCACAGGAATACATGTTTATAATAAATTCTTATTTTTACAAGGACTATTATATGATCAACATACTTTATTTATTTACTTATTTATTTATTTATTTTAGGTTTTTAAAGACAGGGTTCCTCTGTGTTGTCCTTGCTGTCCTGGAACTCACTTTGCAGACCAGGCTGGCCTCCAACTCAGAGATTCACCTGTCTCTGCCTCCTGAGTACTGGGATAAAAGTGTATGCTATCACTACCCTGGCTAACTTT
Organism: Acomys russatus; assembly: GCF_903995435.1. Classification (NCBI taxonomy): domain Eukaryota; kingdom Metazoa; phylum Chordata; class Mammalia; order Rodentia; family Muridae; genus Acomys; species Acomys russatus. Next base: position 26,782,886 of record NC_067144.1, on the reverse strand, counting down.
TCTTTAAAGGAGATTGAATGGCTTAGTTGGGACTATATGGAGAAGTCACCACTCTGCATAATCACATGTTGCCTCCACGCCACTATTAATATTTCTCTGGCCTGTGGCACTCTGATGCTTTCTCTCTATTTCTTCTGTTTAGACACTGGCTTTAGTAGAACAATCTTGAACTCTTGACATAAACTATGGATCAAATATTGATGGAACATGTTCAGTTATGGTTGTAAAACTAAATTCAGGTCAAATGGGTATGTAACCATAGGGGTGGGGAGTGGTCACTGAGGGGCTTTAAGAAGGCTCTCATCAATTATTTACTTGTATAAGTAGTTTTTGTGTTTTATTTTGTGGTTGTTTGTAGGCTTCTTTGATGTAGGGACTGCCTAGACTCTTCAGTGATGTGTCTACTTTTACAGCTTCTCATATTGGGTGTGTGTCAGGAAGGTGAAGGTGCCTAAACGGCTATCAACACATATCTACTTTCTGTCTAAAGCAGTGCCCCAAAGTGTTAGAAGTTTCTAGAACACGCTGATATCTCAACTGTAAATTGTCATCTGTGGAAAGTAGACTGATGTATAAGTTTGTCATGCATTCTTTCTCCAAAATACTTGGATAGATAGGAAGAACGTAGGGACGGTTAGTCTGCTTGGGCCTCCACTCCTATCAACTATCTGTATCTTTAGATTTACAAAAGAAATATCATTGTCTGGCTGGAAGCAACACTCAAAAAGATTGCAGACATTCTAGAGCTATTTTCATAATTTTTCCTAAAAAATTCTCTATACTTTATAACTTTCAAACTTAACATATTTTACTTATGTATACAAACATCTGACATGTAAAAACAGTTATCTAAGTGATGACTAGCTAATAAAGGGAGACAAAGTGTCCTGATCCCAGAGTTACAGCTATATCTAAACAAGAATCATTGAACTCAGTCTAAAATTAATCAATTAACTAATTAGTTAAATTTAGATAGATATTTAGTTGATTGTTGAGGCCTAAAAAATACAAATGCATTAATATGAAAAACCAGGATTATATATAATAGGAAACATTTCTTGGCTGGAAACTAATTATAGGTAGATACATACCAAAACCCCAAGCCATACCAAGAAAGTCCTATCTTCACTGTGATTTTTCTATGGTATTTGCTTTAAGCCATTTAGTATTCTCTTATGTCTCATTTTCTGTCTTTCATCTGTGATGTGTGTAAGATATGATAAGCATAAATGGACTAAGTGCTTTGGCTTAAAAGGCATGCGCTAAGGTCCTAAACTCCAGAGTGTCAGGATGAAGGATTAAGTAAGTAGTACATTAAATGTACTGCCTTGTGAAATCTTAACTTATAGATTCAGCACCTCACTATAAAATAGGTATAATGATTTTTATGTTCTTTATTAAACGGTGTACAGAAGTGAACTGAGACTACTACAAAATCTATTGAATTTGTTAACAAAATATCCTGCAGGTAAATTGATGAATATGTTAAATATTAAATATAAGTTAAATAACTTGGTTAAGTAATTCTACTATATATTCCTAGATCAAAATAGCATAGCGTAATTGATAAATTTATGAAATTATTATTTGTTCAACAAAACATATAACTAAATGAAATATTCATGTGGAAAGATGACATCTAAGTTTATTTTCAAATATGGTGGAGAATCAGCTTTTAAAGTACCAAAGCATACGATGAAGTAGATGTTTGCAATCATGTCCTGATATTTATGAAAGAAAACTATGAGAAAACAAGGACTTTTACTTTTACTTGTGTGGCTGGATGCTCTTTATGGTGGATGTAAGACCTCAGTAACAACAAGACAGAATGAGGAAATGTGCTTTTCAGCAGACTTTGTGTGATATACAAAATAAACTGTATTCATTAATGAGTTGGCAGCAATGCTATACATGTGCTCTCAGAACCAGAACAGTCTAAGTAGCTTTTCATGCTTGGCAGACCATGTTCCTGAATTGCCCCCTCAGTACTCCCTCCCACCTCCTATTTTTTTGTCCTATACTGCCAGGTGGGAGTAATGACCAAAAGGAAGGACAAAACAAACAGAACCACTTACTGTGGCAGGAGCCACTCCAAGGATCAAAGAGCTGATTCTACTGTGGCTGCCAAAATCAGAACTGCAGTGGGAGGCTCATCAGCATGGTGCCCTGAGATGCACATGGGCCACCCTGGTAGGTCAGCACCTGGGGCTACAGGCCCTGGATCCTGCTCAGGAGAACAACCTGTTAAGACTAAAAGTCCACATTTCCTCACCCACTCACAGCCTTTGATCGTTATTCCATTGTGAGCTAATATTTTATGTATTGAATAACCTAAGTCTGTAGACAAAAAGATTAATTCACTATCCATTCTGATATCATGCCATGCTCAATTCTAAGGAGGGCTCTTTCTCTATTAATGGGTAACTTCTAAGGCAAGGTAGAATATTTTCAGAAGAAAGTATAATGCTATCAGTTAAGAAAATGCTAATCTGCATGTCTGAATGAAGAAGATCGAAGAAATTAAGGGAAAGGCAAAGTGTGCAAGACTGATAACTATAAGCAATTTGTAAATCACTCATAATTCATCTTTATAGAACCTATGTGGTAGGCATATGATCAAAATATTGCTTATAGTTATTATGGGTTGAATTAGAGTTCTAAAATGGATATACTAAAGTCCATTTCTTCAGTACTCACAATGTGGCCTAATTTGGAAGTCCTGTCATAGGAGATGTATTTAGTTAATATGAAGTGATACTGGCATAAAGTGGACCTCTTGTCCGAGGACACATGCCTTATAGGAAGAAGAAATCTGAACACAGGCATACATAGCCATAGGAAGAATGTTATGTAAAGATGCAGGCAGAGATAGAGAGAGGTTCTATAAAGCAAGGAATGCCAAAGATGGCCAGTCAACCACCAGAAGCTAAGTGAGAGGCATCAGATAGATTCTCTTTCACATCATTCACACCAGATCCAAGGCTTCTAAAATTTACAATAGAGAGAATAAAGTCCTGTCTTTTAAACACTTAGTTTACTTGGTTTGGGTAGCTTTAGGAAATAGATCTGATAATGCTGACTAAAAAGGCAGCATTAGAGACTAAATAAAATTCAGAGCACTTTAAGAAGGTTGAAAAGTTAAGAGCCGTTGAAGAAATGTTACCAACATGGCTTACTAGGTGTGGTGGTTTGAAGAGGTATGGCCCATGGGGAGTGGAACTATTAGGAGGTGTGGCCTTGAAAGAGTGGGTGTGGCCTTGTTGGAGAAAGTGTGGCACTGTGTGGCGGTGAGGTTTGAGATCTCCTGTGCTGAAGCTTACATTTGATGACAATGTAAGCCAGCTCCAATTAAATGTTTTGCTTTAACAGAGTTGCCTTGAACCCAAGACAGTAGTATTATGTATTCAATGTTTGAAAGGCATCTGGGTAATTTACTGCATGGGATATAGATTTTTAGTTTTTTATAATTCTGTAGGAAATTGATTTTAAAAACAAAGTTATATGCAGGCCACAGAAAAGAAGAATCTTCAACTTCTTAGAACCATTTACTGGAAGGAAGGTAAGCATAGGGCTATCCAATGTGCATGCTCTCTCCTATGTGTATATGTGTGCGTTTGCATATGCATGCATATGTGTTTAAGTTAGACACATATAGCAAGTAAGTCAAGAAAGAAATACACCATGAAACAAGAAGTCATAACAAGATGAAGTATTCATGAGAGAGTTTAAGAAAAAAACAACAAAACTGACAACACAGTCTTAGAAAAATTTTGTTAGATAGCTTTAAAATTCTACCTTTTCTAATTGCCATTAACATTTTATTCAGCCAATTATCAAATTAATTTAGAGAAGAATAATCAACTTGACTTTTTGATAGTAAGTCAGTCCAACTGGAAAGTTCAAATTCTACAAGAAAACTCTGCTTAGCAACATTTTCAATTGCCAACAGACATTTGTAATAACAAATCACCATTTCTTCCTGTCTAAACTTATTTTTGCTAAAAAGAAATAGCTATCCTACAAAGTTACTGTTAGATGTAAAGAAAAGACACAGTAATCTAGCTCCTTCCTACAGTGCTAGCATGATACAATCTGTGATCTGAGCTCACTCTCTGTTCACAGAACTTGGAGATGGCCACGCCTATATTCTCTAAAGAGATTAAATATACTACTGAGAAGAATAATTCTGCCATCACTTAATCTGTTTAATATAATAAAAAATTCATAGAGCAATTAAATTATTTATTTTGTTCGCTGCGAAAATATTGTCTAGATGATGATCAAGTAGGGAGCCAACCTGTTGAAAAGGAACATGAGTGACACATAGCCATTCCACGTCCCACTAATCTCTCCATGACTTCAGAAACAGAAATGATGTCTTCAGGACAATAGTAGTCTTAGAGCACAGGGCAGAGGATTCTTAAAATTGACGTGGTGACAAAGGTAATATGGTTAGAATCAGTGAGAAGGAAACTGAGAAGCATGAGGAAAATGCTGGCATTCAAATGAAAAGTGTCTGTAATTTAAATGATGTGTAAATTGTCTATAAACAGTTCACAGAAAAAAAGGACAGACAAAGAAATGAAAGGAGAAAGGAAGGAAGGTTGAAGAAAGTAAAGAAAGGAAGAAAGAAGGTAGAGAGTGGGAGAATGGAGAGAAGGGGGAAGGAAGAGGGAAGAAAAGAAGGGAAGAGGAAGTGAAGAACAAGAAAAGAAAGGAGCAGCACAGTAGGAATGAAGGAAAGGAATACTGTCACCCCGTTCCTGCCATCTAGCCCCTCTTCTTCTTCCCTGTTACTCACGTCAGTCCAGATGTCCAGGTTATGAAGGAAATAGTTAAAAACGGCTAAGAGCAGAAGTTAGCCTTGCCTGAACCTCTTATCTGGATCTTTTAACTTACAAAGCCCAGTGGTTGTGTGGTCCTATGGCTCCTTCATGAATAATAATGATGGCCTCATCTCCAAGAAAAGGATAAGAGAAAGGAAATCCCAAATACATATCACACACACACACACACACACACACACACACACACACACACACACACACACACACACACCTAATATGTATTGAAGGCACTCAGCAAACTTTAAAATTCACCTCATACCCTCCAATCATTCATTAGCTGAAAGAACCTTTATATCTATATCTTAAATAGTTCAAACAAAAATAGATGGATGAGAATAATGATTTGGAGACATGGAAATAAAACATAAAAACAACCAGCAAACTCACAGGCACACATACACGTACAACTGCCACGATGGTTCAGTTTAACCCATATGCTCCTGAGTTTCTTAATTCATTGTTGCTGAGATTTAGAACTAAGTAATCTATAACGTTACTAAAAATAATATAAAAATAGAGTTAATTATCAAGCAACAGATAACAAGTTTATATATTTTAACCCTTAATTCTAAATTTTTCCCTGTTAGTCAATTCATTGATAGCTAATACTGTCCTGATTAGCTTTAGCACAAATAACAACATTAAAACAAATTAAATATTAAACTCCTTGCTTTTCACTAGTTTTATTTATTACTTAATACTGTAGCTACCAACTCAACAGACACACAGGAAACAACATAGACACTACAGTGGACACAAAATAGAGTAACAAATTAGTTCCATCTAAGCTAGATTTTATATATTTGAAGAAACAGACCGTTCCTTGACTATAATAACAGAAGTCATGAATATTTATGTAAAACAAAGTAATGTTTTTCATAGGAATTTATAATTTTCAAGTTAACCTTAAGTTAACTTTAGCTCATTTTGTTGGAACACTTACCATACAATATAAATGGGAGCAATATCATTCTTGCTTTATAGGTGAGGAAACTGAGGCCATGAGTGATTAATTGACATTCTTAATATTATATCTCTAACACAAAAAAAGAGTAAAGGTGGAAATGAATTCTGACAGAGTAATTTTATGCTGTCTCACACTGCACTAGGTGTTCATTACACATAACTTGTTTAGACACCAATACTGCTTTATATTAAAAATAATGAAGGCTGCAATGTGCCCCCATGTGAGCTTATAGTCACAAAATTTGTTCTCCAATGGAGTACTCTGTTTGCAACATACAATATACAGAGTATATTCACTATTTAAGAAATGAAATAGATATGGTAGATCTACCTAAACTACTACATGCACTTCATATATATTCTGAGTATCTGAATGCATTCTGTGAATATGTCCATGCATGGGTGCTATTATGGGTTTTACTTATTCTGTTAGAAAAACAATAATGCCTAGTCAAGTTTGTGTTTTATTATTATTTATACATTTTTGAATATTGAAAAATCAATTATAAATTAAATCATTATAAATACATGAACAGCACAACTGAATATATTTTGAGAAAAATGTAAACAAATATCTACCTTCAATTATCCTTGCTTTAGTTGATAATTTATTATATAAGTAAAATTTATTAAATTAAAACTAGATTCTGACACTTGAGACATTAATAAATATATCTTCATACTTTATTTGTGATTAAACTAAATTTTGTAGTGAGCATTCAAGTTTTTTAATCATTCTCAATTTTATTTGGGAAATCCTATTTTCTTGAAAACATTCTTCCTTATTTTTCTAATCCCTAGATATGCAGACTTATTTTAAATTATACAAGGTGCTAAGTTACTGGCGAGCTCAATTCTTTCTTAAGAAAACAGTATCAGAGAAACCCGAATCCATCAGGTTTGCCTCTATACCTTCCATAATATACAAAGAAACCCTGAGTCCCAAATGTCAGAGTCAACCTTGAGCAACACTGTCACAGACACAGTGAATCTTACTTCCAGTTCTTTACCTCACTTATGTTGTCTATATTTCTACCTGACCTTATTGTTCAAGCTGGAAAATCACTTTTACCAAGTGCTATAAGCTGTACAAGTGAAAAAATACATATACTAATATTTTATGTTAATTTATTTACTTCTGGAAACACTCCCACCCCAACACTCAAAACTATGTAGAAATGCATTATAGAAATGATGTATTCTTACAAAATTTTCTGTGATAAGCAAAATAAATACAAACCCAAAATGCAATTCCTTGAAATAAATGCCCAGAGCCTTTAGCACATGGTACTGTAACAGTAGGTGGCAGAGCAACTATGCTAGTATGGTGAGAGTTATGGACATTTCAACAGTGAGAATACCTCAGACTTCAGGTGGGCTAACTCAGGTCAACCTACAAGCAGATAGGTTTTTGGACTAGATTTAGAAATTCTAAATTTTGTTCTATAAATGGTAAAAGGGGAAGTCAGAGAGATCCCATGGGATTTCAGACACCATTGCTGTCCCTGAGATTTCAGGACAACATTCAAGGAGCCAAGGATGGTCCTGACCAGTCATCAGCAAGGAAAGGAGGAGATTTCCCTCTGAGCTACAAGGAACAGTGTGAGTTAGAAGTGGGGTCCTTCTCAATCCAGCTAAGAACACAACCAGCTCGGACCTTTCTTACAGCCTTATGAAAGCAAGCTGAAAGGAGCTGGTGAAAGCCTAGTTAGCTCCTGGAGAACAGGGAAATAATAGACTTGTTGTAAGCTGATAGGCTGACAGTACTCCATTAGAGCAGCAATAGAAAAATATTGCATTCCAGATCAAAGACCTATAGACACATTAATTTCAATTCCCATAGCTCAGAGTTGGATTAGGAGCCTTCTTTTGAAAACAGATAGTTCTTAGCACTACACCTCAAAGTCTTTTCTTCTTAAAAGTGTACATAGTGTAGTGTATATATGTATGTATGTATGTATGCATGCATGTATGTATGCATGCATGAAGGTATACAGGCATTTATCTGTTTATTTTTCTATTTTATGTGTGTGAGTCTTTGCCTGCCAGTGTGTCTGTGAACCATGTGAAAGTCTGATAATTGCAGAAGCCAGAAGGTGCTGGATCACAAAAAACTGGTGTTATAAGGAGTTCTGAGCTGCTATGTGCATGTTGGGAACCAATCTCTGGCTATCTCTCTAGCGCCATGCCATTTTCTTTTTATTTCACTCGATTTTACATCATATTCCATAAAAAAAGTAGTCTTGCTAGGCTTACAGACAGACCATGAGAAAGGGATGGATGCTCAGTGTCCTCTACCAGGATTTTATAAATTTGCGCTTTTTTCAAAAGCAAAGATACTATCAAAGCAGTGCTACATTAGTCATAACCACTAAATCCAATGTCATGGAAACAAAAAACAAAAACAGAATCGAACGGCAGTTCGAATGATAAGAAAGGCATGATAAGGGACATTTAAAAACTACTAAAGGTAAAGGTAATTCAAATACATGCAGATCATATATAAATGCAGTGTGCTTTTATCACTACAGAACTTGTGTAATAAGTATGTATTTAGTGGAGACTGTGTTACCCACTCCCTTCCTTATATATGATCTTACCTGCCCTGATTTTCAGAAATACTTTCCTCAAGGAAACCACCAGAATAGTGCATTAACAGAATAAGACATAATGGAAGAAAGGCTGTCATATCCAACAACTTGCAGCATGGAAGGTTTAGAGAACCTAAGTTTTTGATGTATAACCAACAACAACATCCGGAAAGAAGAAACTTTTGTAATCAGCTAGGAGTCATTTTCACTGCAAAGAGTAAATGCTCATGTGGGTTGCACATATTTACTTCATAATTGTATCTGAGTATGGAACAATACAAAAGAAAGTAGGATAGAAAGCAAATGCAACTAATTGATCAGTGAAGTCAATGTTTTCCCCACCAGTTAGAAATTCTTTGAGGTAAAACTGACCATCCTTGGACTTTGCCCTAATCTTCCACAGGGGGCAGGAAGCTGAGTTCTATTGGCCTAAGAGCACAGGGGAAGGTTAGGTGCGTAACAGCAAAGACCTACCTCTACCTCTGAATGCCTCACTGTTTTTCCTACAGGTCTCTGCAAACTTATTAAACTTTGGACATTTTGTAAACAGGTATCATCATTTTGAGGGGTTGTAAAGCTTATGCATGGCAATTCAATCCCCCTTTTATGCTTGTCCCGATTTAGTATTTCTAAAGGGGGTGGATAATAAATCCCGCCAACTCTCTCTTTAAGGGCTATTCTGATACTAAATAAACCAAGAACATTTTAAAATGCAATCTCACAAAATCTGCTCTGCTTAACCTTCTCTCCTTCTTTAAAAAATAAGAAAGGCATGATGTTCTTTTTTTTGTTAATTAATTCATTTTAGACAATTCCTTAAATTTTCATTTTAATAAATTTTTGCGTGGGTGCATTAATTACTTTCAAAGACGCTTTACAACTGTTACCTATTAAAAGCCTTTGTTAGTGAGTAAAAAAAAAATACAAGGAAAAAAAAGAAAACCTTCTAGCATGCACCCCCCCCCCCCCCCCGCACCACCACACTTTTCTGCTCTGAGCAGGTCCTTGCTATCAACTGCTGGAGTATGTTCGCTTTGCACCTAGAGCTATAATTATTTTGCTTTAATTTTACAAAACCTTTTGTTCCATTCCCATGAGCCCACCTGATCCTTATATTACACTCGCTCTATTAAAACACTCATGCAGAACAAAGCATGGCTGTACTGATTCATAAGTAACTTTTTTTTTCTCAGTATAATGCCACTGGCTAGGGTGTGGGCCACTGACTTCTGATTCACTCTCCTCTGCCAATTTTCATGTATTAGAGATATGTTGCTTCAAAGTCTCCCCCCACTTCCTTTAACACATTTTTTGTATTTTAAATATATTTTGTGTGCACATAATTTTACTCTAGGCTAGGGCAATATAAGTGTTACAATGTTGAGAATGCTAGATATGTGGAAAGATTATAACCATGTTAAAATGTTTCTTATTCATATGTAAAGGTTTTTAAAATCAATTTATTTACTTCCTTTAATTTCATTTTCTCCACCCCTTTTCCTTGAGCTCTTGCAACACATGTGGGCTTTTGGCAAGAAAAAAAATTCAGTGACTCATCCACAGAATTGTTTGTTTGCTCTGAGGAGCACTCTGAGGACCCTCTGGGCTACACAAGGAGCCCTTTGATCCTGGAAAATTTATTTCTTCCAGATGTTTTCCCCATAGCCACCTTTCTCAGTGTCCCTTCTCATTATGCAGCATGAGAAGGAATGTTCAGGAACAACAGCTACCGCATACCGGTTTCCTGAATGCAGCATGACAGGGGATTGACATCTGATTTAGCCTTGGGGTTCTGACTGCCTTCAGCAGCAATGAAGGAGGCAGAACTGTGCTTGAGTCTGTTTAGATGTCTTCATGATTAAGATGAGAATTATGGGAAGAAGGTCAAAGAAGATGCATGAAATAAACAGATCTGCAGACCACTGTTTGGGAGCTAGCTTCGTCTAATTCTGAAAGTCTTAATGTCAGGTCTGTCATGTCATGTGTTTAACTGATTCAACTAAACAACAAAGCCAGTGCTCTGTCTTACTTTCTTTCCTTCTTTCAATCTTTCTGTCTGACTTTCTTTCCAAGCTCCTCTCCCCCTCCCCCCCCCAGGCTTCTCCCATTCTTTCACCTGCCCTACAGTAAGTGAAGGATGGGAGTCAAGGCTACGGATAGAGAATGGTACATAGGTAAAGATGATACAATAGTTTGAATATTTCTATCCCAAAATATACAACCCCCAATTCTATCTATAAGTACTGTTTCATATGGCTAACAATAAGCGACTTTGAGGTTTATTTATGGAGATGTTTTCTTGAATTTTCTAGGTGAGCCCTAAGTGCAACCACATGCGTTCGTAACAAATGAAGGGCCTACAGACAGAAGAGGGCAAGTCCATGTGACCGTGAAACTATGTCATTCCAATGGGTGATGTGGCTACAAGGTAGGGACACTTCAGTCAGCAGAAGCAGGGAGGATTCTCTCACCTAGTTTCCAGAAAGAATGCATCACTGTCCTCACCTGGACCCTTGGTGCTGACATTAAACTGTGGCATGTAGACTTATTAGAAAATCAAGTACAGATGCCCTGCATCATCAGGAAGGTCATAGATTAATACAGTAGCCATAGACAAAGAACACAGGTGCTGTTTCCAAACCATATTGCTCAGACTCCTAAAGTCATCCAAATTTCAGGCGGAACATACTGCAAACAACAGGAGGCCAACACTTGAAGACAAAAAATTCCATGTGTCTGTAGCAAAGCATTTAAGAGCAATAAGCTACATCATCAGGTTGAGAAGTAACAAAAATAAGGCAATGAGAACACAAAGGCATTTAACAAAACTACACAGAGCAGGAATGAAAAGGATTCAGCTTACTAACACTAGTGTGTTTCATGAAGTAAGACAAACCTTTTATATTTTCTCTTAAACTGGCCATTTATATGTAAGATATCACCACCCATTTTCCCAGATTCAATCGTCAATATAATGAATGTTAGTTAAGAGGTTTATAGAGACTAAAATTTTATAAAGATATTTTTATTTTTGTGTATAAGTGTTTGGTCAGCATGTACATGTGTGTACCATGTATATGCTAGGTGTCCATGGCAGCCAGAGAGGGCATGGGATTCCCTTGACTGCAGTTATAGGCACCATGTGAGCATGAGGAATTGAATCCAGTCCTCTGGAAGAGTAACCAGCACTCTTAGCTACTGAGTCATCTCAGTAGCCACATACAACAATATTTGACAAACATACACTGTACTATGTAACATTGAATGTCCTTTGCCTGAGCTTCTAGTAACTTCCTTTAGCTGATCAAACAAAAATCTATTTTAAATGTTTGATATAACAAAAATCATGTCTGAAGCTTAATAATTCTCTTAAAATTCTTTATTTTTAAAACAAATGATTTTCTAGTTCATGGGACATAGCATAGAAGTTAACACACACAAGGACAATATGAAAAAAACAGGGGCAATTCACATTCAAACCAACACTTTATCTTGTGTAGGTGTGTTTCAGGTCCTTCAAATCTTCTCTTTTAGATCTTTATAGAATTATATAATGAATTATTGTGTACAATAGATAATTTATTCTTCCTATATGACTCCAGCATTTAATATTTCATCTGTCTTTACCTTTCTTTCTCTTTCTCCTTCTGTGAAATCAACAGGTTTGTGTTTGTCTGTTTCTTGCTTTTTGTTTTTATTTTTGTTTTTCTTCAACTTATGTGTGAGAACATGCTCTATTAGTCTGTCTGGGCCTGGCTTATTTTTCTAACAACATATATTCTAAATTCAACAATGCTTAGATGTGTTAAAACACAAAAACTAGTTGAGAAAATACAGCAGCAGACTGACTGTTACATAACTACACCATTTAGTGTACCATTTTCTCTAGTTTATGATTAAAAATATGTTGCAGCTGCAGCAACAAAAAGCTCAAGCAAGTGCAGAGGAGATGGCTGAGCAAGAAAAAAAATGCTTGATGCCAATCATATATTCAGATCCCAGAAAGGCAGTAAAAGGTGGTTCTGGAAGCAGCCCACGTGTAACCCCATGTGCATGAAGAGGAGACAGAATCCCTGGCACATGAGCTAGCCAGACTAGCCAAAATGGTACACTCCAGCTTCAGTAAAAGAGTCTGTTTCAAATATAGGCTTAAGAGGGATTGAGAAAGACACTTACTACCAACATTGAAGAGTGCATACACACATGATATAAGTGCATGTGCACTTGCATATACATGCATATTCACATACATGTGAATACAAGCACACACAAGCACACACACAGTGTGAGAAAGACGCGGGGGGGGAGGGGAGGCCACAATCATAAGGAAAAAAAGAAAAGAAAAAAATAACAAGGAAGACACTCAAATTCCCATGATTCATTTGAGGTACAGAGCATTTTAACAACTGAATCATTAGTCTTTGGTAACAAGAAAACAGTGAGCTTAGACTACCAGGGCAAATGAAGGACATTAAAAAGGTTATAGGTCATTCAACAAATGAGAAAAATGGAGAAAATCAGTAAGAAATGCTGACTGTATGGTGTACAATTTGAAAAGCAGCTACAGGTAAAATCCAATTGTTGGAGAAAACTGTCTGATGCCTGGACATGAGGAAAAGAGCTCTTTATTTATTTGCTACCGTCTTATTAACATAGAACACTGTGTTAAACATAATGCTTACCGTTATGATTAAAAACAAAGAATAGAAGGGGTTTTTATATAAAATATTGAATTATCGCTGTGGTACTCTAAGAAAGATGTTTCAAGGCAGTAAATACTGGTCTTGTCTCTTTCCCCAGCCCCCTCCCTTCAGGAGGCATGAAAAATAGGAAGTTCATTGTGTTTCCTTTTCCATTTCCTGTCACTACCAGCTTTACTTAAGGCAGTTCTAATGTCCGGTCCCCCTGTGCTGTGAGAAACAGTGTATAGTTCCACCTTCACACTCACTATGGTGCATGACTTTATTTACTTTTAACACTATGTGTTCTTTACCCCTGGAGGATACAATACTGATTTTAGGTATGAAATCTCAATGTGTGTTTCCTCAGTAACATGTACTTAGGTGTTTTTACAAAAACCTAGGAGGAAATTGTTAACATTTTGAATCATCGTCATAACCCTGTGTCAAGTTTGCTGAGGGCAGGAGACATTGTTCTTCCTTTAATTACTTTCTCTTAGCTTTATTACACCCAGGGAGTGTTTGCAGTAACTAGTTGACACAGAAGGCCCAGGACCTGTCCTGACTCATCTGTATAGATTGCAAATCTTAAAATACAGTGTTGGATGCAGAAGAATCGAACATTTTAAAAACATATGAGAAGTTTTAAGAACCTAATACAATAGTTGCATAGCTCCTGTAGCTCAAGGTCTTAAATGCACCTACACTCTTCATGGTCAAAATGGGTGAATTTAGTGATACATATTTCTAGGGGTAGGTGTGTTGAGTGGAGATGTAAAAGTGAAGAGCCAAGAATTAAGAAAATGAAGACACATCTGGATTCCCTATAAATGAACAAGATTTCATCCTAAATATCTCTGTCACTGTGTTTCTAAGACATGAGTTAATCAAGCCTCTGCTGATCATTTACTTTGTTAGTTTCTGGGTCCTCTTTTTTTTTTTTTTTTTTTTTTTTTTTTTTTTTCGAGACAGGGTTTCTCTGTGTAACCTTGACTGTCCTGGACTCACTTTGTAAACCAGGTTGGCCTCAAACTCATAGCGATCCACCTACCTCTGCCTCCCAAGTGCTGGGATTAAAGGCGTGTGCCACCACGCTGGCCGTACTTTGTTAGTTTCTAATAAGCATTCCTGATTGTGAGCTGAGATCTTCAAAGTAGATAGATTTATAGAAGCCCCTAAATATAGCTAAAGGAGACATAAAAAACACAGTTCCTTTCTTTCTTTCTTTGAAGCAACTTAGTGAATTTTAAAATAAGAGTATGCAAAAAATGAAAGTAGAGTTTAATTCCTGTATGAATATATTCTACATCAATGACTGTTTTTGATGTGTCTTACAGATTACTAAACATCTTTCTCAACAAAATTGGATTCCATCAAATACACAGAGTATAAACTTTCTCCAGATATTTATGATCAGCTAATCTAACTCCTCACTTTACAAACTAGGAGATAATACACTGGCATTTAGATAAAGGATACTTTAATATTTCATTAAAGTGGAGCACATGCCTTTGACCCTAGCACCCGGGAAGTAGAGGCAGGTAGATCTCTGCGAGATTTTTGAGACCAGCCAGGTCTACAGAGTGAGTTTCAGGACTGCTAGGGCTATACAGAGAAACACTGTCTGTGAAAACCAAAAAGAAAAAATATTTTCATTGGGATAAAATGTCTATAACATGAAAAATAAAAGAGAAAAACAAAATTAAGAAAAAGAAAATTGGTTCAGGAAGGAGGAAAGGAGAATGGCTCTAACAGACACATTCTCTGATCTGCATCTGGGTTCTTGCTGGAGAAGTTTGTAATATCCATTTCCGGACAATCATTAACACTCTAAAAGTACAGGCAGTTTACAGAGGTGTATCTCATCTTAAACAAACATCCACTTCCTGTATTTATAATATGATAATCGTCCATTTGTTTATATTGAATATGAACTCTTATTTACTGAGCATGTGTAAATTAAAGGGAAACAATAATGGCTGTTTGATTTTTAAAATTTGCTTTAAAATAAATATTATCTCTAAAAACAGAGAAAACATAAATGCTTTGGAGAAAACATCTAAACCAAAATTGTAGTTTAGAGACTTGGTATCAGGACTATGTGTATTGTTTGCAAGCTCTCAGATCAGACTTCTGGGGACTAAGTCTTAATTTTGCCACATACTTTAATCTTGGATATTTCCCCCTTTTAAGACTGGAGTGTTGGCTCTGTGCTTCAGAGTGCCATACTACTCTTGGTGAGGACTTGAGTTACAACTGCTTGTAACTCCAGCTCCAGGGCGATCTTATGCTTTTGGTCCCCTCGGGCAGCTGTATGCACACACTGGCACACAGACAAATAAACACGTACATGTAATAAAAATACATCTTTCAAAGATTTTCCTCTCTGTTTCCCAGTCCATTCCAAAATAGTTAATGTGAAGATAGTTGATACAACTTTTCATATAAATCTCTTAGAGCAGATCCTGGTACACAGAAATCAATAAACATTAGCTGTCAGTAATAATATAGATAAGTCTGTTAACTATTTCAGAAGCAAAACTTTTCTAATTAAAAAAACTTTTGAGCTTATTTTGTCTTCCAATTTACTCTCAAATTAATTTATACTAATATTCTGTCTAGTATAAATAATAAAATGGTGTGAGGAAAAGGTCTTGTTTGGCTTGTTTATAGTTTAGAGTCTGAGAGTATCATCATTTTAAACTGCACATGTTAGCATACAACTCTAATTCCAGGCCCAGGAGTGGGCCAGCCAGTCAACACAGTGAGTCCGTGGGCAGCATGGGTTACATGTAGCAAGAGACTGCCATCATCTCAGAAGAAAAGAAGGAGGAAGAGGAAGAAGTAGAGATAGAGGAAAACAAAAACAAAGTAGAAAAAAAGAAACAATAACCAGGAATGAGCAAAAATGCTAGTGATTTCTGTGTTAAAGCAACTGGGGAATAACTTAAAAGGCAAGAAAATTGTCATGTGTTTAAAAGGCAAGAAAACTGTCATGTGTTCATATCCAGACTGGGATACAGCATGGATACTATCTCAAACAAACAAAGCAAAGAAGAAAACAAGGGAGGAGGAGATACTGGGCATATGTGTAGCTTCTTATTTGGAGAACATGAGAGAATACATAGCGGGTGAAATGAAGGTTCTGACTCTGCAGGATGGCCCTGCCCAGGATCTCAGCCACTGACCTACTGCTATGCAAGCATTTGTCTATATGTGCTTTTGCCCTATTATCCAGAGATCTACCTGGGAACAAAAAGCATCTCGTTAATTGTTATTAAGTTGGTCAGGAGAATGCACTGAATGAATATCTGAACTAGTTAATTAATAACAGTGGCTACATGGAGAATGCTAGTCAGCAATGCTCAAAAGAACAGGAGCTGCTTCTCACAGGCATGCCTATTGGGTTGCAGATAGTGTTGAGGTTAAACTGACTTACTGTGTATGGTAGTATTGGCAGTGGATTTCTCATCTATAGGATTGTAAGTAAGTAAGCACTCTAAGGTACTTTTTTTTTTTATTTAAAACACGCGAAAGTTATTTTTTAAACAACTTTCTGTTTTAATGCACAAATATTTATCTTGTATTGTATCTTTTAAAGTACGGGAAAAATGTCCAATATGGAACACATATAACTAAATAAACCACTGAAAACTCTGAAAGCAAATCAGTCCAAAGAGTCCTTGATAATATGTGGTGGGAGGTCATCAGAGAAGAAGCAATTACTCATAGCTGGGGGAATGAAGGTAATTTTAGTAGAAGGTAATATATGAGCAAGGTCTTGATGCAAATACTTTATGTCTGTGAAAACAGCATTATAGCCTTAATGTGATAATTGGCTGATATGCAGAGATAAGTGGAAAGAACTGTGAATAGGTGACATAAACATCAAAGGCATGCCCTCTCCTGAGATATGGAAAAGCCTACTATTAGTTGATGCATATGGCCCAGTAATAACACTAAGTCCAATAAATAAAATAATGATGCCCCTTACAGATTCATTCATTTGTGAATATCTATTTACGACTTAATTCTTTCAACCTCACGTGAAACCTCTTTAATACCAGATTCTGAATTGTGCTGAGTAC
Organism: Acomys russatus; assembly: GCF_903995435.1. Classification (NCBI taxonomy): domain Eukaryota; kingdom Metazoa; phylum Chordata; class Mammalia; order Rodentia; family Muridae; genus Acomys; species Acomys russatus. The sequence goes on along the minus strand of NC_067144.1, from coordinate 26,765,715 downwards.
ACTGATACCAAGGTGATCAAGACAGAAAAGACTCTGCCCGAGAAATAAATTACACGATCAAATTAGTAATCCCACAGTAATAAAATTATGTTTACGAAAGTACTAGATGTTATGAGTACAAATAATTGTAATGTATTTATTCCTAAAATTATTACAAAAGTAAGCAGAACTATACTTAGACAAAAATAGAGTGCTGGTGGTATTTGTTGACCTTAAATTTCTTGAGATTCAATCTTGTTTATCTACAGAGTAGTGTGGTGCATATGGCTTTTCCTCTTCCTATTTGCTACTAAATCCTGATCTTTGAACTACATATTTAATTTTGGATGCATCAATAACAAATAAATTTTTGTTAATTTCTTTTAAAGTAAACAGCACCACATCTTTTCCTGTCCCCATATCTCTTTTTCTATTAAAATATTTTTACTATAAATGATAGTAAGCTAGAGAAGATGATATACTAAAAAGTTTTTTAAAAAGTGTTTTCCTTTGTGAGATTAAATCTATACGTCTGAGAAGAGTAACATCTTGTTTGGACTAGTAAATTGAGCAAACACAAGATAGGAGTTGTACAGGAAGCAATTATAGGCAACACCAATTCTTGTCATTTTAATTAGTCAAGGTTAGAGCTGGCCCTCCAGTTGTGATACTTTTGAAAATCCAAGTTATAACCTACAGCCTTTAACAATCATTTTCCTAGAAACTGTAAACAATATGGTGGATGTTCTTGGAAAACTAGACTCCTAGATTTATTACAACAGAAAATAGGTTTTCCTTTATTCTAACTCTTAGGAAGAAATAAAATGTTGTGGGTCTTTTTCCAACCATTAAAAAAATGAGTCGCCAAAAGACGAACAGCTCAGTGTGCTAAGGGACGCAGTGTTTAGGGCCTTTGCCACACTGAGTTCCGTGTAGTTGAGCATGAGTTTTGTAGCTTGAGATGAAGATATCAGTAGTCTGGGGAAATGTGCTTTGTGTACATAACACTGAAGTAAGGAAGAGAAACAAAACTTCACTATCGCATGAAACACACTAAAAGTAAGAGCTTAATCTTTTTAAAAATGCAATCAGCTCAAGTAGCTTTATCTATGTAAGACTGTCCTCTGCACAGAAGGGTGGGAGACCCACACAGAGTTACACTCTCTTGTGGCCGAGGCAGGGCCGGTTATGCGGGGGCCTCTCTTGTGAGGGTTCTGTTTCTACATTTTCACATCTATATTAGGAGTCATAAATATAATTTAAAAGTATAAAATGTCTTTCCATTACCTTATAGAGGAGAAAAAAGAGGTAAACAAACAATATTACAAAAATTAGAATAAAAATAAATGCCAATATTTTCTTATAGCTAAAATATAATGGCTTCAACCTACTTATAAAAATTAGGAAAATCTTAGCATCTTTCAGACAACCTCTCAGTTAAACACACTGACACTCAGTATAACAATAGGCAACAAATATTGCAACAATAATAAATAAGTAGTAATAAGTAAGGCACTGTTAAAAATAATATCAAATAGCACAATGTCATTACAGGTTTAGAAGCTAAGGAAAAGAGAAGCTAACCCACTGGCTGGGCAACCAGGACAGCAGTAGGTGGAATGCACGTACACTTCTGAACTCAGGTACGCAATGGGATCTAATACCTCTAAAACATCATTCAGCTTCCCCAAGCTTTAGATTCTTTATCTATCAGGGACTGTCAAACATTTTCTATTAAAAAGACACAATAAATATTCTACACTTTGTGTACCGAAAGCAAAATCAGAAATGTTATGGTCTACAAGCATGTGACTAAAAAGAATGAAAACAAATTACAAGATTTGTTTTAGCAATACAATCTGAAGTACAATAATAAATACATATTAAGGGCAACTTTAAGGGCAATGCAGGGTTACTGGTAAGGAACCTGATAAGTCTTCCAGAGAAGATAATACTTTGATAAGTCAAAACTAATGACAGACAGTCCCTGTCATCAAGTAGACTGCAAACACTCACTGTGAAATGATTCTTAGTCCACAGGATTAACCAATGAGATTAATAGTTTCTAGCCTCATGATCCAGAAATCAAAGCCGGAGTGCTGGGTGGCTTCTAAGGACTCACACCACCTCAGGGATTCAGTGGGATTCTTACTTTATGAGTACAGTCATCTCCACTTGTCTGGGAGTCAACAGCATATAATACAGTTATTGAATTTATCAGGACATCTAGGAAACACAATGAAACAAAAGAGTGAGTGCTAACCAGAGACTGATAAACTGCTATGTTAGGAGGCTATGGAAGCCAAAGGTTAGAACTAGCACATGAGATAGAGTAGATCACATAAGCTACTTCCTAGAGGTCATAAGATAGGATTAGAACTTTATGTCAGTGTATAGTCTCCTACAGCAAGGAAAAATACTGAGCAAATTCCTTATGTCATATGGTACTGCAAAATTAAATATTTGTTAAAATGATACTTTTACCATCATTGGTAGCTTAGAGGGAAATCCTAGAAAGATGTTATGTAAGGTTAAAATTTTCTACTAGGAAAGTGTTGTCAGAAAGATGTAGACATCTATAGAGATTAAGCAAAGCTCTTGACCCTGAAGTAAAATAACAGCTGTAGAGTCGGGAAGCATTGCTACATGTATCTTCTGATGCCTGCCAGTAGCCTCTCCTCCTGCAGAAAAACTGCTCAATTCTATAAATTTGTTTCCATTTTTCCAAAATTACATAAAAAAGAGACTCATACCCACTCAACACTGCATACATCAATATTAACTTGTTTAACATTAGCTAACACATGTTAGATATTATTTTCCTCAGTATTAAAAGTTCAGAAACTATCATCCTGTAGACTGCATTCTTGCTATAGTATGTCTTTTCCACATAACTGATGAAACACTGTAAGTGCTCAATAAACATATATTAAATCAGCACACTATCTCTTAAGTCAGATATTTAGAATTCACACACACACCATGTATATTATACCACATCATTTAAAGATAGAGAGGCAATCTATTAGACAGCTAAGAAAAAAATTTAAAAAGATGAGAAAACGAATCCATGACATTTCATAGAAAAAGCATTACTTATGAGAAGAGGGTCTCTATATGGGGGACTAGTGATATCAGAAATACACTAATACAGGAGTAAATTACCTCTGAAGACAGAGTTAGGTAAGATGATGGCCTCAAAAATTGTATTTTCTTCTATAGGTTAAATAAAATCATTCAATTGCATATATTACAATGGTTAAAAAAATGGTACAAGGAGCTACAGGATGCACAACAGCTGGGACTCATCCACTGCTGGTGGAAATAAAAATGGCGCAGCCACTTAGTAAAATAATTGTGTGGTATTGACTCATACACACATAAATATAACATCCGACCCTTGGGTACTTACCCTTGAGAAAAAAATAAAATAAACTAGCTTTTGCACAAAAATATGTGTGAAAATTTATAGCAGTTCTATTCATAATTATTCCAAATGGAAAGCTGCAACTGACTTTCTTGAATGCTTGGCAAAATATTCCAAGGTCTTTCCTAACAGTGAAATGCTACTCAGCAACCAAAAGGACAGAAACTGCTGACACACTGTCAACATGCTGAGTAAGTACCCCTTCCTTAGGAGGCTCCATGGTAGATTCACTTACATATCAATTTTCATAATGACAAGTCTACAGTGATAAGAAGAGACCTGTAGTTATCTGGGGTCAGTGGTGGGAGCAAGAGTGGCAATGAGTTGGGAGTTCTTTGGGGTACAAGAACTGTTTTGTACCCTGATAGTCATCGTGGTTATTGTGCAAATATATACATGCTGAATTTCAGAGAGCATTATATTAAATAATAACTAAATGATTGCTGACGTGAATAAAAATACTAAACATCTTCATGAAACAAAAGGATCAACTGATAGTGTATTGAATTTCTGAAGAAATGCAAGCTGCAACAAGATCATGGCTTTCTCCAGCAACAAGATAAACTGGGATGATGTGAAACAGCTGGAGAGGAAACCTCCATCAATTTATCATCAGTTGACCAAAGTGAATATTGTGAAAAGAAGTCTTTGCTTCTTTAAACTATAGTCTCTTGAAGTTTATTACGGCCATTACTGCTTGTGACTCAAGGGTAATACCAGAGTTTGTATTTTCTAAATACATCAGCTCTCAACAGCGAAGGAAAGACCTTTTCAAACTAACACATTATTATATCCCACAACTCTCCTGATGTTTCTCCAGAGTAAGCAGCTCAGTGGTGCTTCTGAACTATGAAATCACACTCCTCTTTCACTACAACGCCTCAAAAATTTCAAATTCATTCCCCACAGGGTAAAAAAAAAAAAAAAACTAAACTAAAAACCAAAAAAGTAAGGTAACATAAAACTTACTACCTTAACTGTTTTTAGTTGTATGGGACAGTGTCATTAAGGATATTCATACTGTCATGCAACCATCACAAACATCCATTTCAATTTTTTTAACTGTCCTGAACTGAATGTCTGTAACCACACATGAAAACATCCCTTTCCCACACCAGTTCTCAGGAATCTCTACTCTGCTCCTTTCTAGCAAATGTGAGCATGTTGTGTGCGATGTAGGTGCCAACACCCAGGATTTGCCCTTGCCTGGCTGTCTCACATGCTGTGCACTTACTTAGCATGCTGCTGTTGTGTTTCACTCATGTTATATAACACGTGGGAGACTTTCATTTATGTTTAGGAATACATGATGTCCCAGTTAGTATGTATGACTATCTGCTTATCTGTCTGGCCACAGGGAGGCCATTGCATTGCTTGGTCATCAACTGTATTAGCCAAACTTATGGCACATTTTAGGAAGACTTTTCATTTATAATGGCTTAAAGATGACTTCCTATGTTTGGTCAGTCCCGTTTTGGATCTAATGACTTATTCTATGTTTATTAAATTACATATCCTAGCTGGTCATTAGCTAAGTGTGTTGGTGTATATGTCACATGAATATGTAATGATACATAGAAATGTACTGTTTTCAGTGATAAAACCATATTAGTCAGCACAGAGAGATCATTTTCTTATATGCAGATGCATACTAAATTTGAATTAACTATTTTTATAAAGAGTTGTTTCCCACAAAGGTCTATCTCAGCTAGACGCTACCACACTTGACCAAGTCAGACTGAATATCTGGGTGTGGCAACCAGACTTACTTTATCCATGCTGTGAGTGTCTACCAGATGTTTTCTCATGTTTAAGGTTGAAAATTATTCATAATATGTATGGGGCCCCCTTTATTATCATTCTGTTCATGGGCATCCAGGTTGTTTCATCTATTGTTATCAATTTTGTATGCCTTTTGACACTCCTATTTTCCATTTTTTCCCATACTTATCAGACTCAAGGCATATGTGGACTTAGACATTGTTGAAAAACACCATGGATTATGAATAAATAAAAACTGCAAAGACATAAATGCTATGAATATTTATGTATGTTTGGAATTGTATCTTCTCACTTTAGAACATATATGTTCTTTCTTATCTCACGAAAATATCTTCAGAAATATGAATTTTTCCAAGTAACTTGTTTGACACTGTTCTGGCTAGAGTTCCACTTACTCTAGAAAGATACTGTATTCAGAAAGCATCACACAACATAAACATGATGCAAACTCTTTTCTGAGTAATTCTTCTCAAATGAAGGAACACTGCAAACAGAACTAGCTTTAGGCAAGCTGGCAAGATCAGACACTTCCAGAATTATTAGGTAACACAACAGCCTAGACTTTCCCATATCTGCTCAGGGTGACATCTGAGCCATCATCATCTCTATTGAAAGGGCAGATAACTAGCTGGCTAGAACCAAACAGATGCACTTACAGCAGGATGCCCTGTAGAACCAGATATGTGAAATGTAAGGAAACTCTCTGTACACCTGTATACCCAGTCAGCCAACTTTCCTTGCCCCCTGTCCTCTGATCTGGAAGAAGGGATGCTTCCTCCTTCCCCCATCCTTTCAAAAACCAAATGTAACTTGCCATAACATGGAAATGAAGTCTATGTTTTAATCATCAGTTGTGGTCGCTGTGCTATAACTTCTCTGTCTTAATATATATCTGTCCTCTAGCCATACATATTAGTTATTATAGAAAGGATGTAGAATGTGACCACTCTTCACTGACCACTGAAACAGAGTCCCTCAAATTATACAGTTCCTTCTTGCCTGGTTCTGACATGGATCATCAAATATTTTCCCCACATTTGTTTAGTAGAGGATCTTTCATGGCTATTTGGAACCTAACACTTCAAGTACCCCACCTTCAGTTACAAAACAACCTGATGATCTTCTGCTGGGAATATAATCTATGCTTAATATTTTAGATATTTTGTAGCTTCTTCTTTTACATCTCAATTAATGAGAGACATAAAAAAAAATGCCAAAAACTCCAGAAAAATTTACAGAGAAACAGTAGGAAAAGGGTGATACAGAAGAAAGATTAGAAGTGAGCAGGGAAGTGAATTGGCCTAGGCTTCAGAGGGCCCTTGAGAGCTGCTGCAGAGACAATGGCAGAGAGACACTGGGAGGGGATGTAGTGGAGAGATGATCTATGTACCAGGAATATGACTGAAAATTGTTAAATGGTCATGCTCACGGAATAAGGTATACAGTCAGGTAAATTATATCAAGAAAGCAAATTAGTTTTTATATATTTTTGATTGATAAACTATTAGTTTTTGTGGTCCAACGTATAACTCTGAATGAAGAACAACTCAGGTTTACAGACATATGTTCCCATGTACATGACCACACACATAAATATGGACGTGCATGAGTCTAAACACTGTTATATATTTTTTTTTAATTTGAGAGAAACTTCTCTGAGAATTTATAGTAGCATCCTTTAAAAATAAATGTTTAACAGAAGTAATATGTCACTGCAATGCAGTCATTGTTTCCAATGCATGAACAACCCTTATCAGCCCCAGTGTTTCCTTATATGGCAGCCTAAAAATCGAAGAGATTTCAAACAACTAAGTGCTGGGACAGAGCACTTACTCCTGAGGCGTCTACATGATCTCTACTTCTACTTGTACCTGTGACTTTTAGGGACCATCTGCATTCTACAGATCCCTGAACAGTTCACACATGTCATTTGACTTCTTCCTATCACATGGTGTATAAGATAATGGAAAGTTCCCTCTTTAGACAAGGAAAACACTATTAAGACAACACTGTTGAGCAAGACTGGGTCAAGTCACCAGATAGTCTGCTCCCACGCTGCTTCGATCACAATGGGTCCCTTCCAAGCGGTAACTGTGTCATGATGACGTACACAGGATCACACTGTCATTGCTCCATATAGTCTTCCAGTATCAGTTGTTACTCAACACAAGAACTTTCATGTTATGACAAATATTTGCCCAGCTCCTCTAAGGCTGGGTATAAGACTTCATTGACACATCTTTCTAGGTTAGTTGAGTCTATTTTAACTTACTAAGCCACCATCCAGGGTTTTTTTTTTTTTTTTTCGTTTATGTTTTTGTTTTTGTTTTGGCCCCTGGACTTTCTAAAGGCCATTCTTAGCAGCCCTGATTTATAAGAATTAAGACAAACAGAAATCCACAATGCTGATAGCAACAAGCATGTATACAAGTATTGATTACTGATCAAATAATTAAATCTTACCATATTTAAATTATTTAAGGAAAGAATAGTTTATAAAAAGCATTGACACAGTTAAGCAAAAGTTTATGTGGGTAAATTAGTACATTTGCCACAAAGTAAAAGACCTTGTTAAAAACCTAGATGTTGTAATACTAGGTAACACATAGCAGCCAATTTATTTCCTTGAATGCCACTGGAGAAACTGTGAGATTGAGTTTATAGCTCTAAGATTCCTTATGAGCAAAAGGCCAGCTTCATTGGGCCTTCTGGTCTCATTGTCCACAGGAGAACCAAGATCCGGCATGGCCTCCTTAGTCTCTCCCAGCTGACTCAGACTGGTGCATTCAGATTGCCTTGTGGGACACTGGGGGCACAATTAAAATCAATGTGGGACAACATGAACTGCAATGTAGAGCTTTACTTCTTATGTGCCAAATTTCTTGGAAATTTGCAGTTTCAAAGGGTTAGAAGGTTCCTTCCTAATTGCTTCTCTTCAGTCTTAAATAGGAGAGATAGCCTGCCTTCATTTTACCAAAGCTTTATTTTTTCATTTTAATTTCCTTGGAGAACAAAACTGAACCAGAATTAAGTATTTACCGAATTATAAAGTTGCAGTAAATATTCTATTGCCTCCAGAAGAAATCCAGGATATAAGGTTTTCTTGTTGTTGCTGCTGTTTTTCTTGAAATCGCTACACTCTCTGGTACTGGTAACATCATGAAAGAGAGGCTGAGACAAATAACAAAGATTCCTTCCTCAAAGCAGGATGGTGATTTTCAACCAAGGCACCAAGGGAGGACAGAAAGAATCTGTAGGGACTTTCATGGAACCAGAAAGAGAGGTCAAACTCAAGAAACACAGAGACAAACAGCTCTCGGACACTTGGCACCATATCTGATCTCCACACCCATTTCTGCTCAGGTATTACAGCCCAATGACAATGGTTTTAGGATAGTTGCTCAAACCAAGAAATGAAAATGGGATCCTCAGAAGCAAGAGTGTTTACAAACACTGCTGGGAGGTGATTCATGGAAGGAAATGCTGGATCATGGCTGCAGTCAGACATGGTGTTGTGTGTGTATGGGGGGGAGGCATGTGCACATGTACATATCCCTCTAAAAGTCCTACTTTCAAAAGTGTTTATACCTCCTTCCCTCCTCCCTCTACCTTCTCACTCTTCTCTTTTTTTCTGGTAGGGCCTCACTTTGTATCCCAGCCTGGTGTCAAATTTACTGACATATTGCCTCTAATTCCAGAATGCTGAAATTCACTTCTCACGAAACCCTCAGCAGTCATTACAAAACAAAGATTATGTTTCAGTGTTTATTGTTTTACATTTTTTTATAATGTCTAACCTTACAACTACTATAAAATGTATACTTATATGTATGAAATCTCTGATCATGTGATGAAGCTCATTTTGAGAAAGAAAACCTAATAAACCAAAATTTAATTTTAGAGCATTTGAATTATCCCTTTTTATTGGTTTAATTACTACATTAATTTTACTTTTCATTAATTTTTCAAAGTTATGTGTACATGGGATCCAGGCTAGTAGTACCACCTTTTGTGATATGATTAGGGTGATGATCACATATACATAATCAGTTAAGAAAATGCAGTCTTCCCAGTTCCCCATTTCTCATATAATAGAAGCATAAAGCCATTATGTTTATTGGCTGGAAAGATAGCTCAGTGGTTAAGAGCATTGGCTGCTCTTCCAGAGGGCCCAGGTTCAATTCACAGTACCCACATGGCAGCTCACAACTGTCTGCAACTCTACTTCCAGGGGATTTGATAACCTTACACAGGAATACATGCAGTTAAAACACCAATATACATAAAACACAAATAAATAAGTTATTTAAAAATAACATAATCTAGCTTTGAAGGTAATCTCTCAACACTTCTGCATGGGAAGAATAAGAAAGAATGTATTACAAGTTTTCTTTTTAAGGTATTGTGTCATACTAGTATGTAGAGCATAGAAAATTAAACAGCATTCAGGAGAAGAGTCGTGGCGGTGGATGGGATAATGAGTAAGTCAGGCAGGGTAGTCCCTTCTAGAAATCCTAGCATTTACAACACAGAGATAGGAGATTCACGAGTTCAAGGCCAGTCTTGTCTACACAGTGAGTTGGAGGACATCCTGTGACTATATGAGATCCTATCTCACAAACAGACAGACAGACAAACAAACAAATAAGTGGGTCTGTGTGTGAATGATTCCTCAAATTCTTACTATAATACATGGGTTTCAGAAGCTTATTTATCTCAGCATGATATTGTGATGTGACAGAATCCAACATGACAGTTTTATGTATAAAGAACATACTTTGTAAAAGCAATTTTTTACCTTCTTAATATTTTTCAGTTTTTAAATACATTTAGCCCATTTAAAAAATATTGAGTTGTGTGATCACATGAGCTGAGGGGAATACCAAGTTGTAATAGACAAAAACATTAAGTAAGAGAGGCCCATAGCGTTTGGATTTGTTAGGCCTGGGAGTGATACAAACTCACACACTGGCTTTGTGTTCTTGTACTTTATTTTCTGGGGCACAGTTTATTCATTAGAACATGAAAATGGTTTCCTCTTTGCTGAGTAGCTGCAGAATGTGGGTAGCAGCAATGACAGACAACTCTTGAAAGGCATCTAGTACATTAAATAAACAGATTGACAGTCATCGATATTGTTCATATTTGTATTAACTGAGGCTCTTGCACAAATGTGTCTCCTGTACAAATAGTCCATTTTACCTAAGACTGTGAAAGTGTTATGGTGGGTACTTTAATCATCTATTAGGTTGGTTGTATATGTAATGTGGCTGAGAACTAGGGTTCACAGGTCCAGCTTTCCCACTTGGGCTATTAAGTATTTATTTAGATGGCTGTATATCCAATTATTTAACTGTGTATCTTGGACATAAATTCTAGATCTGGATTTTGCTCATCTCCAAAATAAGACTAGGGAAAAAAACCCTAAGTTTCTTTGTTGCTATTGTATTTTCCAATGGTAATGTCTCATGACTGAGTAACAGCAGATAATTTTGATTTCTTTACAACCTACTTTTCTACAGTTTAATATTAATATTCCCTCTATTTTTGAGTGAAAAGGCTAATTTACATTTTGAAAACAAACTACTATCTCTATTATGGTTTAGTGACTTTATAGGATACTAATGCAACATGTTTTATGACTGTTTGATTTGTTCTTCAATGTAGAAATTTAGAATTTTTTTGTAGAAACTAACAATTTTCAAATTTTTATTGCTTCTAGACCTCTCGTAGTTGTATAAAATAAAATATACCACAATTAAAGATAAGGTTAAGATTTAACAGTGAAAACATATAGTCTATGAGTAAAACATATTGTTGGTATGTATTCTTTACTTATATGAAGAACCTTTAACATAGTTTATAAATGGATTAAGCAGAACAGGGCTTTAATAATTATTAACTACAAAGGAAATGGGCTTGACCTTATCTCAGAAGGTTGTCAGCATTCTCTGTCCTTACACATATGGGAAACATATCCTAAATTAGGCCTACGTTTTAGAGGTCTAAGCTCTCTTCAAACTCAGAAAAAAATGCTTTAGTGAAAATTACAATTAGATTTACCTCAACCACCATCCTCTTGTATACACAGTTCTTTTCATGGAGACAATTTGTAATTTTGTAATTATCTGTGTACTGAATTAATATCTGAGTCCGTAAGAGTTTATAAATTCAGCTGAGACTTCAGAGTTCATTTCTACATTCTTAACATCAAACACAGTTGAAGAATGAATTAATGATTCCATTTTTAGGAGATTTACCGAACAGATTTATAACCCCATAGTTATGTGGCAAAGGTATTAATTGACATGTTTTGTAAATGTTAGTCAGTATGAAGAAGTGAAAGAAGTTTTTGAAGGGCAAATTTTGAGGACCGTATCTGGAGTTCTACACTGACATCCTCATGTCATGGTCTCTCCTTCTCTGTATGCTAAAGCTTCCTTGGCTATTTGTAAAAGTGGAACTGTTTCATCTTGTTGGGACACAAAGACTTAGGTCACTGACTTTCATACACAGTGATCTGAACTTCTTCAAGGTCAGAAGGAGAAGGTGTAGGTGTGTGATGAACAGAACTGACAAACTAGTCTAGGTCTAGGATCTGACTCTGGGCAGAATAACAGAAAAGTTCTGACACTTCCCTCTTTGGATTGTGAAATTCCAGAATTAAATGGGAAATAAATGACCATGGTTACTAGTTCATTTTAAATTATTCACATTTACTTCAGTCTTTTGAAACTGTTCTTTATAGAAAAGACCCCTGACAAGAGGGATACTCCAGTACCATGCATATCGCTGGCAAGTCTGAATTTGATGCTCAAATTCCTGGCATCATCCTCAAGACTATAAGCTGAATAGCTATGAAAATTTCTAGTGGACAACCTTAGTCAATAACCATGATGACTATTAAGTTAACCAATAAATGTGTCTATGAAGGCCACAGGGAACGGCCAAGGGTACAGTATCAAAATGTGTAGGGATAATGAAAAAGTTTTGATAATATTTTCAGATTACTGCTTTATTCACTAATTTTGTACTACGTGGTAAACAGGCTCAAATCTTATGAAAGTGAGATCGGTCCCTCAGAAAGTACTGCTTGCACTGCTGCTAGAGGGAAGCTGGAAGTCTCAACATCCAGGTGGTGATCTTCTGTCAGGCTGACATGTTTAAGGATGATCTACCTTAGGTGTCACTGTGGTTTTCACAGCCTGAATGGACTACCTGTGCCTCCATTTACTGAATTCAAAATGAAGTGATTTGGCTTCAATTTTTTATACATTCTTTGCTGCTGTTATTTTTATGATAGTCTTTTGCATGTACATAAATTATATTTCAGTTTTTCAATCTAAAATTCTTTAGTAATTTTATAGGACTCTTTAATGGTCTTAAATGTTATTCAGTGTGGTAA